>NC_069503.1:1090189646-1090498574 GCF_027579735.1 Bombina bombina
TTACATTCAGTGGAGTGGAGGTGTTTAATTTTGGAATTCCCATGCTTTTTAACAATTAGGGGCTAGATCACCTAAAGAGCAGGGTACGTTATCCTCAGTATATGAATTGTAAAAAAAGTTTACCAGAGAATCTTAACTATGTTGATTTTTTTTTAACTTGCTCTTTACTATGAATGGATAGCGCAAGGTGCACTTTAATCGCTCATATAACAAGTGGTGAGTTAAAGAGCCTTAATAGTAAAATAATTACATTCTCTAATTCGTTAGAATATGACATTTTAAGGCTGTCGAACCTGCACTACTGTGTGCTTAACCCCAGCAATAGGATTAAACACACAGTACAAGTACCACTCAGGATCTGCAGAGCACTGAGTCCAGGTCCCAAGCTAAAACTGCCACTTCTCCAATCAGTAGGGCTAGTCACACGACTCACATGTGTAACGAATGATTGCATGTCATTTTCCAACTATTATGGCCCTTTAAGTGTTGCACTCAAGTGCACCTTTGGCTTAACACTCCTTCAGTTTAGTGCACTTTCAGCACACCTTTGGCTAAGCATACCTTCAGATTAGCGCAACTTTGGCTTAGTGCACCTTCATTTAGCGCACCTTCAGCACACCTTTGGTTTAGCACACCTTCAGTTTAGAGCATCTTTGGCTTAGTGCATCTTCAGCACATCTTCAACCTTAAAAGGACACTGAACCCAAAATTTTTCTTTCTTTTGATTCAGATAGAACATGAAATTTTAAGCAACTTTCTAATTTACTCATATGATCAATTTTTCTTCGTTCTCTTGCTATCTTTATTTGAAAAAGAAGGCATCTAAGTTTTTCTTTTTGTTCAGAACTCTGGACAGCACTTTTTTATTGGTGGATGAATTTATCCACCAATAAGCAAGAACAACCCAGGTTGTTCACCAAAAATGGGCCGGCATCTAAACGTACATTCTTGCATTTCAAATAAAGATACTAAGAGAATGAAGAAAATTTGATAATAGGAGTAAATTAGAAAGTTGCTTAAAATGTCATGCTCTATCTGAATCACAAAAGAAAACATTTGGGTTCAGTGTCCCTTTAATGCTTGAGCAATAGTCGTCATAACAAATTATAGCATATTATTTTATCACTGTAATGGGCTTCAAAATTTATCTAAACTGGGGGGCGGAGCTACGGCTCAGAAAGAGTGGATGTGCCTGAGTTGAGCTCCTAATGTTTGTGTAGTTTCAAAAGTTAATTTTGGCCATCCACACTATGGAAACCGAATTAAAAGCGGAACAATATTTGACCTAAAGCTACTACCCACATTGAGTTCAAGTTGGCTGCGGGTATGACCTTAAGAATCTGGACCGACCTACGCAACACAGATAAGGCCTAGCAATCTGGTCACACCGATCCCTCCGGGCACTGGGTTCTAGCTACATTAGGTATACGACTGCAGCCTTAATTATCCATGACTATGCAGGAGGATAATACTATTATCTGTGAGATGATGCTGAGACTTGAGCAAAAGATGTCCAGGAGGTTTGACACCTTGCATTCTTTGGTCAGAGATATACACGAGGAGTCGGCCATCTTTGAACCAGAGGTGTGCACCAAATTAAATGGCCAGAAGAGAGAAGTTCAAATAAGTCTGCCTACAGGGGAGAGTGTGCCTGCTGTTTCGCCGTGGAGCTCAAATATAAATCCTGTGTCTCTTACCTCAGCTTCAGCTATGGAGGTTGCGGCCGGCACCGGGCGGGAGATCGGGGGAGTTGGCGATAGAGCTGACAAGGATGCCAGGTTCAGTGTCTTGCATGCGGCGGACCCTCACGATCGAGCGATCTATACGTACCGTGGTTATCTCCTATGGGTAGCTGCAGCTAATACAATACTGCCATGAGAATCGTATTGTTTTTATTGCTCTAAATGTGGGGATATGTGGCTTTTCAGTGGGTTACATGAACTATATATACACTCCAGCTGGTAATATACAGCGTAGGAAGATTATCATAGTGAGTTTCAATACTGATCCTTGATGTTTTATGTTAGGTAGGTTGCAGTTGTAACATAGCATCTTAATGCTGTAAATCAAGAGAGAAAACAAGAGGGCGACCCCTAGTGCAAATCAATGTGGAACCAGTGATGAATATCTGTTGCAGCTTGCGAATGGATACTCACAGAAAGTATTGCACCCTATAGTGCAAATGAAGCATACTAGGAATAATATGGTGTCCTAGTGCACAAATCCGCCCAAAAGTACTGTCGTGATGAGAGGTGAACTTCAAATATATCAAGTTGATGAAAAAACAGAGAACTCCAGTATCGATAAAAAAGTTTAGTTAAAAAAATACACAGATCTACAATGACATCTGTAGTAAAATTGCAACGCGTTTCTAAGCGCTAACCACGCTTTTTCCTCAGGCAAATGATATTGAATATACTGGAGTCTCTTACATATATACCCCTGTGTAGGCTTAATGGGATCAGCTGTAGCTTATTGGAACAGGTGCTACTTGAATTCACTCCCTAGATATTCTAACCGGATGTTACAGATAATACCAGTGATACAATACAATGTGTAAAACAAATGTCCAATACATAGAACCTACTAATCCCTATCGACACACATAGACTAGAAAAGACATATATAGAAGTACTGAGATCTAAGCTCTATGAGTTGTCTTAGATGTTTAAGCACAGTGTTATAAATGGTTATGAATATTCGTGATGCTGTATATGTAAAGTGTATTATTGCGACATGCGCTTTTTTTATATCCGTTGTTATTCCTTAATTGCATTTGTAAATAGCACCTACGTATAAATGATACGCTGTAAAAAGGTATAGTCTTATGTTTCTTAACAGAGTAAGGGTGTGTATAATTCAACGAATAGGAATGTTATAATAAATGTCCAATCCTATAGCTTCGTAAGACTAAGGTGTGTCGCGCTAGACCAATAAAAGTGCTGTATCCAAAACAATCATGTGATGTGTGTTTTTTCTGCTCTGTATCTTAATGCTGTGTATTGGTAGATTGGAAGCTATACAACTTATTAGTTTTATAACCGTATAGGTCCCGGAATACCTTGCCAGTATCCATCCACATTTCAGCAGGGGTTTGAATTGCTAATGTTGTCTACGCATAGCTATATTTTTAAGAGGATGTTTTATAATAGATTCTCCTATGGTTAGGGTTACTTTAGCTATTATATAGTTGCAAACTATATTACTTATACCCCTATATAAAACACACGTCCTGTACACATACACTCTAAATGTTATTGTTGAAACCCTGGATAACAGGCAGTTAGTAACAGGCAGTTAGTAAATACTTTGGATAGTTCACTATATATACTGACTAGGTTACCCCTTTAATCTTTTTGAGAGTCCTAAATATTGCATATAGTCAAAGTATCTTAGTTGTGCATTTTACAAATTAGTCTGCAACTGTACATATAACCTTATAATTTAGTGTATACATGGAGACACTAGCACTAATGGTATTACGGTATCCTTATATATTACTATCCTTGTTCTTATGTTATCTCACAACTGGGAAGCAGTTACTTGTATTGTTTAATAGGTACATTACTGTTCCTCTCTATTCCAAGCTAAGACATTTTATTTCTTTTTTTGTAGTGCAGTGGCTTATGGGCTATAGACATATGTTTTTATTTTGAAGACATTCCATAATTAAAGTGGGCGGTAGCCTGTTATGAACGTTAAGTTTATCACTAGGGATTGCCTCTCTATTACTATAGCACACCTACCCTTGGGTATAGGGCCCATACCTAGAAGGCAACATCAATTTTTATAAATATCCCATGCTATTGGTGTGTTTATGCTATAGAATTGTATGCCCGTATAATACGGGTCTGACTGTTGCTACATAGCCGTTAACTTAGGTTTGGTTTGGGCAATGCAGTATAGTTAAAAGAAACTCTTATGTGTTGTTCCTATTTATAATGGGTCTTACTCTAATTTGCACCCCTCCCCCCTCCTTTTTTCAACTTTAAGTGGCGCTTATCTGCTGTTAAATATAGTACTCCAAGGTTGTAAATATTTCCTTCTTACACCTATTTAGCTATTTCATATTTATATATTTACACTATGCAGGGGGTGACTCTATATTCCCAGCAGTAAGGCAGAGATATTTAGAGAGCGGCTCTGGTCCGCTATTCCAAACTATTTCTTGACACAAATCTAGAGTTTTATGCTTATATAAACATAAATGTTTGGGTGTCATAAATATATCATTTTCATATGTTAAATGGGCTAAAATATAAATTGTCAGATACAATGGAATGATATGACTTTGAGTTGTTAGCCATATTATTTAATGTGGTGTATTTGAGTTAAAAAATAGGTATAGATATGTACATTAATACAGAACTTGGGAGGTTGTAATGAGTGGCACATTGCATCTAGTTCACATCTTGTCTAATCTTATGTACTCTTGTTTATATGTATATTGATGTGTTTCTTATGACATATATTGTATGTATTTGATACCTTAATAAAAATAAGTATTATAAAAAAAATTTTTTCTCTAAACTAAGGTGTTGCTCTTAGTGAATTACAATAAAAGTCAAGCATCTCTTTAAAAAAACGGTCTTCCAAAAACCTCTTTTACCTGAAGAAGTTGAATTTTTATGAGACATTTCTGTATAATAGATTGTCAAGGTTTCACCTGGACTTCAATAGTTATTTGCTGCTTTTTATCTTGGCTGCCATTTTGACTCATCTGTCTTTTTTCCTTGCCTGTACCAGAGTGTCTAAAGCTGCTCACTACTCCCAGGCTCCCTCTTATGGCCAAACTGGAGATCATCATCAGAGAGATACAGTTTGCAGTCCCAGAATGATGATGTTATCACTCCCTATTTAACTGCCTCAGTCCTGTTTGCCATTGCCCTTGCGTCATGTCTGATCTCTCTGTAACTTCCTGTCTCTGTGTATAACCTGGTTTGTTTGACGTCCCTTCTGGTTCCTGATCCCTGGCTAGTTCCTGACTTTGCTGATCTTCATATTCCTGACCCCTACTCATTTGACTGCTGGCTTTGGTTCCTTACCCGGCTCGTCTTACTATCTGCTCTAGCTTTGACTCCTGGCTTGTCATTTGGCCTTTGGATTCGTTATATATATATATATATATTTAATAAAGGTGTGAATAATTTAGCATTTTACGTCTGTTGGGTTCCTGGTACCCTGACATCTATGCCATGAATCCTGACAGTGCTAATAATCCACCTTTAGCCACCATCATTTCCAAGATAGAGAAACAGGATCAACGCATGGATCAATTTGCACTAGCCCTGCAAAACCCTTTAGACTCACACTGCACACTTGGACAAGAGCCCCCCACAACCTATGGCTACACCTGCTTCCATTTCCGCTGCTGCACCTAATTCTACCAGGAGCGTGTCTGCGCCTCTACCCAAGCAATATGGAGGTGATCCTAATCAGTGCAGAGGTATTTTAAACCAGGTGGGCATGTACTTTGAGATGTTACCTCAGGCATTTCCTTCTGACAGAGCTAAGGGGGGATTTCTCATCTCATTACTCTTTGACACTGCTCTTGCTTGGGCTAATCGCTTGTGGGAGACTAATACATCTCTGATATCTAATTACCCTGAATTTGTGGCCTCCTTTTGAAGGGTATTTGATGTTCTGGTTTGCTCCTCCTCTGCTGCCAAACGACTCATGTCCATTCAGCAAGGTACAATATCTAAAGCCCAGTATGCCATTGAGTTCCATACACTTGCAGCAGAGGAAGGTTGGAACAATGAAGCCCTTCTCTCAGATTAAAGATGAAGTTGCTGCCAGAGATTTACCAGAGGATCTTGAGGCCTTCGTATCCTTTCTAATCCTAATTGACTCTAGACTCAGAGAGAGACACTCCTTCAAGGAGCGCTTGTGGAAGCCTGCTTTCCAGTTGTCTTTTACGTTTTCATTCCCACCCATGCCTCCCTCACCTCCCATTTCTCCTGGTCCTGAGACACCAGGCACTGCTGAGCCTATGCAGCTGGGATTCACGCACCTCTCCGTGAGGAAGAGTGCCTTTAAGAGGATGGAGGGGCTCTGCCTCTATTGTGGGCTACAAGGCCACCTTTTAAAATCTTGTCCTACATGTCCGGGAAATGCCCGCAGGTAAGGTCCTGACGGGGACAGACCTTGGGTGGTTTATCCTTGTCCCCGGAACCTCAAAAAAAGAGAGACCTTTGGACAAGGTTTTCCTTTCCTGGGTGGACTCCTCCATAGTCACCCAGGCTCTTGTAGACTCTGGTGCTGCGGGCTATTATATCGACAGTGCTTTTGAATCACAGATTTCCATTCCAGTTCAACCTCGGTCCCCTCCACTTGCTATTGAAACCACTGATGGCAGGCCCCTTCAGCCCGCATTCGTTACTCATAAAATTGCTCCATTATCTATGGCTGTTGGTGCTCTCTATTATGAAAATCTCCAGTTCCAGGTGATATCCTCTCTGCATTTTCCAGTTGTTCTGGGTTATCCCTGGCTCCAAAAGCACAATCCTAGTCTCGACTGGCGTAAGTCTGAAATATTGTCATGGTCCCCGCAATTTTGTTCCACTTGTCTCTGGAAACAAGTCAAAGTCTTGTGCACTTCTTCTATATCTCCACTGCCAGAGGAGTACAGTGAGTTCCAAGATGTTTTTGACAAAGTATGTTGCCTCCTCACCGGTCTTACGATTGCACCATTGCCTTGAAACCTGGAGCCAGTCCTCCTGACTGCGTTTTTCCTCTGTCTGTTGCAGAGAATAGAGTCATCGAGGAGTATTTTGCAGATGCCTTTTCACGGTGTAAACATTTGCAAATCCTCCTCTCCAGCAGGGGCTGTTTTTTTCTTTGTGAAGAAGGATGGCGAGTTAAGACTATGAATTGATTATAGGGATCTTAAATATTTTACCATTAAAGATACTTACCCTATTCCGCTCATCAAGGAACTATTTGACTGCCTCAAGGGAGCAACTGTCTTTTCTAAGCTCGATTTGAGAAGAGCTTACAATCTTGTTAGGATCAAAGAGTGGCCTAGAATGGAAAACAGCATTTAACACTAGGAGCAGGCATTATAAATATCTTGTAATGCCTTTTGGCCTATGCAATGCTCCTGCTGTTTTCCAGGAATTTATTAATGATGTCCTATGAGATATGTTACAACAGTGTGTTGTGGTGTACTAAGATGGCATAGTAAAAATGTTTGGGCTGGTGCCCTCTCTTGACAATTTTCACCTCTGTCCAAGAAGGAGTCTGTATCCACTTCAGTGATACCTCCTGATCTTATGTTGGCCACCATACGTACCAATTTCACTTCTTCCTTGGGGGAGGAGATCCTGGCTGCACAAACCAATGCCCCTCCAGAGAAACCTAGTGGCAAGTGCTTTGAATCTCTGCCCCAAACTTTTGCACACTTACCACTTTCCTAAAGCTGCAGGTCACCCGGGCAAGAATCAAATGATTTGGTCTGTCACTCGACAATTCTGGTGGCCAGGTGTATGTTGCCTCCTGCTCAGTCTGTCAGCAGAATAATACTCCTCTACATCTTTCTGTGTGTCTTCTCCAACCTATTGCTAATGATGAGTGTCCTTGGAAACATCTATTTATGGACTTCATTGTTGACCTTCCTGTTTTCTATGGTAATACTGTCATCCTGATGGTTGTAGACCATTTTCCAAAATTTCACATTGCATTCCCTTGAAGAAGATGCCTACTGTTCAGGAGCTTGCTTCAATTTTTGCTCGGTAGGTCTTCCGTTTACCTGGGTTTACATGTGTAATTTCCAGAGTACTTGTTAAAAACTTTTATTGTCGGTCACAAAAACTTCCTTCCAGAAGCATCATTTCACAACAATAATACAGGACATTGTGATGTGTATAGAAATCACCCAAAGAGCTTATTGCTGACGCGTTTCAGCCTGTACCGGCCGTAATCGTAGCATAATGCTCATAATCCCAATTCACCTTTAAATCCCTTGTGCTAAATTGTGATTGGATAAAACAATTATCCTGGGCGGTTTCCATAAACACACCTATTATGTGTATACATCAATACAAAGTACTATTCCTTTATAAACAATGATAAGTAATAAGAACATTAAACATTTGCTTATACTCAGATGAATTTTTGGATGGGACTAAAAGTATTTTGCAGCCTTAATCTTATGGTTCTAGCTTTTTATTTATTTTTATTTATTTTATTTTTATTTTTATATATTGTCATAACTCTTCCTGATTAGACTTTCGAGTCCCTTTTTAGATTGTAGGATTGTAGGATTGTAGGATTGTATATTAGGAGTAAGAACACTTGCCTTTTCATTTATTTATTATTTTTGTCTGTGTTTGGATTATGTCTGGCAACATTAGTTCCCAGTAAAGGGATAGACTAAGTAAAATAAAGCATTTGTGGAGACACAGCATATTAGGGCAGATTTTTTCCGGTTTGTCTTGACTCAATGTTCCTACAATCTAAAAAGGGACTCGAAAGTCTAATCAGGAAGAGTTATGACAATATATAAAAATAAAAATAAAATAAATAAAAATAAATAAAAAGCTAGAACCATAAGATTAAGGCTGCAAAATACTTTTAGTCCCATCCAAAAATTCATCTGAGTATAAGCAAATGTTTAATGTTCTTATTACTTATCATTGTTTTATCCAATCACAATTTAGCACAAGGGATTTAAAGGTGAATTGGGATTATGAGCATAATGCTACGATTACGGCCGGTACAGGCTGAAACGCGTCAGCAATAAGCTCTTTGGGTGATTTCTATACACATCACAATGTCCTGTATTATTGTTGTGAAATGATGCTTCTGGAAGGAAGTTTTTGTGACCGACAATAAAAGTTTTTAACAAGTACCCTGGTGCAGCTCATCACTTTGTTACTCTGGAATTTACTGAAACGGAGCCTGCACGGAGGTAGCTTGTAACCGCTACAACTGTTGATCCAGCCAGCGCCCATTGGATATTCTGACAGCTGATTGAACAGCTGGGAAGGAGCAGGCCGGTGACGTCAGACGTCGAGTAACCGCGAGTGGAGCGGGACCCAGGAGGAGAGCGGAACACCAGCCGGAGGCAGCGAGAAAGGGGCTCGGATCTGTATTAGCCCACTGCCCCGGAGGAATAAACCAGCTCTCTGAGGACGGGCCATACTCTGCGAGCAGCGGAAAGAGGCAAGATACCGGCAACAATCTGCAGCCAGGGGTGAGTCAGTTTACAGAGACATTTCCATCTTGGTGTTACACAAGTTTGGGATTACTTATTATTAACTAGTAAATTGACTGAGCGGTTATACTAGGTGCTCACACATCTTTTGACTTTTTTACATGTGTAATGCTGGTCACTACTCTCAGGCTCTCTCTTATGGCCAAACTGGAGAACATCTTCAGAGAGAAACAGGCTGTAGTCCCATAATGATGATGTCATCACTCTCTATTTAACTGCCTAAATCCTGTTTGCCATTGCCCTTGCGTTGTTTGTAATCTCTCTGTGAGTTCCTGTCTCTGTTTATAACCTGGCTTGTTTGACGTCCCTTCTGGTTCCTGATCCATGACTAGTTCCTGACTTTGCTGATCTTTGTATTCCTGACCCCGGCTCATCTGACTACTCACTTTGGTTTCTGACCAGGCTTGTCTGACTATCTTCTCTGGCTTTGACTCCTGGCTTGTCATTCGGCTTTTGGACTCATTACAATTTTTTGTTATTTTTTAATAATGTTGTGATTAATTTAGTATTTTACGACTCTGTGTGGTTCCTGGTACCCTGACATAGATTGACATGGCATGGCAGACAAAGGTTGTGAAGGGGTTTTCCTTTTGTACTATAGAGGTAATGTGCTGTGGGGACCCTTGGATACAAGAAGAGTCTTTTATAGTAGGTTTTGAAGAACAGAAGCCATTTTAGTGTTGCTTGCAAATGGGGTTATAGTGGACATCTTCTTTAATAAAATGGGGTCTTGTACTTTTCATGGAGAAAAGGTCTATTGTTCTCTAAAGGTTCTTCGGGGTACAACATAATGAGTGCTATGGGGTCACTGGACATCCCAGGGATCTCTTAAAGGGACATAAATGTCAACATTAAGCTTCTCAGTTAAATATGCAGTTTTAAGACACTTTTCAATTAACTTCTGTTATTAAATGTACTTAATTTCTTGGTATCCTTCTTTGAAAAGCATAAATAGATAGGATCAGGGATCGCAAAGCACTACTATTTGCTAACTGGTGATTGGTGGATATGCACATATTTTTTTTGTTATTTGATCAAACACATATGCTTCTTGTTATTTGATCACAGATGTGTTTAGCTAGGTCTTGTAGTACATTGCTGGTTTTAATTTACTTGTCATAAAGTTTACTTGATAAAACACACGTGTGTATATATAAACATGTTAACAAATATATACACATGTATATACATATAACACATATAATGTAGATACACTTTGGAGCCCTTTCCACTCAAATACATTTAAACATGAAAAATATTTTTAATCATTTTTAATATTTTTATCATGTTTTACTGTGTGTTTAATGTAAATATTTTACATTCCAATGTTCTTCATTTAGAAGAAAATGTTCTTTGTATTACAAAATAGTGCCACTTCTTATCTGGCCCTTAGTAATTACTTCACTATTCAAAAATGTATTAATGTGAAGGATGGGCTTAACAGAGTGATCCTAGATTCTATGGGCAAGATTACATATGCAGCGTCGCCCGCAAAAGCAGGAAACGCTGCTTTTTACGTGGCTTTGGTATCACATATACGGTGCTGCATATAAATGTGGCGCGTATATATTTCACCCATCCCCGCAATTTTTACTTCCATAAGCTAACATAGAACCGTGTCGCAAATCGGTATCACATATTCAGCGCAAGGACTTTCTCCATTTTTACCTCGTCACACATAGGCAGGGGCAGCAAACCTTGCACTGAAAATGTGAGCACCGTAACTCCCGTAACTGCCTGAAAACATTAATTTACACCTAATACATCCCCCACCGCAATAACTAATAAAGTATATTAACGCCTAATCCGCCATTAACCCACATCACAATAAACGTAATAAATGTATTAACCCCTAATCTGCCATTAACCCACATCACAATAAACCTAATACATGTATTAACCCCTAATCTGCCATAAAACCATATCACAATAAACCTAATAAATGTATTAACCCCTAATCAGTCATTAACCCACATCGCAATAAACCTAATAAATGTATTAACCCCTAATCTGCCATTAACCCACAACGCAATAAACCTAATAAAACTATTAACCCCTAATCCGCCATTAACCCACAGCGCAATAAACCTAATAAAACTATTAACCCCTAATCCGCCATTAACCCACAACGCAATAAACCTAATAAAACTATTAACTCCTAATCCGCAAAACCCACACAACGCAATAATCCTAATAAATCTATTAACCCCTAATCCGCAAAACCCCAACAACACAAATAGCTAATTAAATTACTAAACCCCCTAACCTAACACCCCCTAAATTAACCCCAATTACCTAAATTAAAAATAGTAAGTCACAATTAAAATAAAAAAGCTAACATTACTTAAAAATAAAAAAAAATAAAATAAAATTAATCTAAGATTACAAAAAATAAAAAGTCTAACATTACATAAAATAATAAACCAAATTATCAAAAATACTAAATCCCCCCTCTAACAGTAAAATCCACCACCCAAAAAAAAAACAAAATAAAAAAACCTAACACTAAAAAATCCTAAACTACCCATTCAGCTCTTTTACTGCTCAAATCAGCCAATAGGATTACAATAGCTCTCATCCTATTGGCTGATTTGAATTTGAAGAATTAAATCAGCCAATATAAATGGAAGGGACGCCATTTTATTTTAAATGCAAAAGAGCTGTTTATTTTAGGGCAATGCCCTACATAAAGCCCTTTTAAGAGCTATTGGTAGTTTAGCATTAGATTAGGGGTGTTTTTGTTTTTGGGGCTTTTTTATTTTTATAGGAATTAGGTTTAATTTTTTTATTTTGGATAATTTTGTTTATTATTTTCTGTAATGTTACACTTTTTTATTTTTGGTTATTTTTAGATTAAATTATTTTAATTTAATCTTAGATTTACTTTAAGTACTGTTAGGATTTTTTATTTTAATTATAATTTAGTATTTTTTTATTTTTTGTAATTTGGGGTTAATTTAGTGAGTGTTGGGTTAGGGGGCTTAGTAATTAAATTAGTTATTTGCGTTGTGGGGGTTTGGCGGATTAGGGGTTAATAGTTTTATTAGGATTATTGCGTTGTGTGGGTTTAGCAGTTTAGGGGTTAATAGTTTTATTAGGATTATTGCGTTGTGTGGATTTGGCGGATTAGGGGTTAATACTTTAACTATGTAGATCACGATGTAGGTGAATGGCGGATTAGGGGTTAATAGTTTAATTAGGCATATTGCGTTGTGGGGGGTTGTTGGTTTAGGGGTTAACACATTTAATATTAGCTGCGATGTGGGGGGGATTGAGGATATAGGGTTTTTTACATGTTGCGTTTCTTTTTGGGAGGCGTGTTAGACTTTTACGGGAAAGTTGATATATTTTTTATTTTCTTAGGCGCCGGCAGTTTCTAAAGTGCTGACTCCAGAAATGTGTATTTACGCTCATTTCTGGATATTGCTAGTTTATGTGACTTACGGCAGTTTATGAGGGGAAATTACGGACGGCACAGGTTCCAGCAGTTACGCTGAAGCTTGCACAGCATATGTAATCTCCTCACTTAGTAGGAGTCAGTTATGGAAAATGTACAATTTATTTCTGGTGATAGATAGGCTTACCAGAAGTTCCACTTTGACTGGGATTGTCCCTGTTTGGAGGCGCTGTCCCAGTGTCCCACCCGGTTGTTTATTCTGTCTCAGTAGGGTTGCCACCTCCAGGTTTCAAATCATGTGTTTGGGTTTCAGACCGCCTGAAACCCAGACACATTATTCAAAATGACTGGACTGGGAGTCTGTAGCTGTGGCTCTCCAGCATAGTTGGATGCTGGTACTTTGTTACATACAGCCCTGCTTAGCTTAACGTTCTTCAAAGATCACATTTAGTAATACAGGCTGAGTGAGCAGCATAGGATTTTTTAATTTTGTAGTACTACTTGGTTTATTTTTATAGTACTATATTTAGTGTATATTTAACACCCCGACCCCTGGTGACATCACCAGTGATACACCTTTAGGGGAATCATATGGGTATTACCAGGAAGTGCAGACAGGCAGGATTTTTGGCGTGGATCTTGCTTTACTTCTTGCAGGATAGCATTTTGGCTGTAATCTTCCTGCATTATGGTATAGTGTAGCCTCTTAAACAGCTTTTTTTATTATTTTTTTATTTTATTTTTTATTGATTTTCAGTTGCATAAACAGTTTAGACATAATTCTTGTAACATATTATAATACATTGTACGTTTCCAATGTAAAAATCAATCATAATAACTCATCATTGCATCTATAACAATATATTCTAACCAAGAGAAAAGAAAAAAAAAAAGAAAGTACTATCCTTCTTCAGATCATATAAATTAAACATAACCTATGGCTTATCTTGAATGACATTCTTGCTTGTCGTACATTTCAGTATGAAATTGCCATACGCAAAAGACAAAAGAAGAAAACGATACACACAAATAGAACAGAGCAAGAATCCCCCTTATAGGGACACTCAAGAACCTTCCGAATAGCCTATACTGCTGCCTATACTGCAATACATTATCGCACCCATACCCACACCACCAACATTGACCACACAAATAACACACGCACTGACAACACACATACAAAAAAAACCCAGAAACTCCCGTTACACTCTCTCCTTCTCTCCTGTCCATCATTCCCCTGTAGTCCCTATAGTATTATTGTCGTTTGACCACTCTCTAGGGAAACGACTCACAAGAATGTTTTGAAGAACAAAAATAGAATTACTTAATGGCTTAACCAATTGAGTTTGAATAGTACTCGGGAAGGATTTAATTACTCCTTCCCATTTGATAAAAAATAACTGCACCTGCTCACTATTCGCCTTTTGTATATTATACTGTTCCATAGTCATTTGCATAGTGACTGCTTTCTTGAATTCTGTAAATTTTGGTGAATGTGTGGCTTTCCATGTTTTCAATATGATGTTACGGGCCAAAATCAATAGTGTATTAATAAGTATATAATTATATAATAATTCTATATATAATTCTGACTAAGAAAACGGTGTCTTGAGGACTTATTTTAACTCTTACATCTGTCACTTGATTGATCCAATAACATACCTTACTCCAGAATTGTATAATCTTGGGGCATAACCACACACAATGCAGAATATCTGCGCCTTCTTTACTACACCTTGTGCACATATGTACTTTTTTATACCAAACAGTCAATTTTTCCGGTGTAATATACACATCATAAAGTATTTTTAAATGTGATTCTCGCCATGACGTGGGAACCCACACATCATTAATTACTTTAAGGCTTTCCTGGATAACTGTTAAATCAATCTCCCGGAAATGTCTTAGCCATATCAATTGTATATATTTAATTTATCTTAAATTATTATGTGTGTTCAGAATATTATAAAAAGTTGAAATTGAGAATCTACCTGCCTGATAAATTTTAATCCCCGCCGCTATTGGGCCTATGGTCCAGTTAGGTTTAAGTTATTTTTGGATATCCGTTAAATAATGTCGAATCTGCAAATAAGCAAAAAAGTCTTTATTCTGTATTCCGTACTTACAGGCAATATTATTAGATGTATCTATTGTACCACATGCCATCAATAACTGTTTCACGTTCTTTAACCCCCTATCACTCCAACCTTGAAAAACTTGAATATTATAGCCGGGTTGAAATCCAGGATTCCCCTGTATTGTTAAAAATTCTGTCGCATATGGATTAACCTGGATTTCAGAGCAGTATTTTTGCCACGCTATTATAATATTCTTAAACGTCATTAGATTATCAACATTACAGGGCAGTTTCTGACTTGGACAATGCAGTATCGCTTTCAAGTGAAATGGAGCAATAATACTGGATTCACATTGATAATGAGTGATATATTCTGTTTTGGAGATCCAGTCAATGGCATATTTGAGTAACCTGACCCAATTATAGTATTTAATATTGGGAAAAGCCAACCCTGCCGCCAGATTAGGATTAATTAATCTTGTTAACGCAATCCGCGGTTTCCCCCCTTTCCATATAAACTTAGAACACATTTGATTAAATTTGGTTATATCTCTGTTTTTAAGCATTACTGGAATATTTTGTAATAGATATAGTATTTTAGGGAATAGTATTGTTTTTATTAACATAATACGCGGTATAAGTGAAATAGGTAGGTTACCCCAACTCTCTAATGTATTCTGTATTTCCTTCAAGCAATCTGGTATATTCAGATCATACCATTCTTGTGGGTTATTGCTTAGGACTATAGCTAGGTAATTTATCTGTTTGGTTTCTTTAAAGGGATGTTTCACACTAACTTTCCCTCGTATCATTATCCATAGCAACTCAGATTTACTCAGATTAATTTAATAGCTGATACTGCCCCGAAGAGTTGAATATTTACTAAAAGCTTTGGTAAGTTAACTTCTAAATTACTTTAAAAAAACAGCAAATCATCTGCATACAGTGAGAGAATAAAACTTCTGTTCCCCTATACTAATACCATCTAATTGCTCACGTAACATAATAGCCAAAGGCTCCAGTGATATATTAAATAGGAGTGTGGATAGTGGACACCCTTGAATTGTTCCTCTCTGAAGAACAAAATAATCTGTGGATGAATTGTTTATAATAATAGATGAAATTGGATTACTATAAATTAACTGTATAAAGTTACTACAATGGCCGGTAAACCCTAATTTTTCTATTGTAGTAAACAGATGGCTCCAACTTATGTAATCGAATGCTTTTTCTGCATCTAGGGTTAGTATGGCAGCATCTAACATTCTTTCTCCCTTTTCTTTCGACTTATTCCAGAGGTGATCTAAAATAATCATAGTATTCCGTATATTCTTTACTGGATTTCTCCCTTGCATGAAACCTACTTGATTCTCATGTATAATACCTTTGTTTACCGGTTGCAGTCTAGTAGCTAAAATTGTTGTTAATAACTTATAGTCTGTGTTTAATAATGATATAGGTCTATACGACTCTACCTTCTCTGAATCTTTTTTTTTCTTCAGAATAAGGGAAATACTAGATGCTGTAAAATATCTAGAGCATCCTACTTGAGATCTATAATAATTATTAAACAGCCTGTATAGGGTTGGAGTAACTTCTTCTTGTAAAATTCTATAGAATTCTATTGGGAGACAATCTGGTCCTGGGGCTTTATTCAATTTAGCTTGTTTAATAGCAATGCTCACTTCTTGCATTGTGATTGGTAGATTTAGCTCTTGTATTTCTTCTTGCGAAATTCTAGGTAACTTTAACTTAGACCAGAACATATCCCTTTCTATATGATTTGGCGGTTCTGCCTTATATATTCGCTGAAAATATTTATAGAAAACTTTCTTTATTTCCTCTGTCTGCATATACCTGATATCATTCTGTCTAATAGCTGTAATCACGTTACTACCTTTGGGTTTAGAAATTCTAGCCAAATATTTAGCTGCTCTTCCGGTAAACCCTCTGTATAGAGCTTTTTGCTTTAATCCCTCTTGAGTAGCCTTTTGTTTTAAGAATATATCCCTCTGAATTTTTGCATTGATATATTTCTTCAAGATTTCCTTATTTCTAGAGGCAATGTATGCATTATAGGCGTTCCTCACTGCATTTTAAAGTTTTAACTCTTTCTGTTTAGATTTTTTTTAATTCTACAGAGATATGACTTAATATTCCCTCTAAGTAGGGCCTTTGCAGCCTCCCAATAGATTTCAGTTTTCTCCGCATAGTTCTCATTAAAGATTTGGCATTCTGCCCATTTAATCTTTAAAAAAATTCTGAAAATTGGTATTAGCTAATAAATGTTTGGGAAAAAATAAGCTATTATTGCCCCCCCCCCCTTTTAAAAGCATTACTAGAAAACTCCAAAGAAATAATTGCATGATCTGAGAGGACAATATCTTTAATATCAGTCTTACATTCAAGTCCCATCAGAGCATCTGCTATTAAGAATATATCTATTCTGGATAAGCTTTGATGACTTGGTGATATACACGTATATGTCTTGAGATCTGGGTGCTGAATCCTCCAAATATCTCTCACCCCGAGTTGACTACATAGTTTTTGGAATATGCGGGTCTTTCTATCCCTTCTAATTGGATTCTTCTTCCCAGCTCTGTCTAGATTAGGATACAATGTTAGATTGAAATCCCCCACTATTATTACATTTTGTCCCATAAACTCTAATAATCTGTTTGTTACTCCATTCCAGAATTTAGTGTCGACTATATTGGGACCATATATATTACAAATGGAATTGTGTTGATCCTTATTTTAAGAATTTGATATCTACCTCCACCATCCTTCTCTATGCCTGTTACCTTATAGAATAGTTGTTTATTGACAAGAATTGACAGCCCCTTCTTCCTATCCTCCCCTACTAGAGCAATAACTTCTCCGACCCATTTTGTTTTTAATTTAGCTATTTCGGGTTCTTTTAAATGAATTTCCTGAAGCAATACTAAATCTGGTTTATAGAGCCCTAGTTGTTTAATAATGGCTTTCCTCTTTATTGGCGAGGTTATCCCACCTACATTCCATGAAAGAAAATTCAGGGGATTCAGACCCATTCCCAGCTTAACAGATTAATGCAAAGGAGAGAGAGCAACATGCCTTAAAAAAGAAAAAAAAAGAAAAAGAAAATACAACCACACACACCCAAACACCAAGCACATACATGTAATGAACCCCTTCCATACCATAATCATAAATTAAATCGAATCCTGACTACCTATTTCTATGAAGACTTATTCACTGAATACCCTGCTTTTTACAGAAGGCCTGGGCCTCTTTAATAGTGTTCAATACTTTTTGTGTCCCATCCACTGTTAAAACTAGCTTGGCCGGGTACACCATCTTGACATTAAAATTAGCATTTAGAAGCTTGGAGCAAAACGGGGACATCTCTTTCCGTCTTGCTGCCGTCTCACTCGAAAAATCCTGGAAGATTAATATTTTGTGCTGATCTATCTTAAGTGGGTATTATTATTATTATTATTATCGGTTATTTGTAGAGCGCCAACAGATTCTGCAGCGCTATAAACAAAGGGGGAGTACAACAAAACAATTATAGGGTAGAGGGCCCTGCCAAGAGTTGCACTGTTGTAGTCAGCTCTTAAGAAGGTGATCTACAAACAGCTGGACTTTAGGCTTACATGCTAAGAGGGTTCAGGGGATTGCAGTGGAGGAGAGGAACTGGTATTAGGAAAGGTTAGCGTAGGTTGTATGCGTCCCTGAACAGTAGAGTCTTTAGGGAGCACTTGAAGCTTTTAAAACTAGAAGAGAGTCTTGTGGAGTGAGGCAGAGAGTTCCACAAGATGGGAGCCAGTCTGGAGAAGTCCTGTAAACGGGAGTGTGATGAGGTGACAAGAGAGGAGGAGAGTAGGAGGTCATGAGCAGAGCGAAGGGGATGGGAGGGAGAGTATCTGGAGACAAGGTCTGAGATGTAGGGGGGAGCAGTGCCGTTGAGGGCTTTGTATGTAAGAGTGAGAGTTTTGTGTTTGATCCTAGAGGCAAGAGGAAGCCAGTGAAGGGATTGGCAGAGAGGCGCAGCAGATGAAGAGCGACGTGTAAGGAAGATGAGTCTGGCAGAGGCATTCATTATGGATTGTAAAGGAGCTAGGCGGCAGGTGGGGAGACCAGAGAGGACAGAGTTGCAGTAATAAAGGCGGGAAAGAATGAGAGAGTGGATTAAAATCTTAGTTGTGTCTTGTGTAAGGAAGTGTCTAATTTTAGAGATGTTTTTAAGGTGGAAGCGGCAGGCTGTAGCCAAGGACTGAATGTGAGGAGTGAAGGAAAGATCTGAGTCAAATGTGACCCAGAGACATCGGGCATGCGGGGTAGGGGTAATGATGGAGTTGTCGACAGTTATAGAGATATTGGGGGTGGAGATTTTGGAAGAAGGGGGGAAAATGAGGAGCTCAGTTTTGGAGAGATTTAGCTTGAGGTAGTGAGAGGACATCCAGGAAGAGATGTGAGAAAGACAGTTAGTGACACGAGTTAGCAAGGAAGGAGATAGTTCTGGTGCAGAGAAGTAGATTTGGGTGTCATCGGCATACAAATGATATTGGAAACCGTGGGACTTAATTAGGGAACCTAGTGATGACGTATAGATTGAGAAGACAAGGGGACCGAGGACAGAGCCTTGCGGTACTCCGACAGAAAGTGGTGACGGGGCAGAGGAGGCCTCAGAGAAGGCTACACTGAAGGTACGGTTTGACAGGTAGGAAGAGAGCCACGAAAGGGCTGTGTGACAGATGCCAAAGGATTGGAGGGTTTGGAGCAAAAGAGGGTGGTCGACAGTGTCAAAGGCTGCGGACAGATCAAGGAGGATAAGCAGAGAGAAGTGGCCTTTTGATTTAGCTGTAAGTAGGTCGTTGGTGACCTTAACAATAGCTGTCTCTGTGGAGTGATAAGGACGAAATCCAGATTGCAGCGGGTCAAGAAGGGAGTTTAATGTAAGGAAATGGGATAGGCGTGCATATACTAGTTTTTCGACAAGCTTTGAAGCAAGAGGGAGGAGGGAAATTGGGCGGTAGTTGGATGGGGAGGTAGGATCAAGGGAAGGTTTTTTGAGGATAGGTGTGACCAGTGCATGTTTCATTGATGAGGGAAATGTACCAGTGCTGAGGGAGAGGTTGAAAATGTGTGTTAGTATAGGGGTAAGGGTAGCAGAGAGAGAGGGGAGCAGCTGTGAGGGGATAGGGTCAAGGGGACAGGTAGTGAGGTGAGAGCGCAGTATAAGTGCTGAAACTTCGTCCTCAGTAACAGGGGAGAATGAACTAAGTTTCAGGTTATGAGGGTTGTGGTTGAGTGAGAGTATTTGAGGGGGGGAGAGAATGGAATTGTGTTGAGAATTGATTTCATGTCTGATGGAATCAATTTTGTTAATGAAGTGACTGGCAAAGTCTTGAGCTGACAGAGAAGTTGTATTAGGAAGTGGAGGAGGGCGGAGGAGAGTATTGAAAGTGGAGAACAGACGTTTTGGGTTTGAAGAAAGATTAGAGATAAGAGTAGAGAAGTAGTGTTGCTTGTGGAGATTAAGGGCAGAGTAGTAGGAGTTCAAGATTAATTTGTAATGAAGAAAATCAGCTGAACTCCGTGATTTTCTCCAATGCCGTTCAGCAGTACGGGAACATCTGCGTAGGTACCGTGTCAGAGGAGTATGCCAGGGCTGGGGATGAGTGTGTGATTTCCTAGCAGTGGTAAGAGGGGTGAGATTGTCAAGGACGGATATAAGGGTGGAATTATAGTGGCAGATAGATTGTTCAGGGCAGGAAAAGGAGGAGAAGGATGAGAGGAGCGGTTGAAGGGAATTAGCAAGTTGTTACTGATCTAAAGACCTAATGCTTCTGTGAAGTTTGGTGTGAGGAGTAGAAGGTGGGAGAGTTGTAGGAAGGGATGATATGTTGCAGGTAAGGAGATGGTGGTCAGAAAGAGGAAAAGGGGAGTTTGAGAAGTTTGAGAGAGTGCATCGATAGCTAAAGATCAGGTCAAGGGAGTGACCGTCTTTGTGAGTGGGAGAATCAGTCCATTGTGACAGACCGAAAGAGGAAGTGAGTTGCAGAACTATACTGTAAAAACCTAATCACTGAAGGGGGCGCTCAAGATGCAGTATAATCATTAATCTAGAACAAAAGTATATATGATGGGGCAATGTTAAGCTATCATAGATGAGTATATACACAATAAAGGCAGAAAACAGTAAATTCTTAGATACTGTAGTGAAAATACACTTGCAATTGTGAAAAATTAGACAGTCCTTTATATGTTCTTCAAAGGATAACGATTGCTGTAGCGGCTGCCTCCTCCTCACTGGATGGTCCAGGTGGTACTATATAAGATAAAACAGAATGGAGGGGCGCCTCATGTGTGGTATCATCTATTAATTAACAACGAGTCACAGAACTATTGCCAAATGGGTACTCACAAATTTGGAGAGCACACTTATGTGCTGGTAGGGGCGGGCTGCAGAATTAGAAAGGTGTGACAGCTCACCCACTTGAAGGCGCTCTTGGCGTAAGATGGTGGTGCTATAAGGGAGACAAGAAATACGGGCACCACATGTGCAGACTATTAATGGTACAACCACAACAGATTCCTTAATGTGGAGGGTACTCACATATTCCCAGAGCACACCAATGTGTGTGGCAGCTCACCCAAACTCTAGGTATCTTGATATTTGTATGATAATGTGTTCCCTCAGGTGCTGGGCTGGTCTCTCATAGGTGAACAATGGCAGATGGTGGGTAGAAATGAATCCACTCAAAGGATAAAAGATATATCCAAATTTATTTTAAAAAGCATAAAAGTTTAAAAACAACAGCACAATGATTGCTGATGAGAGTGGATAACAGGGTGTCCAATAATCACCCAATCATGCAACGCGTTTCACGGTTCACAGACCTTTTCATCAGGCATAAAAAATCATAAGTGTGCTCTCCAAATTAGTGAGTTGCAGAAGTTGTTTAGCAGATGAGGCAGTGGGATTGTTAAGGGGGATGTTGAAGTCACCAAGAATGAGGGCAGGGGTGTCTGAGGAAAGGAAATAAGGAAGCCAGGCAGCAAAGTGATCTAAGAATTGAGTTGGGGAGCCAGGGGGGCGGTATATGACTGCAACACGTATAGAGAGGGGAGAGAATAGCCGAATCATGTCTGCTTCAAAGGGTATGCCTTCCTGTAATGTCTAAGAAAGTTCACTTTGTCTTGAAAGTTTAAAAATTTTAGGAATATAGGCCTAGTGTTAATATTATCCTTTCTCATATAGCGTAATGCACCTGTCCTATGTATCCTCTCTATGAGCACTGGAACATCAGTATTAATTCCAAGACTCTGAGGAAGGGTAATGGTAGCAAAATACATCAGGTCTTGATACTTACTATCTTCTGGAAGACCGATAATTCTGAGGTTGTTGCGTCTTGATCGGTCTTCCAGGTCCTCTACTCTAGTCTGCAACTTATCAAGCCTCCTGTTATGTTCAGCATTGACTGGTTCAAATAAGTTTAATTTGTCCTCTATCTCTGAGACTCTAGTCTCTACTTCTAGTAATCTCATGGAGAATTGTCTTACCTCGGTCGTAAGGCTGTGTATGTCATGTTTAATCTCTAGTTTCATACTATACAATTGTGGTGTAATTGCCTTAGTGATCTGTGCAATAAGTTCCTGCATATCCATATTCACCTCACTCTGCGTTTGTGATGTTTCTAGTGCCTGTTCAGCTCCTTTAGGCATTTTTTTATCTTTCTGTTTAACAGGCATATTGGTAGAAGAATTCCTATTTTGCAATATAAATTTATCCATGTACATATAAGTTCAGAAAGCCCCCTACAAGGCCACTAGTGAAAGTAATATCACACTAATTACTGTGTATAGTTATATCGTGTATTACATATGTAAGTTCAATTGTGCCTAAATTCAACTTAATGAATATACAAAGTGAGAGAAGCAAAAAAAAAAAGGAAACTACTTGTGATTATGGAGCTGCTAAGAGCTCTAAACGTGCAAAAAACCCCCCAAAAATGGCCTAAATAGAACTCTATAAACTCTATATGCTTTTGAACCTCTCGGTTCCTGTGGTATCTAATGTACACTTATAGATATACCTTCATTTGTATTATTTATACATTTCTATAGCGCAAGTAAGTAACTTTGGACAATTGTCACTATTGCACAGGTCTATACCCCTTACGAATTCCCACTTGGCAGTATTTAGCTATATATTAGTTTATAGCTTAAGGTGTCTGTTTCCTGTCTGTATCTTTGGGTTAATCCTCTTAATGTGATGACAAATTTTACCTTCTAGCTCAGTCTTAGTATGTGACTTGGAATACAGTTATAAGACAGCTTCCATAAATCTCACATCACAGTTAGAGCTTCTGGACAAAAATATATAAAACAGTATAGGGGACCCTTCTATTACAGTCTCAGACAGTTCTGTTTAATTACTACTTGCAGATATATAGCAGCAGTTAATACCCATGCGCTCCTATGTATCTTATAGCGTTAATTCCATAGCTATAGAGGCCTTACTAATCTAGCTACAGCAATAAACCAACAAGCCTACCATATACCATCTAATCTGCCTTACTCGCTACCAGTGATCTTATTTATCTATATACACAATTACCCTTACAGAATTACATAGCAAAATAACTTAAGTACTTTAGCACATAGTAGCGACAGTTTAGTAGCTGTAGTAATGTTTTAAAGCTGTTTCAGCGAAAAGTGTGTCCATATAATGATGTTCCACTGAGTCTCTATATGCATCAGGTCCAAATGCAGCCGGGACCAACACTTTCACTTACGATAAGCACCCCAACTATCTTCCGACCTCTAACAGTTCATTTAAGGTCCCATCAGCACCGGCACTTTAGACAGACATTAGTTGCTACTACTACCAACCTTATGAGTCCCGTGTTCGTTGGTCAATATACCTAACACTCATTGTCTCGCCCCGGGCTGTATTTGCTTCCAGCGGGCTTTCACAGCGTCCCTCCGAGGAATCAGCTGATAGTGGGGCGCTTACCCATGATGTGTGCAGACGTAATCCAACTCTCTGCTTTCTGCACTTGCGACCTCCCTGGGTCCGTAGCTCCGGCACCAACAGCCACCTCCCGTCATATCGGCCCTCTCTCCAGGGACTATTCTCCACTGTATCACAGGGAATATAGATCCACTGGCCAAGGGGACGCAGGGTTTAACCGTCCCCTTACTGGCCCACACACCTGAGGAAGAACGGCCAGATACTTCACATGCCCGTTAGATTGTACTCCAACGCCTCTGGGCGCCCTTCATCCAACAAGGCTATAGGTAAGTACACAATGGGAGGATTATGCTGCTTAGTAAAAAATTTTTTTAAAGCTGCATATTTCGCATCGGGAGGTAGCTCTTTCAAAACCCGTCTCCCATTAGGTACTAATGAGCAATTCCAGAGTTTCTGTGTTGTCGGGTGTAGCTGTATCTGAAGTCCAGAAAGACCAAGGCTATCACCTCTTATCTGTTCCTCCCTGGCATGCAGACTTGGTCGCCGTACTCATAATACCTATGACCAAGGGGCCGCAGGATTTGCCCGTCCCCTGACTTGTGCACACAGTCCAAGTATTTCATATGGGAGCTGGGTGACCTGTAGAATAGAGACCGCTGTTACCTTTTCAGACAGCACAAGTATTGTATCAGATCTGCGGATGTTTTGTTGCTGTTTGTATCATATCTGCTGGAGACCTGTTGCTGCTTGTATTACTTCTGCAAATAGCTTGTTCACTTATATCACGTCTGCAGGTAGCCAGTTACTGTTTGTATCACATTTACAAATAACCTGTTACACCTTATGTGAACGTTTAATCCAAGTTGTTCAGTCACTTGTAACAAGGTTGCTTCAGCCACAAAGCTTATGGCTGCCTGTACGGGACTTCCACTTCATAGATCCCCAGATCCTATGCCCAGGCCGGTATAATTCCCCCGGCCAAGGGGCGCTTGAAGGTGAGGGTTGATAGCCACGGTTGGGAGCAAGAGAGACACAGCGTGCAACACCTTACTTGCTCCACCCTCAAACGGAAGTCCTCTTAAACAGCTTTAATGTTGTATTAATGTCTTATCAGTATCCTGTTCTGTTCCTTAATTAGACACATACAACACATATTACACTGCAGATAATAAAATTGTGTGATGTATATGCTTTTCACTATTTTATGAAATTGATAATTATGCGTGATGTTTGGCATTATTTAGTATCTGAGATTTAGATGAATGATTTATTTGCTCATGTTTTGTATGGGTTGCCATGACAATGTAATGGTGCCTTTTTTACTAGGGGGTGGTGTTATGGTCTATTTAAATGGTGTGATTCACTTGTTGTTTGACTGCGGAAGGGTAGAGTATCCACGAAACATTACGCAAATAAAAGCTACTACTTTAAAAAAAAAACAGTAATCACCACGCCGATGACCACACCCCCACTGGCACTGCGCCAGTTGCTCCCAGTTTCACCTCTAAAAATTATAGTAAGCCTAGTGATAGAAGACTATAAAACCATTGTCAGATGAAGAGTTACTCAGACAGGTACAATAGGACTATGGCTATGTTTCCTGCTACTACACAGTAATTCTGAACTGTGCAGTTAAAGATACAAGTGGCTACAATCTATTGCAGTCAAAAAGAGTATAAGTTAAAGGGACAGTCTACACCAGAATTCTTATTGTTTTAAAAGATAGATAATCCCTTTATTACCCATTTCCCAGTTTTGCATAACCAACACAGTTATAATAATATACTTTTAACCTCTGTGATTATCTTGTATCTAAGCCTCTGCAAACTGCCCCTTTTTCAGTTCTTTTGACAGACTTGCAGTCTAGCCAATCAGTGCCTGCTCCCAGATTACTTCACGTCCACGAGCACAGTGTTATCTATATGAAATATGTGAACTAATACCCTCTAGTGGTGAAAAACTGTTAAAATGCAATCTGAAAGAGGTGGGCTTCAAGGTCTAAGAAATTAGCATATGAACCTCCTAGGTTATGCTTTCAACTAAGAATACTAAGAGAACAAAGCAAAATTGGTGATAAAAGTAAATTGGAAAATTGTTTAAAATTACATGCTCTATCTGAATCATGAAAGTTTATTTTGGCCTAGACTGTCCCTTTAAGGGCAAACCTAAATTTTCATAAAATGAAAGCCTAACAGCAGAGAGTGGTAAAATGTCAAATACAAATCGAGGAAGTTTCGCTTTAGACAGACTAAATGACTAAACTAATTATTATCATTGAGCTTGAGGAGACGCACTTGAATCCTCGTCCCCTCCTTAAAGGGACATTAAACCCAATTTTTTGTCTTTCATGATTCAGATAGAGAGCATACCATTTAAAACAACTTTCTAATTTACTTCTATTATCTAATTTGCTTCATTCTCTTGAAATGTCAAGGATATCTAAGGAATGAAAAGTTGTTAAAAATTGTATTCTCTGTCTGAATCATGAAATATTTTTTGGGGGTTTAATGTCCCTTTAACTACCACCAGTGACCCCTATGGTAATCCCAGAGCCCCCTTCCATCTCTCATGGGGGCAGAACTGACCACTTTTGGAACAACTGCTCTACATGATAGCCTAGGTTCACTAATTTTAATTTTCCTTTAAGCAAGAGCATTTTCATACAGTTTATACTTGTAATTATCCAATAAAATACACACATATGTACACACACACCACACACTCTTTAGGGATACACATATATAAATACATGTACACACACACTACACACTCTTTAGGGATACACATATATAAATACATGTACACACACACCACACACTCTTTAGGGATACACACATATAAATACATGTACACACACACCACACACTCTTTAGGGATACACACATATAAATACATGTACACACACACCACACACTCTCTCTAGGGATACACACATATGAATACATGTACACACACACACACCACACACTCTTTAGGGATACACACATATAAATACATGTACACACACACCACACACTCTTTAGGGATACACACATATGAATACATGTACACACACACACACCACACACTCTCTCTAGGGATACACACATATGAATACATGTACACACACACACACACCACACACTCTTTAGGGATACACACATATAAATACATGTACACACACACCACACACTCTTTAGGGATACACACATATAAATACATGTACACACACACCACACACTCTTTAGTGATACACACATATAAATACATGTACACACACACCACACACTCTGTAGGGATACACACATATAAATACATGTACACACACACACCACACACTCTTTAGGGATACACACATATAAATACATGTACACACACACCACACACTCTCTAGGGATACACACATATAAATACATGTACACACACACACCACACACTCTTTAGGGATACACACATATAAATACATGTACACACACCACACACTCTCTAGGGATACACACATATTACACACACTTGCCTAGGTTCCCTAGGTTTCAATAAACTCTCAACTTTAGCTAAGATGCTCAGTAAATTAAGAAAAAAAATCTTATAATCTCTGACTTGTGTTATCTTTCTAATGCAAATAATTGTAGACAACTGCATCAGGTAATCATTATTTTCTGGAAATGTACTATAAGCTCATTCTCAAACAATGTAATGCATTATAGTAAAACTGAACTTAGCCTTTCTGTGACCTTCAAAAAAAAAAAAAAAAGTCGTGAGAAGGAAATAAACCCCTCATTTATTTTTGGAATGCTGATATGACACGGTACAGGAGAGACAGGAAGGAAGTTTCTTTCCAAAAGAATCTTTAAGTCACAGAAGGCTGGTAAGGAACTGCAAAAATATACAGACTAATGAACATAGTAAAAATATATAAATATATTTTTTTATTTGAGTTTTCTTTCAAAGACCAGGAAATGCAATAAAACAATAGTGATTATTTGAATTGCCTATGAGGGTGCTTTTTTAACCACAACACTGTATTGTTTTATTATTTTGTTGATTTGTGCATTGTTTCCAGTATGATACAAGAAGTAAACTGTATTTATGTTTCTTATTAGTGGGGCACCGCACAACCCAGATAATATATAAAGCAAAACGTAATGTGTATTAAAGAATTTGCAAACAAGACCAAAAATCAAGCACTTGTGTAAATATTGCGCATCCAGGAAGCAATTTCATAGAATTCCTATAGTACAAAACTCAATCCAGCAGCACAGCTTCAACTTATAAATGGACAGAAAAGTCAAACTTAAAGTGACAGTCTACATCTTAGTCATCTTAAAGGGACATTCCGGTCAAAATTTAAATGCACATAGATTAATTACATCTTTGAATAAAAACATATTTGTAATATACATGCATTGGTAAAAATGCTTCTAGTAAAAGTTATCACTGTTTTAGCGTTAACAATTCTCTCTGCACGTGCATGTGAAGCATAGCTAGATATTCTCAGTGCACCAGCATTTTAAATACTGCAGCTGCTCCAAATTATTAAAGGGGCATAAAACCCAATTTTTTTCTTTCATGATTTAGATAGAACAAACAATTTTGAACAACTTTCTAATTTACTTCTGTTATCAAATTTTCTTAGTTTTCTTGTAATCCTTTATTGAAAACATGGATGTAAGCTCAGACGTGTGCACGTGTCTACAGCACTATATGGCAGCAGTTTTGCAACAATGCTATACATTAGCAGGAGCACTAGATGGCAGCACTATTTCCTGTCATGTAGTGCTTCACGCATGTGCACGCCACCTACCTAGATATCTCTTTGACAAAGAATATCATGAAAAGGAAGCACATTTGATAGTAGAAGTAAATTGGAAACTTTTTTTAAATTGTATTCCCTTTTCAAATAATGAAATAAATATTTTGGGTTTAATGTCCCTTTAAGGACTTGTATGATGTGAGCAATGATGCAAATTGAGTCATTACCAGACGATATAAACACCATCGTTTCTCTGAGCAAGTGCAGTGTTTAAAATGCTGATGCACGATGCATATTTAAGTACACTTTTGAAACAGGTGTAGCATTTTTCGATAATATATGTGTATTGCTAAAATTCTTATGTTCAAAACAGAAATGCGCCCATGTACATTCTAATTTTGACTGAAATGTCCCTTTAAAGGGACATGAAACCCACATTTTTTTCTTTCATGATTTAGAAAGTGCATGTAATTTTAAACAACTTTCTAATTTACTTCTATTATCTAACTTGCTTCATTCTCTTGATATCCTTTGCTGAAAAGCATATCTAGATAGGCTCAGCAGCTGCTGATTGGTGGCTGCACATAGATGCTTTGTGTGATTGGCTCACCCATGTGCATTGCTATTTCTTCTACAAAGGATATCTAAATAATGAAACAAATTAGATAATAGAAGTAAATGGGAGTGTTATTTAAAATTGTATTCTCTACCTGAATCATGAAAGAAAAATGTTGGGTTTAGTGACCCTTTAAGTATAATTTTTTTTAAAAAAAGAATATTAAACTGCTTTTATTACTATTATTTTCCTATTGTGCCAGCAGCTCTCTTCAAAGACATTCTCTTATTTTAACTCGTTTTTGTTTTTTTGCCAATTGGTCAAGCTCCACATTTTTAAACTGGGCACCGCCATTTTGGAGCGTAGATATTCTTGCACTCTGTGACATAAGTGGTGTGCGTTTATAGATCTCATTGTAATCATTGTATTGTACACATGGGGTTAGCATGCAGGATACAGCAGGAATGTTACATTTTTGTAGTAGCTGTATTGCTCTTTATTATTTACGTGGATTTTTTTTTTATATACTTTATGCAACCCGAATAGCCCAGGTCAACCATTTAAAAGCTGATCAGTGAATGTTCACCACTTCTGTCACAGGGTGCAAGGATACACGTGCTCTAAGATGATGGCGCCCTGTATGGAAATACACCTGTAGAGGGTTATAATAAAAGAAGGGTTATGAAAAGAGCTACAAGCTGAGAAGGAATTGCTGCAGGTATGTTAAGTAGTAAGCAGTCTGTTGAAGTTGTGACTAGCAGTGTAATGTCCCTTTAATCTTTAACCTGTTATGTATTGTACAAATGTATTTTAAATTAAAAAAAAATGTCCAGATGCAGGTAAAATAGTGTCACAGCATTTCATTTTTGGGGTAGATTCCAATATGGTTGATCATGTTTTTTTCGGCTTTTTCAACATCAGAACAATCACAATGCAAACAATAAGAGCATTCTCATATTGGAAAAATATTGGATTAGATATCGGAAAAGTCACCCATGCGATGCATAGACAGTATCGACTTTGGTGATCACAATCCACCCTCACCTGACCATGTTATAAACTAAATTTTGAAAAAAAATGAGATACATCAAATTTAGCAGCCAAAGGTACTTGATAAATATTTAATGTCCACAGATTGGCCGATAACACAATAAATAATAACAATATCATCAACTGATCTGCGCATGCTTGGACCCAAAAAAACAAGACAGTGGTGCCCATACCATCAAAATCAACAACCCTTTTTCATGATGATAGAATCACATCAAATAAAAAATTATACAGAACTTGTCATCACTGTTAATTAAATATCAAAACACAAATAAAACATATCTACAAAGTATCAACAATTGTTACATGCAGCAAGAGTGTAATGAGAGGAGAAAATGCTGTACCGATACAATGAGGACTAGTGGCCTGGTCAGTTGGTTAGTGCGGCAGCCAGGACAACAGTTCTATTTTTATTTTTTTGTGTATCAATTCGTTTTTCTGTGATTGACAATCATTATTGGTCATAAATGATGCTGTTATGGGGATCGAATATCTTGGGAGTTATCAAGCTCAGCTGTCTTTCACTAAGAGACTGTGATCATGCTGATAAAAAAACTAAATACATAAAAAATAATGGTCAGTCCTATATTCTTTGATATTGAATGATTAGTTTGGAAATATAAGAACTGAAGCTTATGTTTTTTATCTGAAGTGAATATTATCAGTTTGTGGAATCCTGTTGAGCATTTTACTTTCAAGAACAAAAAAGTATAATAATTAAATGGAGTGCTATTGATAGCCACTAATACCTAAATGGATATTAATATAAACAGAAGTCTAATTAACAAACTTGAATGAAACACAACATAAAGGGCCAGATTACAAGTTGAGTGCAAAATTGCTTCCACAAAAGCGATATTGGCGCTCAACTGAGTAATACAGCGCATGCATATGTATGCTGGTATTACAAATGAGGTGCAATGTGAATGCGACCTCACGTTTGCATTGCACGGAAGCATTGGGTTTACAAGAGTGCGCTTTCATAGTCTCCAATGGGAGCCTCGTTCTGATGCCATAAGACATAAGTGCAGCGAAGGGGGTAAGTTGCGCAGCGTTGGGCAGCAAATTTAAATATATATATGTATATGATTATAAACATATATATTTATGTGTTAATATGTGTGTATACACATATTAACACATAAATATATATGTATACAAGCATATACATATATATTTACAGGGAAACATAGAAACATAAAAACATAGATATTGACGGCAGATAAGAGACATAGGCCCAGCAAGTCTGCCCGACCTTACCTAACAGTATAAACTTATCTAGTTCGTAGGATAGCCCTATGCTTGTCCCATGCATTTTTAAAGTCCCCCACAGTGTGTGTTGCTACTACCTCTTGAGGAAGTTTATTCCATAAATCAATCACTCTTTCTGTAAAGAAGTGCTTCCTCAAATTACTCCTGAATCTACTACCCTTTAGCTTGAGCTCATGACCCCTTGTTCTTGAATTTTCCATTTTATGTAAAATACCCACAGCCTCGGTTTTACTAAACCCTTTAATGTACTTGAAAGTTGCTATCATATCACCTCTTTCCCTTCTCTCCTCTAAGCTATACATATTTAGGTCATTGAGCCTATCCTGGTAAGTTTTATTTTTTAGACCATGTACCATTTTGGTAGCCCTCCTTTGCACAGATTCAAGTTTGTTAATATCCTTCTGAAGATATGGCCTCTAGAACTGCACACAATACTCAAGATGAGGCCTAACTAATTATCTATAAAGTGGCATAAGAACCTTACTATTTCTGCTGCAAATACCTCTACCAATACATCCAAGCATTCTGCTAGCCTTAGTTTCTATAGACTGAAAATGTAAAGGCACTTTTCAGTGCCGTTTTTTTTTCTAACACCCCACAACACCAACTTTAGCCCCCAAAAACTGCCTTGTAAAGTCATTTACAAAAAATAAATAAAAGATGCATTTTTTTTTTATATTTGATAAGGCACACTACACTTTTTGTGGGGGGGCAGTTGGGACACTTTAAAAAAAATAACCAGATGTCTATGTATATGAAATATGTACAGTAAATATGTAGTTAATACCTTTTTTAAAGCATAAATATCCTTTAACCGCTTAACAACCAAGGACGTGCAGGGAACATCCTACAAAAACTGGTGCTTAATGACCAAGGACGTACCCTGGCCGTCCTAAGTGTTTTCAAGCAGTGGAAGCAATCGTGATCGCTTCCAGCTGCTTTCAGGGTATTTCATTGATGTCTCGATATTGAGGCATCCTGCAATACCCTTTTGTTAGCCTCCAATGCAGAGAGAGCCACACTGTGCCATAGCAGGGAGGCGGGTGGGCGGCCCATTGCTGGAGGCAGTTCCGGATACTGTTCCTCAAGTACGCGCAAGTGGCTGGGAGCGTGTGAGGGGGGCAGGTGTGCGCACACACTACATTAAGGCCAATAAATGTATGGGAAGGAGGGAGAGGGAGGGGGGAATACATGTTGGGAAAGGGATCTGGAATGGGGAGGTGGTAGGGTATTGAGTGGGGCAGCTGCACTACATAAAAATTCTTTTTTATAAAAAAAAATAGCACATTTTTTAGCGGCATTTAGCTGCCTTCTAATTACTAAAAACCAGACAGCTGCCAATACCCCAAATGGTGGCAAATAGGTAGAGAGGGGAGGGTTAGAGAGCTGTTTGGGGGAAATCAGGGAGGATGGGGGATAAGGGGGATCCAACACTGCATTATATATAAATATATATATATATATATATATATATATATATAATATATGTATAAAAAAATCCTTTTATTTTAGTACTGGCAGACTTTCTGCCAGTACTTAAGATGGTGGTGACAATTGTGAGGTGGGGGAGGGGAGAGAGCTGTTTGAGGGGGTCAGCCTCTGAGGCTGCAGTCTTCAATCCACCCGATCCTATACGATCGGGCTGATTGACCCACTCTGGCTGCAAATCTGCAGGGTGCAGCATTGCACAAGCAGTTCACAAGAACTGCTTGTGCAATGATAAATGCTGACAGCCTTTGCTGTCGTCATATATCGATGTGCGGCGGACATGATACAATGTCATATAGCTAAAATTAACCCTACAAGCTACCCAATTAACCCCTTAACTGCTGGGCATAATACAAGTGTGGTGCGCAGCGGCATTTAGCGGCCTTCTTATTACCAAAAAGCAATGCCAAAACCATATATGTCTGCTATTTCTGAACAAAGGGGATCCCAGAGAAGCATTTACAATGATTGGTGCCATAATTGCACAAGCTGTTTGTAAATAATTTCAGTGCGAAACCTAAAGTTAGTGAAATAATTATTGATTTTCTTTATTTGATCGATTTTGACAGTAAAATGGTGGCATGAAATATACCAAAACTAGTCCTAAACCCCATTCACATGGGCCATTTTTTGCAGTACAGCGGTCACACCCCTTGCTCTCTCTCTCCCCCTCTCTTTTGTGCTCTCTCCCCCTCTCTTTTGCTCTCTCTCTCCCCCCTCTCTTTTGCTTTCTCTCCCCCCTCTCTTTTGCTCCCTCTCCCCCCCTCTCTTTTGCTTTCTCTCCCCCCTCTTTTTTACGCTCTCTCTCTCCCCCTCTCTTTTGCGTTCTCTCTCTCTTTTGCGCTCTCTCTCCCCCGTCTTTTGCATGCTCTCTCTCCCCCTCTCTTTTGCGCTCTCTCTCCCCCCTCTCTTTTGCGCTCTCTCTCTCCCCCTCTTTTGCGTGCTCTCTCTCCCCCTCTCTTTTATGCTCTCTCCCTCTATTTTGCGCTCTCTCCCTCTTTTGTGCTCTCTCTCTCCCCCTCTCTTTTTCATGCTCTCTCTCTCCCCCACTCTTTTGCATGATCTCTCTCCCCCCTCTCTTTTGTGCTCTCTCTCTCCCCCCTCTCTTTTGCTCTGTCTCTCTCTCCTTTTTTTGCTCTCTCTCTCTCTCTCTCTCCATCCCTCTCTTTTGCTCTTTCTCTCCATCCCTCTCTTTTGCTTTCTCTCTCCCCCCTCTCTTTTGCACTCTCTCTCCCGCTCTCTTTTGCTCTGTCTCTTTCCCCTCTCTTTTGCTCTCTCTTCCCCCTCTCTTCTGCACTTTCCCCTCTCTTCTGCTCTTCCCCCTCTCTTAAGCTCTTTCCTCTCTCTTTTTGTCTCTCCCCCTCTCTATTTTCTCCCCTCTCTGTCTCGCCAACTGCGCCCGACCATGCCCCCACCATGCCTGACCACGCCCCTGATCATGCCCGGTCCCGTTCGGTCACGCCCACTGCCCCACCTGGCCACGCCCACTTTTACCACAAACAACATGGATTGTCAGGTAAGGCCAAGTGTGTTTGTCCTCGTGCTGTCTCTACTGCGCATGACAGCTTCGACAAACATACTTGGCCTTTTATATAATAGGATGGGCCTAGATTAATACTTTGAGTTGTCTACTACACTACACTAAAGCTAAAATTAACCCTACAAGCTCCCTACAAGCTATCTAATTAAACCCTTCACTGCTGGTCATAATACAAGTGTGGTGCACAGCGACATTTAGCGGCCTCCAAATTACCAAAAAGTTATGCCAAAGCCATAAATGTCTGCTATTTCTGAACAAATGGGATCCGAGAGAAGCATTTACAACCATTTGTGCCATAATTGCACAAGCTGTTTGTAAATAATTTCAGTGAGAAACCTAAAGTTTGTGAAAAAGTTAACAATTGTTTTTATTTGATCGCGTTTCGCGGTTAAATGGTGGCATGAAATATACCAAAATGGGCCTAGATCAATACTTTGGGTTGTCTACTAAAATAATATATATACATGTGAAGGGTTATTCAGGGATTACAGAAAGATATCAGTGTTACAATGTAAATATCGCTAATTTTGAAAAAAAAAAATGTTTTTGAAATAGCAAAGACCAATTAGGAAGTTTAAGCCCTAGAGGATTAAACATAGAAATTGATCTTCAAGCATTTATGGTATAGTGTAATACATGTCTGTCCCACAAAATAGGTAAAGAGCAGTATAGTGTTAATCTATAGTAATTACTAGTATTTTTTAATATTTTTAATATTTTAAATAAAAGGAAACATAAATAAATTTAGCATAATTTAATTATAAGTTTATTTAACCGTATCTTATTGTATAGGATGTTTTGTCTTTTAGTGACTTCTAATATCATAATGAAGTTTAATTAATATTAATCAAATTGCACCTTTTTAAATGTGTTCGTTAAATTATTATTTTTTGAATGTTATGAATTGATCTATAATTTTATCATTCTGTAAAGGGATTTTAAGCATTTCATAGAGAAAGTTGATTGTAGGTAATAATAGTTTTTAATGTGGAATTGATTTGATGTTATATAACAAAGAGCGAGACTTATGAACAGCTTCTTATAAATGATTCATCTTACTAATATAAATGTTTTAGGATAAGTTACAGTTTAACATCTGCAGAGCACTTATACTGATGTAATGTCACACCTACCGCAACTAACTCTGATACATTGTACTTGTGAGTAATATGACACCAACCAATGAGAGCCAAACCCGGTAAATTTAAAGCTCACAACAACAGCTGTTCAACATGCAAAGCCCGTTGAGAAAGTTCACCCGAGAGTGAATGAAACGCGTTCGGGAGAAAAAGTTGAACAAGCCTTACTTACTGACAGGACAATCGTGCCTCACCGGTGAAACAATACCGGATTTGCTGAATCACTAAGCTGGAGGAATAAAGATAGGAGAGCGGACATACAGCTCCCATTACAAAGACCAGAGACTGAGGCTTGGGTTGGGATCGCAGAGCAACTTTAAACTTTATGTGCACATAATTTGCACTTATCTTGTAAGTGTATATTTTTATGGCTTTACTTTTAAAATAATAAAGAAAGATACAGTGAATCTCGGATGCGCTTGTGTTTTTGTTGTTTTAGTTGAAATAGCAAAGTGCTACTTGTACTTAGTGCCCTATAACTTGCAAAAAAAGCAAAGAACATGTAAACATTGGGTATTTCTAAACTCAGGACAATATTTAGAAACTATTAAGCAGGGTTGTTTTTTGGTGGTGGTAGATGTGTAACAGATTTTGGGGGTCAAAGTTATAAAAAGTGTTTTTTTTTTCATTTTTTCATCATATTTTATCATTATTTTATAGTAAATTATAAGATATGATGAAAATAATGGTATCTTTAGAAAGTCTATTTAATGGCGAGAAAAACAGTATATAATATGTATGGGTACAGTAAATGAGTAAGAGGAAAATTACAGCTAAACACAAACACTGCAGAAATGTAAAAATAGCCCTGATACTTAATGGTAAGAAAATTGAAAAATGGTCTGGTCACTAAGGGGTTAAAGGACCATTTAACTTGACATTTCTACAACGCATAAAAAGTATCATTTTTGCAAGTGCAACATTATTGCAAAATAGATTCATTATTTATTTTGGTGCTTTTGTTGTAAAATATCTTTCGGCTAGATTTAGAGTTCTGCATTAGCCGTCAAAACCAGCGTTAGGGGCTCCTAACGCTGGTTTTCGCCACCCGCTGGTATTTAGAGTCAGTCAGGAAAGGGTCTAATGCTCACTTTCCAGCCGCAACTTTTCCATACCGCAGATCCCCCTACGCCAATTGCGTATCCAATCTTTTCAATGGGAACTTTCTAACGCTGGTATTTAGAGTCTTGGCTGAAGTGAGCGTTAGAAATCTAGCGACAAAACTCCAGCCGCAGCAAAAAGCCAGGAGTTAAGAGCTTTCTGGGCTAACGCTGGTTCATAAAGCTCTTAACTACTGTGCTCTAAAGTACACTAAAACCCATAAACTACCTATGTACCCCTAAACCGAGGCCCCCCAACATCGCCACCACTCTAATAATTTTTTTTAACCCCTAATCTGCCGACCGCACACCGCTGCAACCTACTTTATCCCTATGTACCCCTAATCTGCTGCCCCTAACACCGCCGACCCCTATATTATATTTATTAACCCCTAATCTGCCGCCCCCAACGTCGCCGCCACCTACCTACAATTATTAACCCCTAATCTGCCGACCGGACCTCACCGCTACTCTAATAAAATTATTAACCCCTAATCCGCCTCACTCCCGCCTCAATAACCCTATAATAAATAGTATTAACCCCTAATCTGCCCTCCCTAACATCACCGACACCTAACTTCAAGTATTAACCCCTAATCTGCCGACCGGACCTCGCCGCTCATCTAATAAATGTATTAACCCCTAAAGCTAAGTCTAACCCTAACACTAACACCCCCCTAAGTTAAATATAATTTTTATCTAACAAAATAAATTAACTCTTATTAAATAAATTATTCCTATTTAAAGCTAAATACTTACCTGTAAAATAAACCCTAATATAGCTACAATATAAATAATAATTATATTGTAGCTATTTTAGGATTAATATTTATTTTACAGGCAACTTTTTATTTATTTTAACCAGGTACAATAGCTATTAAATAGTTAATAACTATTTAATAGCTACCTAGTTAAAATAATTACAAAATTACATGTAAAATAAATCCTAACCTAAGTTACAATTAAACCTAACACTACGCTATCAATAAATTAATTAAATAAAATACCTACAATTATCTACAATTAAACCTAACACTACACTATCAATAAATTAATTACATACAAATACATACAAATAAATACAATTAAATAAACTAACTAAAGTACAAAAAATAAAAAAAGCTAAGTTACAAAAAATAAAAAAATAATTTACAAACATTAGAAAAATATTACAACAATTTTAAGCTAATTACACCTACTCTAAGCCCCCTAATAAAATAACAAAGCCCCCGAAAATAAAAAAATGCCCTACCCTATTCTAAAATAAAAATAGAAAAGCTCTTTTACCTTACCAGCCCTTAAAAGGGCCTTTTGCAGGACATGCCCCAAAGAATTCTGCTCTTTTGCCTGTAAAAAAAACATACAATACCCACCCCAACATTACAACCCACCACCCACATACCCCTAATCTAACCCAAACCCCCCTTAAATAAACCTAACACTAAGCCCCTGAAGATCTTCCTACCTTGTCTTCACTACGCCGGGTATCACCGATCCGCCCAGAGGAGGCTCCGAAGTCTTCATCCAAGCCCAAGCGGGGGCTGAAGAGATCCATCATTGGGCTGAAGAGGTCCATCATCAGGCTGAAGAGGTCCATCATCGGGCTGAAGAGGTCCATCATCGGGCTGAAGAGGTCCATCATCGGGCTGAAGTCTTGATCCAAGCGGGGGCTGAAGAGATCCATCATCCGGCTGAAGTCTTCTATCAAGCGGCATCTTCAATCTTCTTTCTTCCGGATCCATCTTCATCCCGCCGACGCGGAACATCCATCCTGGCCGACGACTTCCCAACGAATGACGGTTCCTTTAAATGACGTCATCCAAGATGGCGTCCCTCGAATTCCGATTCTATCAGCCAATCGGAATTAAGGTAGGAAAATTCTGATTGGCTGATGGAATCAGCCAATCATATTCAAGTTCAATCCGATTGGCTGATCCAATCAGCCAATCATATTGAGCTCGCATTTTATTGGCTGATCGGAACAGCCAATAGAATGCGAGCTCAATCTGATTGGCTGATTCCATCAGCCAATCAGAATTTTCCTACCTTAATTCCGATTGGCTGATAGAATCCTATCAGCCAATCGGAATTCGAGGGATGCCATCTTGGATGACGTCATTTAAAGGAACCGTCATTCGTCGGGAAGTCGTCGGCCAGGATGGATGTTCCGCGTCGGCGGGATGAAGATGGATCCGGAAGAAAGAAGATTGAAGATGCCGCTTGATAGAAGACTTCAGCCGGATGATGGATCTCTTCAGCCCCCGCTTTAATCAAGACTTCAGCCCGATGATGGACCTCTTCAGCCCGATGATGGATCTCTTCAGCCCCCGTTTGGGCTTGGATGAAGACTTCGGAGCCTCCTCTGGATGGATTGGTGATACCCGGCGTAGTGAAGACAAGGTAGGAAGATCTTCAGGGGCTTAGTGTTAGGTTTATTTAAGGGGGGTTTGGGTTAGATTAGGGGTATGTGGGTGGTGGGTTGTAATGTTGGGGGGGGGTATTGTATGTTTTTTTTACAGGCAAAAGAGCAGAATTCTTTGGGGCATGCCCCGCAAAAGGCCCTTTTAAGGGCTGGTAAGGTAAAAGAGCTTTTCTATTTTTATTTTAGAATAGGGTAGGGCATTTTTTTTATTTTGGGGGGCTTTGTTATTTTATTAGGGGGCTTAGAGTAGGTGTAATTAGCTTAAAATTGTTGTAATATTTTTCTAATGTTTGTAAATTATTTTTTTATTTTTTGTAACTTAGCTTTTTTATTTTTTGTACTTTAGTTAGTTTATTTAATTGTATTTATTTGTATGTATTTGTGTGTAATTAATTTATTGATAGTGTAGTGTTAGGTTTAATTGTAGATAATTGTAGGTATTTTATTTAATTAATTTATTGATAGTGTAGTGTTAGGTTTAATTGTAACTTAGGTTAGGATTTATTTTACAGGTAATTTTGTAATTATTTTAACTAGGTAGCTATTAAATAGTTATTAACTATTTAATAGCTATTGTACCTGGTTAAAATAAATAAAAAGTTGCCTGTAAAATAAATATTAATCCTAAAATACCTACAATATAATTATAATTTATATTGTAACTATATTAGGGTTTATTTTACAGGTAAGTATTTAGCTTTAAATAGGAATAATTTATTTAATAAGAGTTAATTTATTTCGTTAGATAAAAATTATATTTAACTTAGGGGGGTGTTAGTGTTAGGGTTAGACTTAGCTTTAGGGGTTAATACATTTATTAGAGTAGCGGCGAGGTCCGGTCGGCAGATTAGGGGTTAATACTTGAAGTTAGGTGTCGGTGATGTTAGGGAGGGTAGATTAGGGGTTAATACTATTTATTATAGGGTTTTTGAGGCAGGAGTGAGGCGGATTAGGGGTTAATAACTTTATTATAGTAGCGGTGAGGTCCGGTCGGCAGATTAGGGGTTAATAATTGTAGGTAGGTAGCGGCGACGTTGGGGACGACAGATTAGGGGTTAATAAATATAATATAGGGGTCGGCGGTGTTAGGGACAGCAGATTAGGGGTACATAGGGATAATGTAGGTTGCGGCGGTGTACAGAGCGGCAGATTAGGGGTTAATAATAATATGCAGCGATAGCGGGGGCAGCAGATCAGGGGTTAATAAGTGTAAGGTTAGGGGTGTTTAGACTCGGGGTACATGTTAGGGTGTTAGGTGCAGACTTAGGAAGTGTTTCCCCATAGGAAACAATGGGGCTGCGTTAGGAGCTGAACGCTGCTTTTTTGCAGGTGTTTGACTTTTTTTCAGCTCAAACGGCCCCATTGTTTCCTATGGGGGAATCGTGCACAAGCACGTTTTTGAAGCTGGCCGCGTCCGTAAGCACCGCTGGTATTTAGAGTTGCAGTGGCGGTAAATTATGCTCTACGCTCCCTTTTTGGAGCCTAACGCAGCCCTTCTGTGAACTCTAAATACCAGCGGTATTTAAAAGGTGCAGGGGAAAAAAAGCACGCGTAGCTAACGCACCCCTTTGGCCGCAGAACTCTAAATCTAGCGGTTTAATTTGTACTTGTTTTACTTTCTCCCAGGGATATTTGGGTTAATACAATTTATGCAAGTTTTTGTTTACTTCACCCTCCCCCCTAAGATTCTCAGCACCAATATTAATTGTGAAGGGGGTGGAAGTCTTGGTGAGTTCCCACACTTTTTTTTTGTAGGACTTGACCCCTGAGTGTAACTGTACTTTTTAATGTATTTTTGATGTGTCTTGTGACACTTTTTTGTTTTGCAAAACAGTTAACCAGAGCTCTGCAGTTGCGGTAATAATTTTAGCATACATTGTGATTACGCTCACAAGTTTTCATTTACTTTTATCTTGTAATATGGGCACTACATCAGATGCATGCAAACAGCCGCAATAAACACAATATCGCTTGCGCATAACTGTTAGCGCACCACTTGTAATCTGGCCCATAGTATCTATCTATATACCTATCTATCTGTAATCATGTCTGTTTGTATGTTCCTTTGTCTGTCCACCTGCCTGTTTATATTCATCTGTGTCTGCCTATCTGTTAATTATGTTTTAAAAACAAGCCAATTTGTGCAGTAATTTACTCCATATATACTTGTTTTGTCAAGTGTCCAGTGTATATATTTATTAATTTATCAAAATGATTACATCTCACAGAATAGCACTGCATACACATAAATATGTATCACTTAAACAAATATATGTTTTGCTGGAATCTGCAATTTTCTTTGCATAATTAAACAAATAAGTTCATTTTTTTTCTCCATACTTAAACTGACACTTAATATTATCATTTTCTGACAATTCTCAAACATCTCTACAAGGCAAAACCTATTTTCAAGCTTGATAGAAAAAAAAATCATATATCCAATGAACAACACAATTGCCAAGTAGAGTAGAATACAGAAAAATATCTCCAGTGCTCAGATACAGACTCCGCATGACTCAAACAATGTAAGATTACTCAGCTTTTGAATAGTGGTAGGTGCTATTTTTTAGGAACTGTATTTGATATGTATGAAATAGAGCATATAAAGGCAGATTGAAATCACCACCAAAATCGCAGTATCCCTCTATGAAACTATCAATTTTTTTCTGCTTCCTAGAGAAAATCAATCTATGAGTGTTAGCAATTTCAATAGATCGCAGCATGACAGGAAATTGGCTATAATATCACTTTAAAAAGCTAAATCTACCTCTCAGGTCTGTAATCACACAATCAGTTTAAGGACACAGTATTAATGATACCCCCTTCTGTATTATTAGACCTCCTGGAAATTCGTAGCTGAAGTGTTCATTGCTTGGATGTTAAGATTCTTTTACTAGAACAAGTAATATTATCTTATCAGTTTTGTTTTATTGTCGCTTTTTAAGACGCTTTAAAAAAAGTAAAAGCAATCTGTTTTTTACTAATATCTTTATATTGAGGCCTATTTATCAAGCCGTCAACCGCAAATACGCTGGAATTCCGCAGCTTAATTGTGGCGAGCCTGATTCGACCTATTTATCAAAGCCTACAGACCGGCAAAAGTTGAAATTTGTGACGTAACATACGATCCGCTGGTCTCAATCCGACACAGATCGATGGTTACGTCATTAAAGATGTTCCGAATACAAATTCGGCACTATCTGACACGTCCCTATTCCGGCCCAGTGTACCTGGCTTTCAATCCGCCACCTGGAGGCCGCGGATGCCATAGGAATCAATGGGAGTCTGAAAGCAGTGAAATCTCATGTTCGATGCTTCCAGATATTCCATTGATTTCTATGGTAACGTTTACACCTAACATAAACCCTGAGTCTAAACACCCCTAATCTGTCGCGCTGACATCGCTTCCACCTACATAATGTTATTAACCCCTATCCCGCCGCTCCCGGACCCCTCCGCCACCTACATAATGTTATTAACCCCTATCCCGCCACTCCCGGACCCGCCGCCACCTACAAAATGTTATTAACCCCTATCCCGCCGATCCCGGACCCAGCCGCCACCTACATAATGTTATTAACCCCTATTCTGTCACTCCCGGACCCCGCCACAACTAAATAAATATATTAACCTCTATCCCGCCGCTCCCCGACACCACTGCAACAAATAAATATATTAACCCCTATCCCACCACTCCCCGAGCTGACCACAACTAAATAAAGTTATTAACCCCTATCCCGCCGCTCCCGGTCCCCGCCGCAACTAAATAAATGTATTAACCCCTAAACCCCTGGCCTCCCACATCAGTACCACTTACTAAACCTATTAACCTCTAAACCGTCAGCCCCCCACATCTCCATAAACTAAATTAAGCTAGTAACCCCTAAACCTAACAACCCACTAACTTTACATTAAATATTAACTCATCCCCATCTTATAATAAATTTAAACTTACCTTTAGAATTAAAATAAACTATATTAAACTACTAATGAATCTACCTTTATTATACTAAAATTACATTAAATTACATTAAACTATATTAAACTATTCATTAACCTACCCTATTATACTAAAATTGCATTAAACTAACAATTAAATTAACTATATTACATATTTAAACCCCTAAACCTACTCAAATTATTTAAATCTACTATTAAAAATTACAAAAAATAACAACTAAGTTACACAAGATAAAAAACACTAAGTTACACAAAATAAAAAACACTAAGTTACACAAAATAAAAAATAAATTATCAAATATTTAAATTAATTACACCTAATCTAATAGCCCTATGAAAATAAAAAAGCCCCCCCAAAATAAAAAAACCCTAGTCTACACTAAACTACCAATGGCCCTTTTGCAGGGCATTGCCCCAAATAAATCAGCTCTTTTACCTGTAAATAAGAATGCAAACAACCCCCCCAACAGTAAAACCCACCACCCACACAACCAACCCCCCAAATAAAAACCTATCTAAAAAACCTAAGCTCCCCATTGCCCTGAAAAGGGCATTTGAATGGGCAATGCCTTTAAAAGGGCATTTAGCTCTTTTTCAGCCCAAACCCCTAATCTAAAATTAAAACCAACCCAATAAACTATTAAAAAACCTAACACTAACCCCCGAAGATCCACTTACAGTTTTTGAAGACCCAACATCCATCCTCAACGAAGCGGCAGAAGTCCTCAGCGAAGCCGGCAGAAGTCTTCATCCAAGCGGGACACCATCTTGGATGACGTCATTTAAAGGGAAAATTCATTCTTCAAGAGACATCGGAAGAAGAGGATGCTCCCCGCCGAATGTCTTGACGATGGAGCCACTCCGCGCCAGATGGATGAATATAGAAGATGCCGTCTGGATGTAGACTTCTGTCGGCTTGGATGAAGACTTCGGCCGGCTTGGATGAAGACTTCTGCCAGCTTTGCTGAGGACTTCTGCTGCTTCATTGAGGATGGATGTCGGGTCTTTAAAAACTGTAAGTGGATCTTCGGGGGTTAGTGTTAGTTTTTTTTAAGGGTTTATTGGGTGGGTTTTAATGTTAGATTAGGGGTTTGGGCTGAAAAAGAGCTAAATGCCCTTTTATGGGCAATGCCCATACAAATGTCCTTTTCAGGGCAATGGGAAGCTTAGTTTTTTTTTAGATAGGTTTTTATTTGGGGTGTTGGTTGTGTGGGTGGTGGGTTTTAATGTTGGGGGGTATTTGTATTTTTATTTACAGATAAAAGAGCTGATTTCTTTGGGGCAATGCTCCGCAAAAGGCCCTTTTAAGGGCCATTGGTAGTTTAGTGTAGGCTTTTTTTATTTTGGGGGGGCTTTATTATTTTCATAGGACTATTAGATTAGGTGTAATTAGTTTAAATATTTGATAATTTAATTTTAATTTTTTGTAACTTAGTGTTTTTTATTTTGTATAACTTAGGCCTCGCTTCCATTGAGTCATTAAAAATGGAGCCGTAAGCTACCGAAGCGGACGACAGCTAAAAGTAATTTACGGCTCCATTTTAGTACCAGGTTTCCATTGCAAAGATCAGCGTGTTGCGCACAGTCGCTCTTTTCGGCCGTATGTAAGTTTGCGCTGCGAACCGATGTCGGATTCGATGAAAAGCGCGCCATAACAAGTGCATTGCCATGGTAACCCGACCTCTGTCTATAAGAATAATGGTTTGCGTCTGCGCTCTTTACCTGTGATCGCCTCTAGAGAGAAAGACACGGGAGCTAGTTGCGTTGGTAGGAGTTTTGGGTTTTTGAGAGTTGTTTGAGAGTTAGTGGAGAGTTTGATATTTTATTTTCATATATTCTTATTGTAGGGCTCATATAATATTAGGAACACACACACACACACATCCATACATTAGTTAATTAACACACATTAGTTTATACACACAAACACACACACACACACACACACACTTTTATTTGATACAAACACATTCACATCTTTTTTTATTTCATCAACCCCCCCATATCTCCATCTTCCTTTATTACTCCTTTCATTAACCCCCTTATCCCACTTCCCATCCCTCTTGACTACCCTTCCCTTCTCCACTATATAACTTTTTTTATTTATTTTTTATTTATACGTTTTGCCCATCCTTTTTTTTTTTTTACATCCCATATTTTTTTTTCATTTGACTATATAGCCCACCCCTTTCTTCATTTGCATCCCTTATTATTTTTCTATAATTTTGTTATTATTCTCTTTTTTATCTTTTTTCATTTACATCCCTTTGTTTATTTTCACCCCCACATTTTTTATTTATTTGAAGGGATATAGAATAGAGATAGTTAGGGTCTAGATAGGTTAGGTAGTTAGTTAGTTTTGGGGATATTTAATTTAGGGTTTAGTTAGGTGAATTAGTGTAGTTAGGTAAGCTAGGGACTTTAATGTTAGGTTAGAGTTAGGGAGGAAGGTGAAAAGGGATGGATAGGCCTAGTGGAGTTGGGAAGGGGGTGGCTAGGGGGAGGGCAGGGGAGATGATGGATAGGGGGAGGGGGGAAGTAGGGAGTAGTATGGGCAGGACTAGGGGCCAAGGTTTGGGTGGAGGATTTGTCCTTCCTCAAACCCTGGCAGAGGAGGGGAGGAGAGAGGGTGGAAGAGGAGTGGAGGTGGGAGGAGTGAGGAGGAGTCAGCCTCAGCTAGGCACACAAAGAAAAGGGAAAGTGGGGCAGACTGTGGCAAGTGGGAGTGGGGCTGGTGGTAGCCTGTCACAGCCTGCAGGGACAGAGGAAAGAGAGAGGGCTGGTCCCCAGTCACAGGAGGGAGAGTCTGTGTCTGCTGGCCCTTCAGGTGTGAAGGGCAGGCTAAGAGAGGAGAGGTACTCTGAGGAGGAGAAGGAGGCTCTTGTTGAGGCCTACTTGGATAGGGCACCTCAGTAGGAGAACCCTAACCTGAGGGCGGGTGTCCGAAATAAGCTGTGGGAGGAGATTCGAGTGGCAGTCAGCTGCTTAGGACGTAATTGTTCTACTGCTAGTATAAAACACCGATATCATGACTGCAGGAGAGAAACAAAAGCGAAGATGGCACAGCAGGCCAAATATGCACGTTGGACAGGTGGTGGTCCTAGCAAGAGAATTCACCTAAGGTCATGGGAGAAGATGCTGTCAAATGTCATCTCGGGTGAAGCTGTTCACGGATGTAAGGGGACAATGGACACCTCTGTGCCACCTGAAGAGGTGTATGAAGGTGAATATTCTATATTAAATATAACCATATATGTGATGTATATATGTTGTAGATCATAAATACCCATCTGTGTTTAGCTATGAATCTAAATTTACATAGTTGTATTTAATATGTTCAGCAAGCACTCTGTATTGTATATCTGCTCCGACAAGCAAGAATATTGATAATATAATATCCAAGAATATTAAACATTTCATATAAATCATGTGTCATTGTCCTTAACAATGTTCCTTTAAGACACAGTCTATAAAGATTAATCAGTTATGGTCATATATGCTTGGATTTTATCCCAAACACACTATATGCGTGTGTGTGTGTGTATGTGTGTGTGTATGTATGTGTATGTGTGTGTGTGTGTATGTGTGTGTGTGTATGTGTTTGTGTGTGTGTGTGTATGTGTGTGTGTGTGTGTGTGTATGTATGTGTGTGTATGTGTGTGTGTGTGTGTGTATGCATGTACATATATACACATAAATATGGAATTATAATAGTTTGTATTGTTATGCTACAAAGTAATATATTCTATTAGATAGATAATGTAAACATACCATATATTTATTTGTAGGTTCCGAACAGGAGGAGTATGAAGCTGCACCAACACCACAGCAGGATGTTCCTACATTCACTGAGGAGGAAGAGGATGTCTATGGCGACACTACCTCCTATATCAGCCTCTTAGAAGGTGATATGCAGCAGCCTAGGGCATATGAGGTGGAGGATGTATCAGGCCCTTCTCCATCTACCTCGGAGACAACATTTCATGTTCTGGGTTCTGAAACCCAGCAGACTCATCCTCCTCAACACTGGCAGTTCATGCATACTTCGCAGCAACAAATGGCACAGCCCCCACAGCTGCACCCACCGCAGCAGATGATGCACCCCCAACAACATCATCAACCTTCACAGCAGATGATGCACCACCCACAACATCATCATCCTCCGCACTCCGCAGCAGATGATGCACCCACCACAACATCATCATCCTCTGCAGCAGATGATGCACCCATCACAGCAGCATACAGATCTGCATCATCTGTACTATATGCCTCCCACTCCTATGGCACAACAGGAATCCACATCACCACCCACTGCACCCACCAATGTATTGCCAACAGTGCCATCACAGACAACCTCCCGGTCACCAATACGGAGAGACACCCCTGGAACCAGCCAATTATTGGTTCCTGAGACAGCAACTCTACAACAGGGTCCGGCACAGTCCCAGCAGGATGATCTACTGAGGCTCATTCATAGAGAGCTTAGGCTGTCCAGGCTCCAGCAGCAGCAGGCTTTCAGGAGGATACAGAGCCAAATCCATAATGCCTCACTCATCCGCCTGGCAGAGGCAGTGGAGAGGCTCACGGATAGGCCCCAAACTCCATCCTCGCTTGCATCCTCTGTCATCTCCCTGCAGGACCCTGAATCCCGTTTATTAGCCTCGCATTCAGCTGGTGGGCGTCGCACAAGACGCCACACTTCCCCCTAAGTACCTCTCCTCCAAAGTCAAAATCCCCCCGCAAGAATTAATTCATATTATTTTTTTTCCACCCAAGATATATCATATCTAATTTTTGCACTAAAGCACTTTTTTAAGTGCGATTTTCATCTCATAAATATGCATCCATTTTTCCAATCCAAATTTGAACATATATCTTAATATTATTCTAATAGCTTTTTATCTGCTAAAAATTAACAGCTTTATTCATTTTTATTTCACATGATGTCAATTAATATGCAGGTGTACATTGTTAATAAATGTATGTGTCCTTTTATTGAGAATATTATGCCATTTAAGAATACTTGGGGATACGTGTCTGAAATTAATACAGTATATGCTATCTAACATTAGTCAATGTGACATGTGAAAAACAGTTAAGAGTGAGTGCACCTATTGGATTGAGACAGCTCAACCCTGATAAACAGCTGTTCCTTCAAACAACTGTGAGGGATCGATGGGGTAAAAAACAAGTGAGGGGAGCTGTGTGTATTTCAATACATAAATAATATGTGTTACCGTGACCTTTAAATGAGCTTCTCGTATTGGTTTCAAAATTCAATCATAATATATATTGCGCTGTGATAAGGTAAACAAATAGGTGAAAATTGGGTGAAAAATAGTGAAAATATGACTACAAGAGGTTAAAAAACAAAATATTTAATTGTTGCCATACAAAACAATATTGGACTAGATAATATATTCTGATAGGATAATAAGTGGTAAAGAGCTCTATTACCTTGCGTATATTATATATTAAAATTCCTTAATCACAAGTTAAAATTGACAATAAATTCACAATAAATTCATGCTATAGTGTTCAAAGCATATGATAAAAACAGATTAAGTTAAAATAATTAACGTAGGAGGTGGAAATAAATGTTCATCTGATGAATTGCAAGTATCTTTTGATGTGACTTTAAATGTGACTTTTAGTTGGAAATGAAATTACTCACAGTTTGCTTGAAATAATTTTTCCAGGTGTCTGATTGGTTGAAACAGACAAGCCTTTATGTGAATAAAATAATTTTTCGCTGTAGTTAAAACTTGTAGATCGAAATTGTAGATGAAGATAACAACTACTGGATGGTAAAGATGCTTAAACTGTTTACCTAAACTGGGTTTGCAGGAGTTTCAGTTGTTGATAAAACTTGGTTCTATATGTAACGTAGGAGGTGGAAATAAATGTTCATCTGATGAATTGCAAGTATCTTTTGATGTGACTTTAGATGTGACTTTTAGTTGGAAATTAAATTACTCACAGTTTGCATGAAATAATTTTTCCAGGTGTCTGATTGGTTGAAACAGACAAGCCTTTATGTGAATAAAATAATTTTTCCGCTGTAGTTGAAACTTGTAGATAGAAATTGTAGATGAAGAAAACAACTACTGGATGGTAAAGATGCTGAAACTGTTTACCTAAACTGGGTTTGCAGGAGTTTCAGTTGTTGATAAAACTTGGTTCTGTATATTTAAACTGTTATCTAGGACTTGGTTTGCAGGAGTTTCAGTTGTTGGTATGACTTAATTATAGAAACTGTTTACCTTGTATTTATTTGCTGGAGTTTCTATTTTTCTGGTTGCGTGAGGTGTTTGAACGCTTCTCTTTGTAGGTGTCTGTTTGTAGCTGAAACTATATACCCTCCCAGGGTTTGCCTCTTATAGTTGGGAGTTAAAGAGTTTTGTTGCAAAAAACATATTTTAAAATTAATTGTGCGTGTCTAATATCATTGATACAATATTTTTATTGTTATACTCTTTTCTTTGATGCATTATTTTGGACAGTTTGGTAAATGTACCATTGCTTTAATTTTGTAGCAGTCTTATTTGGATTTTACTTATTCTATATGTGAGGATCAATTTATTTCACCTAAAATTTATAGGTGTATAATTTGTAATTTATAGTACAGATTAGTATGATGTTATTGGCTGTTTTTTTAAATGAGAAAATTAAGATCAAATTCCATATTTAGTCCGTGGGGGTGTAGAGTTTTAAAAGAGTGGATATATTCTGCTTCTTTTCTCAGAAGTAGATTTTCTATGTTTCCCCCTCTAGGGTTTAAAATGATTGACATAATCTTTTTTTATTTTTGGTTTTAAAATTTGATCTCTGTTCATTTCAAGGACTCCCAATTTGTTTTTTTCTAGAAATTGTGGGTCGTATTTCTTTTCTTGAAATCTTTTTGTTAGTATTTCTGATTGTGTTGTAAAATGATTTATATCTGAGCAGTTTTTTCTGATTGTAATGTATTGATTTTTTGGAATATTTGTTTTCCATTTCGGTAGATGACAACCGTCATTATGAATGTAATTATTGGCATCAGTTTTTTTGAAAAAAGTTTTCGTGGTGATTTCATTGTTTACTATTTGTATTTCTATGTCAAGGAAGTGGATATTATTAGTGCTTGATTCGTGTGTGAAACTAAGGCCTAATGAATTGCTATTTATATCTTCTATGAATAGTTCGAGTAATTCTGGTTCCCCTTTCCAAATAAGGAACAGGTCGTCTATATATCTGTAATATTGCACAAGGTTCGCCCCCAGGGACTGGAATTAATGTATTTGTTTCAAAGTATCCCATAAATAAATTAGCATAGCTGGGGGCGAACCTTGTGCCCATTGCAGTCCCTTTTAGTTGTAAGAAAATATCTTTATTAAAGAAAAAAGAATTATTGTGAAGTATGAAATGTATATAGTTTAAAATAAATTTATTTTGTTCTATATTGAGGTCTGTGTCTCTATCCAGAAAATTTTTGTAGCTTCTAAACCTTTTTTATGATCAATATTTGTATATAGTGAATTAACATCGCATGTTACCAGGAGGTAATTATTTTTCCAAGAAATTGTTTTTAGAATATTCAATAGTTGTGTAGAATCTTTGAGGTATGAGGGTAGGTGTGTGACATATGTTTGTAGAAAGAAATCGACGTACTGAGAGAGATTGGAAGTGAGAGATCCTATGCCAGATATAATAGGGCGTCCTGGGGGTCTTTTGAGGTCTTTGTGAATTTTGGGAAGTATATAAATAGTTGGAGTGATGGGGTTTTTAATATTCAGAAAGTCAAATTCATTTTTAGTGAGTAATCCTATTTCTGATGCTTCTTTTAGAAGTGACTCCAATTTTTGAATCTGATTTTTTATGGGGTTTGATCTGAGTTTTTTATATGTCTCTTTGTCTTCTAAGAGTCTATAGGACTCTTCTAAATAATAAGTTGTGTCCATAAGCACAATCCCTCCACCCTTGTCAGCCTGCTTAATGGTGACGTCAGGGTTGTTTTTTAGGTCTTTTATAATTTTGAGTTCTTTTTGAGTCAAGTTCCAATTTATGTATTTATTTTCATCAATTTTATCAATATCTTGTTTTACCATTTTTTCAAAGAGTTTAATAGATTCACTTTTTTCATTTGTTGGATAAAAGGTGGAAGTAGCTTTTAGATTTGTATGTTTATATCTAGATTCATTTTCTTTGAGGATTTTGTTTTCTACAGGATTTTTGATAAAATATCTTTTTAAAGTGAGCTTTCGAATATATTGGTTTATGTTTATTAGAGTATAAAATTGATTTAATTTACATGAGGGTGCAAAGGATAGGCCTTTATTGAGTACTGATTCTTATAGTGGATTTAAAGGGTATTTGCTAATGTTGAATATTCCAGTGTTAGTTGTCCAAAGAGACAAAAATAACTAACACTGGAATCCAACAAATGAAAAAAGTGAATCTATTAAACTCTTTGAAAAAATGGTAAAACAAGATATTGATAAAATTGATGAAAATAAATACATAAATTGGAACTTGACTCAAAAAGAACTCAAAATTATAAAAGACCTAAAAAACAACCCTGACGTCACCATTAAGCAGGCTGACAAGGGTGGAGGGATTGTGCTTATGGACACAACTTATTATTTAGAAGAGTCCTATAGACTCTTAGAAGACAAAGAGACATATAAAAAACTCAGATCAAACCCCATAAAAAATCAGATTAAAAAATTGGAGTCACTTCTAAAAGAAGCATCAGAAATAGGATTACTCACTAAAAATGAATTTGACTTTCTGAATATTAAAAACCCCATCACCCCAACTTTTTATATACTTCCCAAAATTCACAAAGACCTCAAAAGACCCCCAGGATGCCCTATTATATCTGGCATAGGATCTCTCACTTCCAATCTCTCTCAGTAGGTCGATTTCTTTCTACAAACATATGTCACACACCTACCCTCATGCCTCAAAGATTCTACACAACTATTGAATATTCTAAAAACAATTTCTTGGAAAAATAATTACCTCCTGGTAACATGCGATGTTAATTCGCTATATACAAAAATAGATCATAAAAAAGGTTTAGAAGCTACAAATTTTTTTCTGGATAGAGACACAGACCTCAATATAGAACAAAATAAATTTATTTTAAACTGTATACATTTCATACTTCACAATAATTCTTTTTTCTTTAATAAAGATATTTTCTTACAACTAAAAGGGACTGCAATGGGCACAAGGTTCGCCCCCAGCTATGCTAATTTATTTATGGGATACTTTGAAAACAAATACATTAATTCCAGTCCCTGGGGGGCGAACCTTGTGCAATATTACAGATATATAGACGACCTGTTCCTTATTTGGAAAGGGGAACCAGAATTACTCGAACTATTCATAGAAGATATAAATAGCAATTCATTAGGCCTTAGTTTCACACACGAATCAAGCACTAATAATATCCACTTCCTTGACATAGAAATACAAATAGTAAACGATGAAATCACCACGAAAACTTTTTTTAAAAAAAACTGATGCCAATAATTACATTCATAATGACAGTTGTCATCTACCGAAATGGAAAACAAATATTCCAAAAAATCAATACATTACAATCAGAAAAAAACTGCTCAGATATAAATCATTTTACAACACAATCAGAAATACTAACAAAAAGATTTCAAGAAAAGAAATACGACCCACAATTTCTGGAAAAAAACTAATTGGGAGTCCTTGAAATGAACAGAGAACAAATTTTAAAACTAAAAATAAAAAAAGATTATGTCAACAGAGAGGAAGATCCCCTCTTCATACCCTTCATAACACAATACAATTCCCAACATCAAGAGATTAGAAAAATCTTAAATAAACACTGGCACTACATAAAACAAGACCAGATTATTGGACACAAACTAAAAAACAGACCAGATATCATTTTTAAAAAAGCTAAACATTTTAAAAATATTCTTTCCCCCAGCTAATTTAAAAATAAAGAAAGAAACATCCAAGGTACCAAAAACATCTTGAATAAAAAAGTAGAAGGCTTCTTCCCCTGCCCAACTTGCAAATCATGCAAACACAGTACAAAAACTAAATCTTTACAATCAAACAACACAAAACAATATATTAATATTAAAGAAATTATCCGCTGCTCAGACAAAAATGTAATTTATTGCATACAATGCTTATGTGGCCATCAATATTTTGGCCAAACTAGTCGAATGCTAAGAGATCGCATTAGAGAACACTTACATCACATTGAGCATAAAGCTACTAATACAATTCTATACAAACACTTTACAGAATGCCATAATGGTAATACTAGACATATGAAATTTTGGGGTGTTCAGAAAATCATTTTAAACCCTAGAGGGGGAAACATAGAAAATCTACTTCTGAGAAAAGAAGCAGAATATATCCACTCTTTTAAAACTCTACACCCCCACGGACTAAATATGGAATTTGATCTTAATTTTCTCATTTAAAAAAACAGCCAATAACGTCATACTAATCTGTACTATAAATTACAAATTATACACCTATAAATTTTAGGTGAAATAAATTGATCCTCACATATAGAATAAGTAAAAATTCCTCTTTAAATTAATACCTTTCTATACTTGAATATAAGAACCTCCTACATTAGCACTCAAAGATATAAATTTAAAGGGAGACCAATATAAGTCCATAAAATCCAAATAAGACTGCTACAAAATTAAAGCAATGGTACATTTACCAAACTGTCCAAAATAATGCATCAAAGAAAAGAGTATAACAATAAAAATATTGTATCAATGATATTAGACACGCACAATTAATTTTAAAATATGTTTTTTGCAAAAAAAACTCTTTAACTCCCAACTATAAGAGGCAACAAATATTTCATTGTTCTAATATCTACAAGTTTTAAAAAGTTTTTTAAACATTTTTACATTTCAAAAAAAATGTCCATTAAAATTATCAAAATATTTTATTATTGTTTCCTATTTTATAAATGTCATAATTTATTTATCAATTTTCCTATGTTTAAGGTAAAACTAAGGTCCATTTTTCAACATAATAAAACTAATTGCTACAAACCTATGTAGTTACCAATCAATTTGCTGATTGGCTGATCCAGATTTCAAATTGCTCCAATGAAATCACGCCTACACCTTTAAAAACTCAAGACCAGCACACCTTGGGCATCTTGATAAAGGCTGAAGCCGAAACGCGTAGATTTGCCCCTAGTGTGCACTCCAACAACTCAAGTCTGCATCTGAGACTACCCAGGATTGAACACGAAAAAATCTGTTACCGGTGATTGCTATACACCGAGCACCACAAGACTTAAAGTGGACACTCACCAGACCTGAAGCTCCAGCAAACCTTGAAAAAGGTATACAGCTCCAGCAAATCTTAAGAAAATATTTTTATAACCAACAGGTGGTCTGAAACTCCTGCACACCTTTCCTAGGTAAACAGTTTCACTACAGATGAACCATCAATCACTGAAACTCCAGCAAACCCTGGGAGGGTATATAGTTTCAGCTACAAACAGACACCTACAAAGAGAAGCGTTCAAACACCTCACGCAACCAGAAAAATAGAAACTCCAGCAAATAAATACAAGGTAAACAGTTTCTATAATTAAGTCATACCAACAACTGAAACTCCTGCAAACCAAGTCCTAGATAACAGTTTAAATATACAGAACCAAGTTTTATCAACAACTGAAACTCCTGCAAACCCAGTTTAGGTAAACAGTTTCAGCATCTTCACCATCCAGTAGTTGTTTTCTTCATCTACAATTTCTATCTACAAGTTTCAACTACAGCGGAAAAATTATTTTATTCACATAAAGGCTTGTCTGTTTCAACCAATCAGACACCTGGAAAAATTATTTCATGCAAACTGTGAGTAATTTCATTTCCAACTAAAAGTCACATCTAAAGTCACATCAAAAGATACTTGCAATTCATCAGATGAACATTTATTTCCACCTCCTACGTTACATATAGAACCAAGTTTTATCAACAACTGAAACTCCTGCAAACCCAGTTTAGGTAAACAGTTTCAGCATCTTTACCATCCAGTAGTTGTTATCTTCATCTACAATTTCGATCTACAAGTTTTAACTACAGCGAAAAATTATTTTATTCACATAAAGGCTTGTCTGTTTCAACCAATCAGACACCTGGAAAAATTATTTCAAGCAAACTGTGAGTAATTTCATTTCCAACTAAAAGTCACATTTAAAGTCACATCAAAAGATACTTGCAATTCATCAGATGAACATTTATTTCCACCTCCTACGTTAATTATTTTAACTTAATCTGTTTTTTATCATATGCTTTGAACACTATAGCATGAATTTATTGTGAATTTATTGTCAATTTTAACTCGTGATTAAGGAATTTTAATATATAATATACGCAAGGTAATAGAGCTCTTTACCACTTATTATCCTATCAGAATATATTATCTAGTCCAATATTGTTTTGTATGGCAACAATTAAATATTTTGTTTTTTAACCTCTTGTAGTCATATTTTCACTATTTTTCACCCAATTTTCACCTATTTGTTTACCTTATCACAGCGCAATATATATTATGATTGAATTTTGAAACCAATACGAGAAGCTCATTTAAAGGTCACGGTAACACATATTATTTATGTATTGAAATACACACAGCTCCCCTCACTTGTTTTTTACCCCATCAATGTGACATGTGTAAATGTAATGATTTATATTCCACAAGCATATGTTGTTTGCTCCTTCAGATGAAGCTAATAAGGGTTATCCAGTTATAGAAGAGTTGAAAAGTAAATACTCCTTCCTGTTGATATGGCCAAATAGCTTGCATTCATTCTTATAGTCCTATGTGGAATGTAATATCTGAAATCTATACCTATCATGACTAATACCTATCATGACTAATGCACTCTTTTTTGTCAAGATTATTATTCAATATTTAGTAAATGATAATTAGATAAATGTATCTCTATGATATTTAAACACTGATGTATACACAACATATATGTGATTGCCATGATATAGAGGTGATTAATACATTTTAATTGACATCATATGAACAGACACAGACTCTCCCTGGGACCAATGCACAATGCACTTTTAAATTGTTTCAATAACTCCATGTTAAAGACAATACTTCATATCTCTTGAAGTATGTAATATTAAGCACTTATGTATTTTGGTTAATAGTCTAAATATTGCAAATGTATTACCTGCTTTAGCAGACATGATATTACATATATTTTATAAATATTAGTACTATGACACATTATACTTTAATGTGTCATCGTTTTGTATTGAATACATATGTTCAATGATTTTCACATTGAAAATTACATTTGAATGAGGGTAAATCTGTAATAACAAAACTCATCTTCATGATAAACAACTTATTTCCTTTGACTTATTTTTCTATATTATTTTCTATGAAGTAACCATGCCATTCAAGTGCGCAATCTCAGGGGATTGTATGTATTGATAATGTATCTTTGCTGCTTTAATAGCCCTGGCTTTCCAGCCTGTCTTGCAACAGGGCATATAACTGATATATTTTCTCCCTAGTGAGCCTGAAACTTTCAACCACCTGCTGCTCATTCAGGGTTTCTATATCCAGCCTCACTCTGGGGATGTCAGGCCTACGCTGTCTAACTTCAGCATTGTCAGCTTCTCTCTCACCCTGCATTTTGAAATATCTGTTCTGAGGTTAGGCTAGGTGTGGTGTTTTTTTATAGCTGTGTGTTGCTTGTTAACATATGTGAAACTGGTGATTAAAATGAATAACATGGGGGGTGGGGCTTATCTACATCTCATCTAATCCTTAATTTAATGAACAGTTTTAAAGTATATACTTACTCATGACTTTTATTTTTTATATGAACTATAATTTCAACATATGTGTAGTTACATATCGGAAATTCAAAGACTCTGAATGTTATTATATTTTTCTATTTAAATATATCAGCCTTTATCATAACAATTAAAAGTAATTATTGAAATTATATGATTTATATAGGTCAAATATATATATATATATATATATATATATATATATATATATATATATATATATATATATTTACAATTATAATACATATATACATGTAGGAGAATATTATTATTAGATAAAATTATATTTCTATATGTATTGAGATTATATATAGCAGAATAGGTAGATATATGCTTGCATATATTTTTATATGTACATACATATTGATATTTCTATGAAAACATGGGTGCAAATATTCCTATACATAGCCTAGGATCAATAAATGTAGCATATATAATGTTATTTGTACATTGAAATTTCAATGAGAAACAGGCCTCAAAAAGCTATTTTTTCCTCCTTTACACCTAGTTGAGCTGGGTGTAATATTTCTCAATGTATCGACAGCCTCCGACAGTGTATTAACGGTTAGCGATTTCATTGGAAACCTGGTATAATTTATTGATTAACGGCTTCTATTACTTTCTATGGGATGCGAAGATCTTTTCGGCAGCCGAAGTCCGGCTGCCGATATTGAGGTATAACGCGCCATTGGAAACAGTCGATAAACGATATTGCTTCCGACAGCATATTTATCGGTTTGCGAGTGCACGCAAACCGAATTACGACTCAATGGAAGCGAGGCCTTAGTTGTTACTTTTTTGTAACTTAGTATTATTATTATTATTCTTTATTTATAAAGTGCCAACAGATTCCGCAGCGCTGTTCATAGGTAACAAAGATAAAAGGACAGTACAATATGAGACACCAGACAAAATTTAACAAACAAATACAGGAGGAATTGGGAGCCCTGTTCCCGTGGGAACTTACAATCTAAATGGGTAGGAGGCTGAGAAACAGGAGGTGGGGACTGCAAAGGTGGGAATGATGTTAGTGTGAAGTTAGATGAGGGCAACTATTAGGCAAGTGGAATTCATTAGTTACTGATTTGGTTATAGGCTTCCGTGAACAAGAAGGTCTTTAGGGAGCGTTTAAAGGAGGAGAGGTTGGGGGAAATTCTGACAGCACGAGGAAGTGCGTTCCAGAGGGTTGGTGCCGCACGCGAGAAGTCCTGTAGTCTAGCATGAGAGGAGGTGATGGTAGAAGAGGCAAGGAGTAGATAGTTGTTGGATCTTAGGGGACGGGCTGGTGTATATTTGTTGATGAGTGAGGACAGGTATGGGGGGGCTGCATTGGTAAGGGCTTTGTAGGTCAAAGTGAGAATTTTGAATTTAATTCTGCTGTGAATGGGGAGCCAGTGAAGGGACTCACAGAGGGGTGCGGTAGATACAGAGCGTCGGGAGAGGTGGATTAGCCTAGCAGAGGCATTTAGGATGGATTGAAGGGGGGAGAGGCGGGAGAGAGGAAGGCCAGTTAGTAGGTTGTTACAGTAGTCAAGCCGGGAAATTACTAGGGAATGGATTAGCTGTTTAGTAGTTTCAGCACTCAGAAAAGGACGAATTTTGGAGATATTGCGTAGGTGGTTGCGACAGGATGAAGAGAGCGATTGGATGTGGGGTATGAAGGACAGATTGGAGTCGAGTGTAACTCCGAGGCAGAGGACTTGGGGTGATGGGGAGATAGTGGTGTCACCGACAGTGATAGTAAAGTTAGAAACTGGAGTAGAATTAGTTGGGGGAATTAGAAGAAGCTCAGTCTTGGACATGTTGATTTTTAGGTGGTGAGAGGCCATCCAGGAAGAAATGCGAGCTAAGCAGCCGCTGATGTAGGAAAGGACAGACGGAGAGAGTGCAGGGGTGAATAGGTAGATCTGAATATCATCAGCATAGAGGTGATAGTTGAAGCCATAGCTACTAATAAGTTTACCCAGTGAGGAAGTATAAATAGAGAAGAGTAGAGGGCCTAGAACAGAGCCTTGAGGTACTCCAACAGACAGAGGCAGTGGAGAGGATGAGTCACCAGCAAATGAGACAGAAAAGGACCTATTAGAGAGATAAGAGTGGATCCAGGAGAGGGCAATGTCACAGAGCCCAAGGGAGCTGAGAGTCCGTAAGAGGAGGGGATGGTCAACAGTGTCAAAGGCAGCAGACAGGTCAAGTAAGATAAGTATAGAATAGTGGCCATTGTTTTTAGCAGAAAGAAGATCGTTAGTAACCTTGGTGAGGGCAGTCTCAGTTGAGTGTTTGGGACGGAAGCCAGATTGCAGGGGGTCAAGCAATGAGTTGGAGGATAGGAAGTGTGTTAGGCGATCGAAAACTAGTTTTTCCAGGACTTTAGAAGCTAGCGGAAGTAGTGATATGGGGCGGTAGTTTGCAGGAGAATTGGGGTTGAGGGAGGGTTTTTTGAGGATGGGGGTGACCTTTGCATGTTTGAAGGATGATGGAAATGAACCAGTAGTAAGGGATCGGTTTAATATGTGAGTAAGAGCTGGGGTGAGGGTAGAGGACAGAGAGGGTATTAGATGTGAAGGGATAGGGTCAAGAGGGCATGTAGTGAGGTGTGAGGAAGATATTAGGGAACTCACTTCATTCTCATTGGTTGGGGGGAAGGTACTGAGAGTATTGGAGGGGGTGACCAGGGGCGCAGATGAAAGGTTGTAGTCTTGTGGTGGGATGTTGCTTCTGATGGTGAGTGTTTTGTTGAAAAAGTAATCTGCCAAGTCTTGAGCACTAAAGTCAGATGAGGGGGGTGGTGCAGGTGGGTAGAGGAGAGTGTTGAAAGTGGAGAAGAGACGTTTAGGGTTTGATGAGTGAGAAGATATGCGAGAAGAGAAGTAGTTTTGCTTGGCTAAGTGAAGGGCAGAGGAGTAAGAATAAAGAATGAATTTATAGTGTAGGAAATCGTGTTCAGAGCGGGATTTCCTCCAGGCACGTTCAGCAGCACGGGAGCATTTTTGTAGATAGCATGTTTGCTGAGAGTGCCAGGGCTGGAGCTGATGACGTGGGGTTTTGCGTATTTGTGGAGGAGCAAGGGTGTCGAGTGCAGAGGAAAGAGTATTGTTATAGTGGTTTATAGCAAGGTCAGGGCAGGATACTGTGGAAGTGTGGGGAAGGCGTTTTTTGAATAAGGTTAGAAAGTTGGAGAGGATCCACAGCTTTTGAACAGTAATGACTACACCGTCCTCCCTTGTGATCCCACCTTTCATTTTCAAGGTGAACTTCGTTCATTGGTAGATGATGGAATAGAATTGGGATTTCTTGACTCTGATACTGCTAAATTTCTTATCATTGAGTCACCTCGTGTCCCTCTGTTCCATCATCTGCCAAAGGTGCATAAAGGTCTTACTAATGTGGTTGGTCGTCCCATAGTTAGTGGTATCAATTCCATCTTGGAAAATCTTTCATGCTGGTTGGATTGTATTTTACAACCTCTGGTTGTCTCTTTGCCTAGTTATACCAGAGATACCAAGCATGTCTTGAATATACTTAATAAGATTACCTGGACACAGACATCTAATTGGCTTACCGTGGATGTTGTGGCGCTGTATACGTCCATTCCCCACGAGGCTGGTCTTAAAGCCATTTAATTTTTCTTGAAATACCACACAGAGTACAGTGATTCATTTCAGAAGTATGTCATTAGGGTTACTACATTTTTACTTATCCATAATTTCTTTTCGTTTGAAGATGTGTTTTATCTCCAGAGATGTGGGACCGCTATGGGGGCTAAATTTGCCCCCTCCTATGCCAACCTGTTTTTGGGTTGGTGGGAGCGGTCCCACATCTTTGGAGATAATAATCCATATAGGTCTCACATACTGATTTACCAACGCTATATAGATGATCTTTTGATCGTCTGGGATGGCCCCTTTGAACAGGCCCAGGCATTTGTGGCTTTTCTTAACATTAACCAGATTTGTCTGCGATTCACCTTTGAGTTTAATGAGAAAGAGATCCATTTTTTGGATATTAAATTGACTGCTGATCCGAATGGATCTATACACTCAAGGGTTTACCGCAAGCCAATTTCAGGTAATACTCTCCTTGAGGCCTCTAGCTGTCATCCTCCACATGTTTCCCATGCGGTGGCGAAGGGCCAGTTCGTCAGATTGAGGTGAAATTGTTCTAAGCATCATGAATATGTACAAGAAGCAAATGATCTTAGCACTAGACTTTTGGACAGGGGCTATTCACCTAAGGTTATCAATAGGGCTAGAAATGAAGTTGATAGACTCGATAGGAATTTACTGTTGAGAGAAAATTCATCTAACAAAAGAAATTGTCACAAGGGTGTCACCTTTGTAACTGAATATAGCGCTCAGTATGATGAGATCTGCAAAATTGTTAAAAAACATTTTTCATTACACTCTGCTGATGACAAACTGCAAAACACTGTTAAACAGGGCCTCAGATGCTCTTATCATAAATGTAAGACTATTGGCAACATTGTATCACCAACTAAACTTACAAGTGTCAGCCCTAGGCATACGAGTTCCTGGTTACTACATCATGGTATGTTTCGTTGTGGGCACAGAAAGTGCAAACCATGTGACCATGCACAGATTACTAATACATTCAATTCGATGGTCACTGGAGAGACCTACTAGATATATGGTTGTCATAACTGTACCAGCACATTTGTAATCTATTTAATAACCTGTGAAGCTTGCCATCTGCAATACATTGGTCTCACCACTAGGGACGTGTCCTCTAGAATAAGGGAACATTTCTCTACCATTCACATAGGTAAATCTACATCATGTATTGTACAACATTTTGTTTCCAAACACAATAGCGATCTGAGTACGTTCAAGTGGTGTGTAATTGAGAAAGTTTCCTTACAAAAATCTGGCACAAACAGACTTAAGCTACTTAATAAATGTGAGATGTTTTGGGTTTTTAAACTCAATACCCAATACCCCAGTGGTCTTAACTCAGACTACGATCTGATCAACTACTGGGAATAATCTCCATAATGTTCTTATATTCATTTCCACCTCTGTTTTTATATATCTATACATTTGTAAATATATCAACTGTATCCATGCATGTCCATATATCATTTATATATACAGTGTTTATATAGTTGTATATTCATTTATTCACGGTATTATGCATTATCCTGTAGCTCCTTTTATCGGTTTTTACAATGGTTATCTATTGTATCTATTCTATCAAATATTTAAAAGTTTAAGTAATTCAATTATAACCATGTTACCAATATTGTTGCCATTTGATTACTATATTGTTATAAAATGTATGTTTCTTTAAACAAAGAGAGGGGTGTATCTGTATTAGCCAATCAGATTATCTTAATCCTTTTAAAATGGGTGTTCAGATTTGTAACTATTAGGCTATGACTACGGCCCTTCTTGGCCGAAACGCGTAAGCCTGTTGCTTACCCCTCTCGCATCATCTGTTTCCCCCCCTGGGATCTATTGCTTCCTGTTTTTATGGATTCTTCAAATAAAAGTTAATTTTTATACACTTCATCCTTGGCGACTTTTTTAATTCCTCGAGGATCCACAGTGTACAGATTTCTACAGGTGCGGAGGCGGGGGGTAGAAATAGGTTTAGCCTATACATTGAGATTATAGGTGAGCAGATGGGAAATGTAATTTTTAATAGTAGATTTAAATAATTTGAGTAGGGTTAGGTTAATGAATAGTTTAATAAAGTTTAATGTAATTTTATGTAATTTTAGTATAATAGTTAGGGTAGATTAATTAATAGTTTAATATAGTTTAATGTAATTTTAGTATAATAGGGTAGGTTCATTAGTAGTTTAATATAGTTTATTTTAATTCTAAAGGTAAGTTTAAATTTATTATAAGATAGGGATGAGTTAATATTTAATGTAAAGTTAGCGGGTTGTTAGGTTTAGGGGTTAATAGCTTAATTTAGTTTATGGCAATGTGGGGGGCTGGCGGTTTAGGGGTTAATAGGTTTAGTAAGTGCTAGTGATGTGGGAGGCCAGGGGTTTAGGGGTTAATACATTTATTTAGTTGCGGAGGGCTCCAGGAGCGGTGGGATAGGGGTTAATAACTTTATTAGAGTTGAGGTGAGCTTTGGGAGCGGAGGGATAGGGGTTAATAACTTTATTAGAGTTGTGGTGGGCTCCGGGAGCAGCGGGATAGGGGTAATAACTTTATTTAGTTGCGGCGGGGTGCGGGAGCGGCGGGATAGGGGTTAAACCTTTTAGTATAGTGGCAGTGTTTAGTGACAGGATATAAATAAAGTTAATAAAAAGCCGAATAGCAGCGAGATCAATGATGTCAATTAATAACAGTCCGCTGCTCATCGCCCTGTACTTGGTGCGCGGCTTTTTGACAACTTTTTTAATAGATAAGGAGAGCGTATTCAGGTCCACGGCCGCAATGTTAGGCGATGTTAGGCGAGCGTATTGGTGCTGGCGAATGCAGCATAGTTGAAGGCTTGATAAATAGACCTCTTTATATTATCTTTACATTTGTGCCGATAACATATATATGAATTTAAGGGAAGATATATAATTTTATATAGAAATAGGAAATGGGAGCAAATTGCTTTGCACATAGGATCATTGAGGCTGTCTGCAAAAAAAGATGATAAAGTACCACTCAGACAAAATGACCCTGAATATGGCAGTCATTTTCTTTCCTTGAATTGTAAAACCAAATGTTTAAATAAAACACATGTTGAATATTTGATGTGCTAGCCCTGTTAATAGAGCATGTGAATTGTCATTACATATATCATAGCTGTAGGACTGTCAAGTCACGCAGTTAAACAGTATGACACACTATTTGAAGAAGTAAAATCACTATATAAATGCAAACATACCTTACTTTTGTTAAAAGGGACATGAACGTCAAAATAAAGCATTCATGGTCAAGAGCCTACAATTTTATGAGACTTTTCAATGTACTTCTGTTTACTTTTATCAAATGTATTTGGTTCTTTTGGTATCTGTTGTTGAAAACCATATCTAAGTAGGCTCAGGAGCAGTGTTGCTGGTGATTGGAGTGGGCACATCTTCTACTGTACACAAATCAGCTTTTAAATCACAGTAAGCATTAATTTATTTATTTAATTTACATAATATTGATCAGAACTCAGAGGGAAATCTACTACAGCTACAAAATAATCTGCAGCCCAATTTTAGGCATGAGGGACAAATTCATGCAGTGAACATGATTTACATAGCACATTTGCTTGTGAACACATATATTCTGTGCACATAATGGACTGTCTACTTGCAGTTATATTAAAGTTCACTTATTTTTGTTTTATTAAAAAACAACTTTTTGGGTACCAGACTTTTTTTTTATTAAAGCTATCGGTATTTGAATGATAGCATTCATTCTTAGTGCCCAATGATCTGAAGCCCTTTCCTCAGGTGTGATGATCTAAATAGATATGTCAGAGCTACAAAATCCATGACGGTATTATCTAAAGGCACATTTTATATTGTTAGCTATGTATCTTGCTATGGGGCATAGCCTATATTTGTTTGTGTGATGGCATGATAACTTTTAAAGAAGCAGTTGAAATACAATAGTAAACAAGGAAGCAAAATCTAAAGGGTTTCTTAAGTTTCTATTGGGAAACAAGTCCCTCAGCCTTGGCAAGTGGTCTGAACAGGGTGTTCCGGAATGATCTAAGCATATTATGCCACATAGTTTCGTTTGTAGGCTGGAAAGTTTGTTTCAAAATACAAATTGTGCTTATGAAAGTGAAGGAAAACATGTTTGCCAAACTAGAAACAAATGCAAAGTAAACTATGCTGAAAGCTGGGTTATTTGATTTGCATGTGCTTTACAATAATATTGCTATCAGTGCCAGACACTCCATGTCACATTTGCTTTCCCTTGTAAGAATGTGTATTCTAATGAGTTTAATGGCAGTAAGCTCACAACTCACAGTGAATTCCTGGTTCAACCCTTTTTTTAGACCATTCCAGACCATTCCAGTAGGACTGCCCATGCAAGGGTTGGTGTGATATTTTTCACCATGCTGGCAAATTTTAGATTATCAAGCCCATAGAAAGAATTATGCAAATAGTAAAGGGAATGTCAAGGAAAATATTTTACCTGAAAATCGTATATAATGTTTAAATATTTAAAGGGCCACTAAACCCAAAATCTTTCTCTCATGATTCAGATAGAACATACAAATTTAAACAACATTACAATTTTCTTCTATTATTTATTTTGCTTCATTTTTTAGATATCCTTATTTGAAGAAAAAGCAATGCACATGGGTGAGCCAATCACATGGGGCTTCTATGTGCAGCAACCAATCAACAGCTACTGAGCATATCTAGATATGCTTTTCAGCAAAGAATATCACGAGAATAAAACAAATTAGATAATAGAAGTAAATTAGAAAGATGTTAAAAATCGCATTCTCTTTCTAAATCATGAAAGAAAAAATGTGGGTTTCATGTCCCTTTAAATATACAATAAAACTTTTATTGGTACCCAAAACACAATCTACAATTTGCAAGAACATATCCATTTAATATTTTACTTTTTTCAGTAGGAAGATACCATGTATTAACCTCTTAATGACCAGCCTCTGGTCTTTCTATGGGGCCTGCATGTTTAATAGTGCGGCCACCTTGCTATTTCCACATACAGGATCATTTATCCATTAATGTATCCATTTCTTCTAGTAGTAAACATTTTCTCAGGGCCGGTGCTAGACTATTTTGTGCCCTAGGCGAGACCAGTTACTTGCACCCCCCCCCCCCCCAATCCAAAAAAAAAAAAAAAAAAAAAATAAAGAAACAAAACATAACACTTTTAAATTTCTTTTAATTTTCATGAATAAGTGGTGTGGCATAAGATGCCAAAAGCAACAAGATTAAAGGCAAAATATAAAGTAACCAAATGTTACATTGCCTATATTAACAACAAATATATTTTAACTTTTAATTAAACAAAATATATATTAACTGAGTCTGTATTTTTCTTACAGCCAGAGAAACAAACCAAAAAAAAAACACAGATTTGTCAGAATTTTTTTTTAATTTCAGACACCTCAAAATCTCACTTTGCGTGCCTTTTCCTTTGCAAATGTTGTCACCATTTCAGCCAGATCAAGTGCTGCTGCCTGTGTATGTTCAATAGATATAGTTGCCAAGCCAACTAGTCTCTTTTCCAACATTGTAGAACGTATGTAACTTTTTATAAGTTTGAGCTTTGAGAAACTACGTTCACCACTTGCAACTGATACTGGAAGTGTGAGAAGGATCCTCAGAGCAACAGAAACATTGGGCACGTTATCCAGAAGTTTATTTTGTAGTATGAAGAGAAGTACTTCTTGTGGCGGCATAGGCTTTGGAAGTCTTCGAGCTATTGCTTCAAGTTCACAACGCAGATCTTCAGCAATATATTTGTTTCCATTATGCATCAATGACTTTTCCAAATTATTACAGTCCTTAAGTAAATCTTCTGTTGATTTTTTCTTTATACTGTATATGTCATATAGAAAGCCAAATAGTGAATTATATTTTTGTAGCTGTTGGAATCTCTCTTCAATCGATTGTATTGCCATGTCTAAAACAGCATAGTAAAAACCTGTTTTGAATTTCTGCTTTGGATCTTGTGGTGCTTCTTCTCGGGCCTCATAATCAAACTGCCATTTCTTTCTCCTGTTTCGAACTTGATCTTCTGTCTCAAAGTTTGGTACTATCTGTATCTCATTTGCAATCTCAGTAGCATCTGTCAAAACTTGTTGAAAACCCTTATCACACCTGCAGGTTATGAGATAGTTCTTGGTCACTTGCAATTGTCTTGTAGCTGAATTTAAATCAGCTTCCTTATTTTGTAGTAGCTTGCTTGTAAGATTGACTTCAAAAAGGATGTTGTACCATGTAACAAGGGATACCACAAACTTGAATTTACTGCATCAGCAAGGCCCTTGGCTTCAGCTCGGGAAGTATTTCCAGATGGACCTGATAGGCTTTTATCCTCAAAAATCTCTATCAAAGCATCATATATATTACCAAGATGATATCTCAGTGGTTTTAAAGCATCAATCCGACTCTCTCATCTTGTTTCACTCAATGGCTTAACAGTTATGCCTAAGTCTGATTTATGGCTAATTAGAACTTGTCAACGCTTAGTTGATGTAGAGAAATAATTATAAATCTGTTGAACTAACCCGAAGAAAGTTGTTGCTTCCAGACAACACCTAGCAGCATCATTGACTACCAAGTTTAAAGAGTGTGCATTGCAGGGCACAAAAAACGCACGTGGGTTTAAGTCCAGTATTCTCTTTTGTGCTCCATTTTGTTTGCCTTTCATGTTACTGCCATTGTCATACCCTTGTCCATGCAGATTTTCAATTGGCAATTGAATTAGCTTCAGCTGTTCAAGAAGAGTTTCTGCTATAAAGGCACCTGTAGTCTCCTGTAGTGGAATAAATCCTAAGAAATGTTCTCATATAGTAATACTTTCAGACTCATTATCTGATGGTTTGCTTACATCAACAAAACATACAATCATTGTCATTTGCTAGAATCTGTATAAGCTCATTCTGGATATATTTTCCCAGGTAGTGAACCAATGTTTCTTGATCTTTAACCCTACGCAAATGTTCATTCATGATATGATCAAAAAGGGCTAGATATTCGACAAACTTTAAAAAATTTCTATTGCCGGCACTATACAACTTGTCATTTGTACCACGGAATGATAAGTTTTGCATGGCAAGAACTCTTACCAAAGCAATCAAGCGTTGCAAGACTTGTTGCCAATATTGTTCTTCTTGCCTAATTTTCAGCTGGTTTAGAGCATCAATTGTTTTTTCTTTAGATAAGCGGAATTCAAGTTCACGCCAGGCTTGATAGTTTTCCACATGGTCAGTATTCCTCTCATGTGAAGAAATAATTGCTCCAATGTTCTTCCAGTCTTTTGAACCTGTTTCTTGTAGGGATGATGCAACATTTCTTTTACTGAACAACTTACAGCAAAAACAAAAAACCACATCTTTTGAGGTTGAATATATCAACCATTGGCGACACACTTCTTCACCATTTGCCAGTCTCCTCTTGTAGTGTACCGTAGAAAATCGTCTGTTTTTTGAGTCTTTGGGAAAATCATGTAATACAACCTCCTGTGGTCCATGTTGAATTATAAGCTGTCGTAGATCATCACTGCAAGAGTTGGGCCATTTAGCAGGGTCACTGTAATCGAAATCAGGCACAATATTGTTTTCTTTTGATGACTTTGCAGTGCTACTACTAGTCTCACTGTTATTGACATCTTTTCCTTCTTCATTATTTCTAGAAACATTTCCAAATTGTGAAACTTCAGTATGACTTGTAGTTGGAGCACAACATTCAGCTTCCCCATCCCCAGTGACAGGTTCCACTAGAGTACAGTCACATTCTTGTTCTTGATTTGCTTTCTGTGTATGAAGGTATCTAAAGAAGGACCCCTCTTGCTTTGCTTGCTCCTTAGCTTGTTCTGCCTTTCGTTTGCGGTACTGGGCTCCAGAAGGTCGTTTTTTATCAGCCATAGGTAACTGAAGAAAATAAAAAACATCTGGTTAAGTAAAGATAGTTCAGCTCTATGGTCCATCTTCGAAAATATAAAACTACTTATATATGTATATTACAATCAGAGACATAAGTGACTATGCCACAATCTCCCCCAACTACACCCACATGGTCACCCCTATGTTTGCCTTTAAGCTGGGAAGTTGACCCCATTGTTTAATGTTTTATTAATTAACAAATAACCGTACGTTGGTAAAAATTCACCTGAGAAACAAATGACCCCACACCTCAGGCCCAGCAATTGATCCTGGGCAAAATTAAAGATTTATTTTTTTCATGACAACTTAGTAGTTACTGTTTAAAACTCAATTACAAGCTAGCAAGTCACCGTGTCAATATATATTTACATTTACAATCTACATTCAGCATCAAATTTGCTTTCTTCCATTAGTGTTCTTTGTTGAAATCTAAACATAGATAGGCTCATGTGCTAATTTCTAAGGTCTTGAAGCCTCTAGCTCTGAAAAAACTGTCAAATGCTTTCAGACAAGAGATGGCCTTCAAGTTGAAGGCCATCTCTTGTCTGAAAGCATTTGTCAGTTTTTTCAGAGCTAGAGGGTGTTATTTCATGTGTACCATATAGATAACATTGTGCTCATGCATGTGGAGTTACGTATGAGAGGGCACCGATTGACTAAAAAAGCATGTCAGTTAAAAGAACTGACATAAGGGGCAGTAGGCTTAGATACAAGGTAATCACAGAGGTTAAAATGTATATTAATATACAATAACTGTGTTAATTATGAACAACTGGGTAATAAAGGGATTATCTATCTTTTTAAACAATAGCAATTCTTGAGTAGACTGTGTCCTTTTAACCATATACCAAACATGACAAGTATAATACTTGTTTAAGCCAAAAAAAGATTTAAAAAAATCTTCACAGAGATAGATAGAGCAATTTTAAACAACTTTCTAATTTACTACTATTATCTTTGTGAAGGCAAATGGCAGATTGTGAAGATGCCAGAATCTGCATCAGGGGGGTAGTTTTATAAGGGCAGCAGCAGACTATAATACTATAATATTTTATATAAAAAGAAAGAGGGTCGTGTCAGCCCTTATAACACTATCACTACTACCCCTGCTGGCTGCAGATACTGGCATCTTCACAAATTCCAATCTGCCATTTGCCAGGATGATATTTTAAATATTCCCATGTGAGCACATCATCCCTGTGCATTATTTAATTAAAGAAATTGCAACAGCAGATTGTGAAATCAAATAATACTATATTATATATACTATACAGACAGTATACTATGAATGACCCTCAGTCACAGTCACATCATCACATGTAAAATAGCAATAGGTAGACAAGTATTACATTTATATTTATATAATTTGTTTTAAGAAAATCAATTAAATATTCATCATTCATACAACATCATTCATACATTGCTGTTCTAAGGCGGGCCTCAGGCAGGTTTCAACAACAACCCAGCATAAGTTCTCAGCCACACATTCAGGGGCCCCCTGAATATCAGAATATATAATGTCTGTGTACTGACATGTACTGTTGTGGGTGATCTGATGCGCCTGTTTCATTACTGATGATAATTATGGAATTAGTGTTCCAACTTGGAACACAGATTCCATTAACTATCAGAAATGGAACTTCCCAAGTACTAGTAATTACACAAACACAATAAGTGGCATTGGCAAATGGTAATGCAGCAGCATATGCATAGAAAGCTTTATATCATGAAACCACCACCTCAGTCATGATACTGATCCATCCACTACAAGTGTAAGATTTTGGATGAAATGAAACTTAGACAGTAAGTTTTTCTCAAACACAGTGACTAGCCCTAGCCGCACCCACGTGGCAGTAAGTTTTTCTCAAACACAGTGACTAGCCCTAGCCGCACCCACGTGGCAGTAAGTTTTTCTCAAACACAGTGACTAGCCCTAGCCGCACCCACGTGGCAGTAAGTTTTTCTCAAACACAGTGACTAGCCCTAGCCGCACCCACGTGGCAGTAAGTTTTTCTCAAACACAGTGACTAGCCCTAGCCGCACCCACGTGGCAGTAAGTTTTTCTCAAACACAGTGACTAGCCCTAGCCGCACCCACGTGGCAGTAAGTTTTTCTCAAACACAGTGACTAGCCCTAGCCGCACCCACGTGGCAGTAAGTTTTTCTCAAACACAGTGACTAGCCCTAGCCGCACCCACGTGGCAGTAAGTTTTTCTCAAACACAGTGACTAGCCCTAGCCGCACCCACGTGGCAGTAAGTTTTTCTCAAACACAGTGACTAGCCCTAGCCGCACCCACGTGGCAGTAAGTTTTTCTCAAACACAGTGACTAGCCCTAGCCGCACCCACGTGGCAGTAAGTTTTTCTCAAACACAGTGACTAGCCCTAGCCGCACCCACGTGGCTACATGAGTTTTGTAACCAGGCGGGAAAATTATAAAATACAAATTTCCTTCCACACAGAAACTAAGTCTAAGAGTAGTACTGTAGACTATAAATATAATATTATAAATACATACTAGTTTGCAAATTGCAGGCAGCATCATGGATTAATAAAAATAACACTATCAATAATTGATTGTTGTGTTATTTTTATTAATCCATCTGCTGCCTGCAAATTTGCTAGATAATCACAGTTTTCAATTAATAACAAACTACCACCGGCAGCCCTCACCATTAAAATGAGGTAGATTATATTATAGACAGTGAGTGTGACTACTGTGTCTTACTAGTCACAAATATCAACAACATACACATAACACATGATGATCATCATGCCAACAACATACACATAACACATGATGATCATCATGCCAACAACATACATATAACACATGATGATCATCATGCCAACAACATACACATAACACATGATGATCATCATGCCAACAAAATACACATAACACATGATGATCATCATGCCAACAACAAGCCATCCAAACAACCATGAGCCATCACTGACCTCCTCAGACCTCCATTATTATATTTAAAAAATATAAAAAGCAAAGCAGTCAAGCAGAAATTTATGAAATGATTTCCCATGACTCTCCTGGCTGAGTCTCTGAGCTCTCTCACCTCTGTTTGGTGGTCTGGTCGTCGTCCTCGACCTCATCCTCCTCCGTCCTGCCTGGGCTGGGCCTGGGTGAGGGTCAGGGTCCACTGTCCACACGACACTGACTGTCTCTGTCCACACACACACCCGGTCCGTCGACCAGTGCTGATCTGATCGGCTCTGTCTGGGCTGGCTAGCTGAGATCTGCACATGACACTGTGCACGCAGCACACTGTGTCTGTCTGCGACTGCCCCAGTGCCACTGGCTCTCTCTACTCTCTACCCTCAGGCTCTGCTGGTGGTGGTAACTGGTAAGTCACCGCACCGACTACTACTGCTGCGCCTGCTTGCTAGCCCTAATGACAGACAGTGACACTGTCACTCTCTCTCCAGCTCTCCTCGACCTCTTCTGTCACTGTCTGTGACTACTAGTACTGTCTCTTCCGGCTGCTGCTGCCGCGTGTGTGAGGCTCAGGCTGGCACAGCACAATGAGCGGGAGCGGCAAAGCGGGCGGGGTGGTCACGTGGTGATGGATGGTGACGAGTTGGTGACGTTGAGGGTGCTGACGTCGGTGTCACCTAGCGCGGGTAGCAGGCTAGCAGGTGCAACGCAACAATACAAATTATACAAAATTAATTTAACACATTACTACCTACCGGTCCTGTGCTGTGAGTGTGACTCCTGTCCACGAGGTCAAGAACTTAAGTTAGAAAGAAGTACTGTCTGACTGTGACTGTCTCTGAGTCTGAGACTAATAAATAAAAAAAAATATGAAAATAAAAAAAAAATATGAAAATACACTTCACATTTTTTTTTTTTGCCCATAAAAAAAGTAGTAGGCTGGCTCTGCTGCCTGCGCCCTAGCTGGCAGTGCGCCCTAGGCAACTGCCTAGCTTGCCTAGTGGAAGCGCCGGCCCTGCATTTTCTGTCACAATATCTTACCTCCCAACCAGATATTTCTATAATTTCATGGGTTGGGAAATCTGTTCATTGTCTCTCTTGCAGCCTCAACTCCAATCTCCATACACACCGGCCTTTGCCCAACACTGCCCACCACAAGCCTGCGGTCCTTCTTCTCCTATTCAAGGTTTGCCCATTAAACACCAGTAGGCCATTTCCACAAGTCCTTAAGTGTGATTGGAGCAAATATAATATTATTATGTTTATTTTATCCTTTTATTTTGTTGGCTTTTCTTTATTTTTATACTTTTCTATTCAAGATTTAAGTCTTCTGGAATTCAATTTGTTTAGTTGTGTTATTATAATTATTATGTTGTTGTTTTGATTAGATAGCTTATTATCTGCAGAAAGTGCAAAACTGTACAGAGTAACACACCTTTTATTTGTTTGTTTAAAGGGATAGGAAAGTAAAAATTAAATTTACATGGTTCAGATAGAAAATGTAATTTCAAGACATTTACATTCACTTCTATTTTCAAATTGACTTTGTTCTTTTGATATCCTCAGTTGTAAAAGAATATGCAAATATATTTTACTACTTGGATCTATCTGGTGGTTGGTGGCTACACACATATGTCTCTTGTCATTGGCTCATCTGTGGTGTTCAGCTAGGTCCCAGTTTTGCATTACTGCTCTGAAGCTGACTTAGGGGAATATTTATCAAGCTTGAGGCCCCTGAAGGCGAGCAGGAAACAGAAGTTATGAAGCAGCGGTCTTTATAACTAAAGTCCGCTGCTCCATAACTTGTCTGCATGCTCTGAGGCGGTGGACAGAAATCAACCCGATTGTATATGATCGGGTTGATTGACACCCCCTTGGCCGCGAATCTGTAGGGGGCGGCATTGCACCAGCAGTTCACAAGAACTGCTGGTGCAATGATAAATGTGGCAGCGTATGCAGTCGGCATTTACCGATGTGCAGCGGACATGATACGCTACTTGGTATCATGTCCGCTAGCACAATGTTAAAAATGCTCCTTAAACTATGTTTTATTTTATGTTGTGATTAATAAATATCTTATTCTCTGCAGAAAGTGAAAACTATACAAAATAACATATTTGTATGTGTATTTATTTGTTTATTTCTTCTTGCAAAACATTATTGAATAAAGACATAAGCCTAATTTCCATGGCTGTTGTAAACTGTGTAAACAGGAGGCAGTATTAAAGGGACAGTCTACACCAGAATTTTTATTGTTTAAAAAGATAGATAATCCCTTTATTACCCATTCCCCAGTTTTGCATAACCAACACAGTTATATTAATATATTTTTTTACTTCTTTGATTACCTTGTATCTAAGCCTCTCCAGACTGACCCCTTATCTCAGTGCTTTTGACAGACATGCAGTTTAGTCAATCAGTGCAGACTCCTAATTAACTCCATGGGAGTGAGCACAATGTTATCTATATGACACACATGAACTAGTACTGTCTGACTGTGAAAAACTTTAAAAATACTCTGAGCTAAGAGGCAGTTTTCAACGGTTTAGAAATCAGTTTGAGCCTACCTAGGTTTAGCTTTTGAAAAATACCACCAAGGGAACAAAGCAAATGTAATGATAAAAGTCAGTTGGGAAGTTGTTTAAAATGCCATGCCCTATCTGATTTATGAAAGTTTAATTTTGACTAGACTGTCCCTTTAAAGTCTAAGGAGATGTTTCATGTAACCACCAAACAGTTTACAACAGCAAAAAAAAGTCGGCCATAGTTGTAGAATCTTAAAGGGACAGTCAACTCAATTTTTTTGAAATCCTTTTATTACCCATTCCCCAGTTTTGCACAGCTTACATGGTTATATTTATATGCTTTTAACCTCTGGGATTACCTTGTATCTAAGCCTCTTTTGACAGCCCCCTGATCACATTACTTTTTATTTATTATCTATTGACTTGCATTTTAGCTGTGTTGTGCAGAATCCACGGGTGTGAGCACAATGTTATCTATATGGCTCACATGAACAAGCAGTATCCTGTTGTGAAAATTAAAAAGCATGTGATTAAGAGAGAAAAAAAGAGAGGCGCCACATGGTGTAGTACCAACAAGATTCAGACAGCACAAGACCGTAACCCTGAGCCCCTAGCAGTGGAGACTCACAGAGCAGGCGGCACAACCGGAGTGCCAGACGAAGCAGCACAGGACCCTCAGAGTCGCCCGTATAACTCACAACCACTGCTGAAGCGTCTGACATCAGGTAAGGTCAGGTGACTGGCAATGTCCAATAGAGGAATGCCCGCCGTCAGCAGACATCACCAGGCTTGGAGGTTCGTAGAAAGGTCTGGAAGTGTCCAATGATAGAGGTGTAGCTGATGGCGCTAAGGGCATGAGATAGCCCGGTTGTCAAAAAACAACTTTGTGGATAAAATGAGTGAGCAAGCAAGTTTAAAAATAGAGTGTATATTTATTAAAATGCAAATGTAAAAAGCAACGCGTTTCTCGGCAAAAACATGCTGTTTCATCAGGCTGTATAATTACACTACAGCTTGCTCGACATATAAAGCCTTAGCTAACCAATTACAGACTTGCAAATCACTGCACCCTCCAAAGTGTCAGATAGCATATTGCCAGGTGTCAAATAGCATATTGCCAGGTTAGAGTAAAATATCGGTCAGTAAGAGGTGCGCTAATATTATAATATATCAGAAATGCATATTAATAAAAACATATGAAATGCTTAGATAGATATATACATCTTAATTGGCCGACATACAGATTAGTTTTTAACATCAAAAGCCAGTTTTAGAACCAACATACCAGAATATAATACATATATGTCAAATACAAAATTCATGATATACATAACACAATTGTGGAATATAATAAAATCATGAATATAGGTGATATACATATCGATGCATATATATTTATATACATGTGGTGACTCTAGAGTGATTAGATATCTCTCGATAAAAATGATTAGTAAGTGTATATAATTGATTGGTGCTGGATAACCTTGATGTAAATAGTGTATGAGGTGAATATGATGTATGTAATTTGACACTGTCCTGTGAAATTGGCCCCCTGTAAAACATAAGCTATTTGTCTGTGGGTAATAAATGCTGTAGAAAATATGACAGATATGGTGAAATTAGAGAATGAAACAGGGCTAGGTATATGGAGGACCAAAGGGATGGCATTACACAAGACGGTCCAAAACTCAAACTAATATGGATATCTAGCTGTAGAATGAAAATATATAGCAAGATTAATTCTATAAAGCTATATAAAGGAAAATATTACAGAAATCTAGTCACAGATCTACCACAATGTTTTGAATGTCATTAGTACATAATGATCAAACAACAGCTTCCGAGGTTGCGGCTGTGTTTTCTATTCACGTTCCATCACTGAATCACCACTTTGAGACTTCCATTCGGGACTTTGATGTATAGGGGTAACCCTTTATTATATGTTTTTATGTCCTGTTTAACACGTATTTGTGTATCAACACTTTTTCTTTTTTCTTTTTAGCATTATCTATGGTTAATCTATATTACGTTCCACTGATTATATGATTGATACTAGCGTATTCTATATCTGCATTCACTTAGTATTATACTGTTGGTACTATTCTCAATTTTTCTATCACACCTATTACCTATGGGTTTTTAGGACTATTCAATTCTTATATTTTTAGATTTTTATGTATTTCACAGAATAATGAATTATATTTCAATTTATTTCTGCATCTATATTATATTTTTATTATATTTTATAGGTGTGAACACCAGTATTAGTTTGATATTCTGAATTATCCTCTATTAGATAGGGAATCTGCACATTTTAGTTATCTTTATATATATTATAATAATATTTTTTATGTAATTGAAGCTAGTTGCCTACAATAGAATATTTATAAGAGGTTTATAGCTAGTAGCTCACTCCCTAAGGTGGTGTCAATATCAATACCTATATTTAGTCAATTTGTGTTGACTCTCTAACAAGGATCATAATGAATGCACTTTACAATTTATACTACAATTTATTATTTTAATTATATATTGTTTCCACTTCTAGACACATTGTATACAAGGTATAGGTCACTAGTTTTGATCTAAACATTTCTAGTCAAATTATCTAAATCCTAATACAGTTTGTACTGACTTATATACTGTACTTATAGATACATATTTAGGATATTATGTTGACCATCAGTGAAAGGAACAACAAAAGACTATTGTTAGTCTCACATATTGCTCCTATGAATTCTGGGCCAACCGATGAAGGTTCTATTGAGAATTTATCTATACATGCCCTCTTTGCTAAATTAGAGGAGGAGATTAATATTGAATGTAGACACTGGCTGGATGCTGAAATGCTTCAGAAATATATCGATAAAAATCAGATCCCTAGGGGATTGCGAATGTATAAGAGCTGTTCATTTAAAGAAGACCCCATTCTACTTATTGAATGGGAGGATGCCCTTAAGGGATGCTCAGTTACATTAATGAAAATACTCATTGCACATAGACAATCCTTAGTAGAAGAGACATCTAAAGAGATAGATACAATCCAAACTAGTTTGAACAAATTTAAAACACTTCAGTTATATGAGGATTTAAATGGGATGGTTTTGCAAAAGACGGATTTATACCAAAAAGAACTGATGGATATAAAGAACCGTAAGATTGCAAGAGATGATGAAGACTATTCAAAAGGTGAAGTTTTCACCTATAATAAAAATAAGAATAATAAAAACACACATAAAAAATATAATTACTCATCCACTGATGAACATAGAATGAATGCTAATACAATTCAACAATCTGCAGAATTGAAGAACAAAATGGCGAATGGTCTACAGTAAACCATCACAAAAATAATAATTAAAACAAACATAGAAATAATAATAAGAATAATAACAATTATAATTAGCATTCTAAACAGTATTCCCATTCTGATTACCGTTCCAATTCCTCATATCAGAGGAATCAATCAAGTCCACATTTTAGATCATCAGATGATTTTCAAAATAAGTAATCTAATTCTAATTACTCTCCTAGATTTGAAGGCCCTAACACTGTTTTTGTATATCATAGTAGAGGTATGGAGGGTGCAGGTAGTTCTCAGAATCAGGGCCATACTTTTGCCAAACAGAGACATGTTTCCTTTAATAGGAATAACCAATATAATCCGCCCCATAGTAACAATAATTGGTCAGGATACAATAGATCTCCAGGTAACTATCATTATAGGGGTCCTGCGAATAATAATAAAGATTTTTCGCAACGAGTACATTATGATTCTAGTAATCATCATCATACTTATCATAGACCAATACAATCTAATGATATAGGATTACAACATCATACTACTAATCCACCATTAAGTTCTAATCCAGGGCCATCAAATGCCCATCAGATTCCAGTCCAGCATTTTTTAGAGTCAGGCCCACGTCCACTAGCTTGGAAACAAAAAAACATATCAAGCTATCTAGAACCTGTAATCTCCCTATCAACTCCCCAAAAAGGAAAAAGACATTACGGTCACGAGGATGTAGAGGACGTAGAACAGCCGTCAAAAAGGCAAGATTACAGGCATTAAACAAAGGAATTATCAATCTGTCCTCACATTCTTTAACAGATGATGAGGTCCGAGTCCTGGGTAAAGGACTATCTTTTAGCCTTACTAACGGGCACAATATGTTCTCTCTATTCGTAGATCTTAATCGTTTTACACAAAAAATATCAATGCAAAAATATTTTGCGGAGAAACGTTTAAAAGAGGACACTAGATGCCCTATTCTGACTAATAATATGGAAGATAGACTTGAGATTCCATGCTTCGAACTAGATTCTTTAGTTGAACAACTGCACGAGGGCTGCATCCACACCAATTTCGCAAATAAATCTAATTTTACTCCCTCACTAATTAATAATGTTCACATTGAAATCTTTAAACAACTAGACATTGATTAATTTGAACTTATTCCCAAAAATAATAAATCCTCCAGAAACAATTTGTTTCCTAATGAGAGGAAAGCATTATACAGTTTGAAGAATAACAAATCGCTTGTCATTAGGCAAGCTGATAAGGGCGGTGGGATTGTTTTTACAAAATTTGGAGGACTACCTTTTAGAAGGCAGAAAAATACTCAAAGATGTATCCTATTGCATCCGTCTTAAAAATGATCCCACTGCCTCATATAAGACTGAGCTTAAGGATCTGATTGATGAGGCTTTCAAAGAAGGTATAATCCTTAAAAAAGAAAAAGACTTCTTAGTTCCTATTGAACCAAATGTGGCTTTTTACTATCATTTGCCCAAGTTACATAAAAATCCTACTTGTCCTCCGGGTTGACCAATTATCACTGGAATAGGTAGCCTTACAGATAATGTGTCTACATATGTGGACCATTTTCTACAAAAATATTTTCTTGGTCTAGAATGCCATATACGTGATTCTTCTGATTTAATTGGAAAACTAGAACATCTTATTACACCAGATTGTATTTGGATTACTTGTGTTGTCCAAGCTCTTTATTCTAATATACAACATCACTTAGGTTTTATAGCAATATCACATTATCTCCAACAAGATCTTTAGCTTCCGTCCAATCAATGTGATTTTCTATTATCTTTGGTCTCATTTATTCTAAAACATAACTATTTTCTTTTTCAGGATGAATTTTATTTACAGATTAAGGGTACCTTGATGGGTACCAGGTTCGCCCCCAGTTATGCAAATCTGTTTATGTGCTACTTTGAAGAAAGGTACATATACGGTTCAGTGTATGGGGCGTACCTGGTACTCTACGGCCGATATATAGATGATTTAATTTTTATTTAGAAAGCTGATGTTACCTCTGCCAATCTTTTTGTAGAGTATCTCAACCAAAATGATAGAGGTCTTAGTTTCACCTTTACGATTGACCCTAGAAAGATCACTTTCTAAGATCTTAATCTTGAGTTTAATAATGGGAAAGTTATCAGTACGACCCATTTTAAATCAGTTGATTGCAATAGTTATCTGGATTTTACCAGTAACCACTACCTGCCTTGGAAACGTAATGTCCCGTATGGACAGTTTAAGCGGGTATGTCGTAACTGCAGCACTATCATTGATTAAGAAAAACAAAGTTTGATTCTTAAAGAAAGTTTCTTACAAAAGAAATACCCTATAAGCATCATTAATAAGAGTTATCATAGAGCTAGATCCGATGATAGGAACACATACTTTGGGAGCCATAAAAAAAACAAAGAAATAATTACTGAGTTAGAACTGATACAAAAATCTCCTATCTTCATTACTCAATATACTAGTAACCATCAATTGATTAAGAATGATATTACAAAACTTTGGGGTATTCTGACTAAGGATCCGATTTTAGGTAATGTAATAAGAAATACACCAAAGGTTGTTTATAAAAGGGCACCTACTCTTAAAACAATCTTAGCCCCTAGTAAAATTGTAAAAAATAAAAGGAACATTGATGCTTCGTTTGTAAAGAACAAATCATCAACACATTTTTATGGAAGCTACAAATATTACAATAGGAGATGTAAATTATGTATTGACATCTTACATAAGAATAAGACATTTAAATCTAACGTCACTGGCTGACATTATTCTATCATAGGTCTTTAGTGATGTTGCAAACCTAAAATTTTCAGTTTGCGAACGGCGAACGCGAACTTCCGCAAATGATCGTGAACCGGCAAACCAGGCGAACCGCCATAGACTTCAATAGGCAGGCGAATTTTAAAACCCACAGGGACTCTTTCTGGCCATGATAGTGATGGAAACGTTGTTTCAAGGGGACTAACACCTGGACTGTGGCATGCCGGAGGGGGATCCATGGCAAAACTCCTATGGAAAATTACATAGTTGATGCAGAGTCTGGTTTTAATCCATAAAGGGCATAAATCACCTAACATTCCTAAATTGTTTGGAATAATGTGCTTTAAAACATCAGGTATGATGTTGTATTGATCAGGTAGTTTAAGGGTCACGCCTGCTTCACAGTGACAGACAAAACTCCCCGTTTAATGCGCCGCAAACAACCGCAAACAGTTAATTTGCACAACCGCAAACTCCCCATTTGCACAAGGTTGGACCTGAGCTCTGCAATGACGGCATTCTGGTGGTGGCAACAGTATGCATTGATTGGCGTGCTGTCTGGCTGACCCCGGGTGCCGATGCATGCTGTCTGACTGTGCCACTAGCTCCTTGCGACAACCTCCCCCTGCTTCCAACTCGTCTCCTCCTCCTCTCTGTCTCCCCATCTGAACTTTCCCCCTGTTCTTCTTCTTTTCTAGCGGGCACCAACATGACATCCACGGATGCATCGTCATCATCAACCACTTCACTTGTACGTCCATGTGTGTAATGCTGCCTGACTGAGACATATCCCTGTTATCTACATCCTCTGGCAATAATGGTTGCGCATCACTCATTTCTTCCAACTGATGTGTAAATAACTCCTCTGACAGATCAAGTGAAGCGGCTGTGGTGCTAGTGTTGGTGGTGGCGGCAGCGGGCGAGTGGTAACTTGAGAGGTGCCCGAAGCTAAGCTGGAGGAGGATGGTGTGTCAAGGTTCCGAGCGGAAGCTGTAGAAGATTGGGTGTCCTGTGTTAGCCAGTCAACTATGTCCTCAGAACTTTTTGAGTTCAGAGTACGTGGCCTCTGAACACTGGGCATTATTCTAGGGCCAAAGGGAATCACAGCACCATGACCACGACGGCCCCTGCGGGGTGACCTGCCTCTGCCTGTCATTTTTTTTTTAATTAGTGGTACTAAGGGTGCAAGCTACTGTGACAACAGAAATGAGTGGCACTGTGCACTGGCAGAAGTTGGCAGAGTAGATGCTGTAGGCCTGACACACACGCTTGCAGACAACTAACTGCTATTCAATCTATTACAGTCAAAATTGTATTTTCTTTTTAAATGTACACTACTGTTGCACCAGATATGAGTTCAACTGGTGTGACACTGTGCCCTGGCAGGCCCTGAAACGCACACGTGTGAAGGAAACTGACTGCTATTATTTCACAGTCAAATTTCTAGTTTTTTTTTTAATGTACACTACTGTTACACCAGATATGAGTTGCACTGGGGTGACACTGTGCCCTGGCAGGCCCTGAAATGCACACGTGTGAAGGAAACTGACTGCTATTATTTCACAGTCAAAAAAGTGTTGTTTTTTTTAAATGTACACTACTGTTACACCAGATATGAGTTGCACTGGTGTGACACTGTGCCCTGGCAGGCCCTGAAATGCACACGTGTGAAGGAAACTGACTGCTATTATTTCACAGTGAAATTTCTAGTTTTTTTTTTTTTAATGTACAGTACTGTTACACCAGATATGAGTTGCACTGGTGTGACACTGTGCCCTGGCAGGCCCTGAAACGCACACGTGTGAAGGAAACTGTTTAAATACCGTATTGTTCCACATATAGGCCGCACTTTTTTCCCTTGATTTGTAGCTTTATATTTGTGGTGCGGCCTATATGCGGGGTGCGGCCTATAATCAGTATATCTCCGTCTTAATACCGGTATTGGCTAGTACGGTAAATTAGGAATGTAAGATGAATCTTAAACTCTAACTTACAATAGGCAAGAGTAAGAAATACAGTAATATAGGGCTATACCTTCTTATTGATAGTGATACCTGAGCGAGTATCATTCTGGAGGAACGCTCCTTGGAAACAGGTGACCGAACTTGCAGGAGGAAGACCGAGCTTCTATTAGAGCTCTACCTGCGACTTAGCAGCAACAGTCTGCAAGAAGTGGACAGAAGACGCTATTAACTGCTTCTATCACAGGCAAGGAATCAGCGTTGTGGTCTGCGGGGACGGAGCGGCAGATGCGGCCGTAGCTGATGACGTCAGCACAGGAGGAGCTGTGTGCTGAACGGAGAGTTACCACAGAATCTAGGAAGCTGGTAAAGTATGCGGAATCCGTTATTACCGTAGGTTATCCGGAATGGAACAGTTGGTACAACTGCTTAGGTTCCCAGAAGATGGTAATAGGACGGTAGACAATGGATCGGCTAGGTGATTCGCAGAAAGGCAGTATCAAGGTAAATGCTAGTTACAGAAAATCACTAAGCAAGGTACTGTATGTTAGGAAGGAGGGCCTTATAAGGAGATTGCAATGTAAGGTAATTGGCCAGAGCATTTAAAGGAACAGTGTTAAAACATGGCAAATGCTGACAAAAGCTGGAAAATAAACCTATTCTTTAAAATTAAATTTCTTAAAAATGGCACTAAACTTACAGGTGCGGCCTATATGCGCAACAATACGGGTATATAATATATTTAATTTAATTTGTAGTTTAATGTAATTTTAGTATAACAATTAGGGTAGATTAATTATTAGTTTAATATAGTTAAATGTAGTTTTAGTATAACAGTTAGGGTAGATTAATTATTAGTTTAATATAGTTGAATGTAATTTTAGTATAATAGTTAGGGTAGATTAATTATAAGTTTAATATAGTTTAATGTAATTGTAGTATAACAGTTAGGGTAGATTAATTATTAGTTTAATATAGTTTAATTTAATTTTAGTATAATATTTAGGGTAGGTTAATTATTAGTTTAATATAGTTTAATTCAAATCTAAAGGTAAGTTTAAATTTATTATAAGATAGGGATGAGTTAATATTTAATATAAAGTTAGCGGGTTGTTAGGTTTAGGGGTTAATAGTTTAATTTAGTTTATGGCAATGTGGGGGGGCTGGTGGTTTAGGGGTTAATAGGTTTAGTAAGTGTTAGTGATGTGGGAGGCCAGAAGTTTAGGGGTTCATACCTTTAGTTAGTTGCGGTGGGCTCCAGGAGCGGCGGGATAGGGGTTAATAACTTTATTAGAGTTGCGGTGGGCTCCGGGAGTGACGGTTTAAGGGTTAATAACTTTATTTAGTTGCAGCAGGGTCCAGGAGTGGCAGGATAGGGGTTAAACAGTTTAGTATAGTGGCGGTGCTTAGTGACAGTATACAAATAAAGCTGTGAAAAAGCCGAATAGCAGCGAGATCGTTGACTGTTTAGTTAACAACAGTCCGCTGCTCATCGCCCCGTACTTGGTGTGCGGCTTTTTGACAGCTTTTTATATAAATATGGAGAGCGTATTCAGGTCTGCGGCCGCGATGTTTGGCGATGTCAGGCGAGCGTATTGGTGCCGTCGAAAGCAAGTAAGTTGACGGCTTGATAAGTAGGCCTCTTTATGTGCAGCCATAGAGCATATGACGAACTTGCAGCTGTATGACCTATGTGTCAAACAAAGTTCCCTAGCATCAAACATTTTCATATTTTTTAATTGTTTGCCAAATCATAAAAATAAATGTATTTTGTTAAAATTCCTAAGTGTACACACATGAAATACAAGTCTTATATGTGACCCCTAAATTATTCTAGTCAGTTTACTAACGTTTACTACATTTTATCTAGCACTGAAGCTTACTTCCTGCTGTCTGTTTTAATGCCAGTTTACACGCAGGCCAATAGCAGAGCAGAAAGGAACCCACTATGCTACTTAATGTCAGTGGTCTCAGAGGTTACATTGAGATTGGGCTCACACATCTATGGGGCCCTTCTGGCCATGAAATCAGTAGTAGTGTTGCTACAGGGGGGCCTGGTGTGTTCTGGACTATTTGCTTTATTTGGAGTCTGGCTATAAATGGCTATAAATAAGGAACAGTAATTTGAGTACCACCTGCAATAATCAACAGTCAAATTTTCTAGTCAAATTTTCAAAGCACTATGCTTTTCAAATTTGTCATTCATATGCCTTGATATATCCAGCAGCAGGTTTTATATTTTCTGGGACTGGCAGCTAAGTTCAAAGAACACACAGTTTTAGATTATATTAAAGGTACATTATATATGAGCAATGTTAATGCACAATAGTGCTAATATTTTTGAGCTCCTCTTGTAATCTTGAGTTTAATGTCCATTAATGTCTCTTATAAGCGTATTGCAATATTTAATCATTTAGCCAGGAACAGCTAGATGGTAAAGTAGCCTAATAATAAAGCTGGCCCTGTTGGAAAGTTAGAAAATGCAGTGAAGTACATATTTAAATGTCAAAACTGCAAAAAAATGTAAAGTGTTGCTCAGCACTAAAGTGGTTAACAATGTGAAAGGAACAAAAAAAAAAAGTCAAATGAAGGAGTATAGTAAGTAAGCCAGAAAATGAATAATACAGAAAATTACCCGTATTCTCCACCAACTAAACACTGTGCCAGCAGTCAAAAAAGAGGTAAGTACTGGATCTATCTAATGCCAGAGTTTTTTTAAATTATACTTGTTTGGTTTGTCCAAACAAAGACTTTCAGAACAAAGGATGTTCTGTGTGAAACCTCTGTCAGCCTTTACAGCAGTGCCCCTGAAATGGAAACTCTACATTTAGCATTGAGAAAGGTTATTACTGTCCTTCCTATAAAAGCTTTCTTTTTTATGACAGTGATGGATTGCTTTTAAATTTTCCCATAATATGATGGTTTTAATGAGTCTGCATTTCATGCTACAAATCTAGTTGCTAATAAGTGACATCTTCTCTGCAATGTCCCCAGAAATTCGGTCTTTTTTTTGAGACAACACTTTACTTTTTGTGATCTTTCCTTGTTAAGCCTGCAACAAGAGCTATGTTCAGATTTCTAGTACCTCTTGATCGTGCCCTATGGTATTCTTGCTTGGTAATAAAATATATCAAAGATGAAAGACAATTTGTGATGATGGAAGTGAGATAGAATCTATAAAAATGAATGAGAACAGCTTGGAACAAAGAATTGCAAACATAGCAAAGATTGCATACTTCATTTATCAAATCTCCTAATAAAGCTATCATCTGCCCCTTTGCTTTTTGCTCCTTTTTATGCTTTCAGAACTCTATTTAGTGTCACAGCTAACACTTCGCATTTGCAGTATGCTTTGTCAAATGGGTTAAATCAATCAGGCACATAATAATGTTCATTGAAAACCAGTATATATCAACAGTGCACTTCGGTGACTTTCTATTACATTTGTGTTAGTTATTTGGAATTCTACAAGAATTTGTATTATTATTATTTGTATTTTGATCCAAGAAGTATGACACTACATAAAGATTTAAAGGGATATAAACTTACAAAAAGAAAATGTGCCTATGTGTTTGGAATATTGCAATATTGTTTACACATAACTATATGCAAATGGTTTAAACACAGTTCTAGAGAACAGTACACTACTGTGAGCTAGCTAATCCCATATGATTAGCCAATAACAAGAGGCATATGTGTCTTACAAAGACGCTTCTTTTAAAAAATATTTACGATTGCGTTATGTTAAACACACCGCCGTTCCTCCGCCCGCATCTCCTACTGTATTTAGCATATCGATGACAAATCTGGCTTCCTCCAATCTTTACGTGCCCTCTTTGGCATCCAGCTCGTGGGACATGCAACATTTGGAGAAAGCCAGATTCATCATCGATCTCCTAAATACAGTAAGTGATGCAGGCGGAGGAACGACGGTATTTACCATAACACAATGGTAAATATTTTAAAAAAGAAGTGTATTTGTAAAGTTTAATGAATTAAAGTGCCTCTCTTTTTAAGATTAGTTTTTGATACTGGGCAGTAATTCATTAAACTTTACAATCACTTTAATTAATCTAGAGAAATATGACATTTTGTGGATGCGCAACTACAAGGATAGTTCATGAGCACAAATATTTAGTTACAGATTGTATCAAATATCTGGGTATCTATTTAGACTGAAATCCAAATAATTGGTATAAGTTAAACTGCTCAAAAATGACAAAATTGGATATCTCTGCCCATATCCTTTTCTGCTAGGATCATGTTAATTAAAAACAATTCTTTTTCCTCAGCTTTTATCTTTAATGCAAAAACTTCCGCTTTTCATATCAAATAGAGATGTAAGGTCATTTAATAAGGCTCGTTCAAGGTTTATATGGAGAGAAAAGATGTGTATCTTGCTACACATAAACTATCTCAAGTTTAGAAAATTGGCAGATTCTCTTTCCCTAATATTAAACTATATAATTCGGTTACCATAGTAAAATTTGTCATTGGTTGTTTGACAGAGAAAAATGATGTCACTTTCTTTGATATTGAAGAAGGGATCATCTCTCCCTTTTTTATAGAATTCCATGAGTGCTGCCCCTGCGAGTGTAGGCATGCAAAACCACATCTAGACTTGCAAATTTTATAGAGTTGACCCCTAAATATTAGGTGCAGGCATATGTGTGTGCCTGTATATGTATGTATAAATTTAAATATCTCATTAGCTATGCTTTGGAGATGGTGCTGTTCAAATGAGAAGGGCCCTGCCACAGACTTTGCCATGGGGCCCAAAGAGTTCTAGTTACACCTCTGATTACCACATTGCTCAATAATGAATTATTGTTGGAGCTTAAAGTTATATGAAACCCAATTTGTTTCTTTCATGATTCATATAGAGCATGCAATTTTAAGCAAATTTCTCATTTACTTCTATTATGAATTTTCTTCGTTCTCTTTTTATCTTTATTAAAAAAAGCAGGAATGTAAGCTTAGGAACTAGACCATTTTTGGTTCGGAACCTGGGTAGCACTTGCTGATTGGTGGCTACATTTAGCTGATTGGTTAGCTAGAGTCCTTTTGTTCTGGGGCACAGATAAATCAGTTAAAAGAAAAAAGGAAAAAACAATAGGCTCATTTCACAAAATGAATCTGCATTTTTCTTCTGAAATATGAAGGAACATTATCATGCAGCATATATTTTTTGTTTAATGTACCTTTAAAGCTCTGATGTGAGTGTGGGTCTGACAGAGGGACTGCAGGAACAAATGTCGGATTTGGCATCTTATGTGGGATTTTTGGTGACAGAGGGGACAGCAGGACTTTTGTGTCTGATCTAAGTTCTGCTGTGGGGGTCTGATCTCAGGTCTGATGTGAGTATGCAGCTGACAGAGGACCCTTCAGGACCATGTGTCTGATTTAGCACCTTATATGATTTAAAGCTGACAGAGGAGCTTAAAGTGAATGTAAATTTTCATGAAATAGTGCTCGTTTTTTAAAAATAGTATTAAAAACAGGGGCACTTTCATTCATGAAAGTTTACATTGCAGCGGTCTTGTTAAAATACTTACCTTCAAGCCGGACCAGCGATCCCCGCCCGCAGATCCTCTGTACTGACGTCAAAAATGACGAATCCAGCTTTCTCCAATCATGGCTTCCCTCCCAGAGCAAACATTTCCTGAGGCCACGCCGTGATTGGAGGAAGCCGTTTTTGTCATTTCTGTGCTAAGTACAGCATGGGAAGTGGGTGGGGGATCGCTAGTCCAGCTTGGAAGAAGAAAAAGGTAAGTGGTTTAACAAAACTGCTGCAATGTAAACTTTCATGAATAAAAGTGCCCCTGTTTTTAATAGTATTTTTAAAAAACAGGCACTCATTCATGAAAATTTACATTCACTTTAAGGGCTATTTGGGTTTGATGTAGTCTGGCATGGGTATGGAGCAGAGGGACTCCTGGAACAGGGTTCTAATAGGATATCTTATGTGGGTTTATGGATGAAGGGCTACAGGGCCCTTTGGATCTGATCTTTGGTCTGGTTTTGGTATGAAGCGACAGAGGGCCTGCAGACAAGAGGTTTGATCGGAGTCTACAGGGACCTTTGGATCTGACCTTTGGTCTGATTTTGGTATGAAGCGGCAGAGGGTCTGCAGACAAGAGGTCTGATCAGAGTCTACAGGGCCCTTTGGATCTGATCTTTGGTCTGGTTTTGGTATGAAGCGACAGAGGGCCTGCAGACAAGAGGTCTGATCGGAGTCTACAGGGCCCTTTGGATCTGATCTTTGGTCTGATTTTGGTATGAAGCGGCAGAGGGTCTGCAGACAAGAGGTCTGATCGGAGTCTACAGGGCCCTTTGGATATGATCTTTGGTCTGGTTTTGGTATGAAGCGACAGAGGGCCTGCAGACAAGAGGTCTGATCGGAGTCTACAGGGCCCTTTTTTCTGATCTTTGGTCTGGTTTTGGTATGAAGCGACAGAGGGCCTGCAGACAAGAGGTCTGATCGGAGTCTACAGGGCCCTTTTATCTGATCTTTGGTCTGGTTTTGGTATGAAGCGACAGAGGGCCTGCAGACAAGAGGTCTGATTCGGAGTCTACAGAGCCCTTTGGATCTGATCTTTGGTCTGGTTTTGGTATGAAGCGACAGAGGGCCTGCCGACAAGAGGTCTGATCGGAGTCTACAGGGCCCTTTTATCTGATCTTTGGTCTGGTTTTGGTATGAAGCGACAGAGGGCCTGCAGACAAGAGGTCTGATCGGAGTCTACAGGGCCCTTTTATCTGATCTTTGGTCTGGTTTTGGTATGAAGCGACAGAGGGCCTGCAGACAAGAGGTCTGATCGGAGTCTACAGGGCCCTTTGGATCTGATCTTTGGTCTGGTTTTGGTATGAAGCGACAGAGGGCCTGCAGACAAGAGGTCCGATCGGAGTCTACAGGGCCCTTTTATCTGATCTTTGGTCTGGTTTTGGTATGAAGCGACAGAGGGTCTGCAGACAAGAGGTCTGATTGGAGTCTACAGGGCCCTTTGGATCTGATCTTTGGTCTGGTTTTGGTATGAAGCGACAGAGGGTCTGCAGACAAGAGGTCCGATCTGAGTCTACAGGGCCCTTTTATCTGATCTTTGGTCTGGTTTTGGTATGAAGCGACAGAGGGCCTGCAGACAAGAGGTCTAATCGGAGTCCTCGTGTATGTAATGACCTTATTGAAATAAGAATTAAAGAGGCCTGAATTTTTTATTTTTTTTAATCAATGGAAAACACAGAAAACAATCAGTAAAGCGCTGCACTGCAAGAGGTGTCCATACAAAATAAATATTTTAAAGGGACATAAAACTCACATTTTTTATCTCTTTCTTTCCTTGTTATCTTTGTTAAAAAGCAGGAAGGCACGTTCATGAGTGTGCACGTGTCTGCAGCACTATATGGCAAAAGTTTTGCAACTAAATTATACCTTACCAAGAGCACTAGATGGCAGCACTATTTCCTATCACATAGTGCTCCAGAAATGTGCACGCTATCTATCTAGATATCTCTTCAGCAACAAATAATATGAGAATGAAGCAAATTTGATATCAGAAGTAAATTGGTATAATTGTATTCTCTATCTGAATTATTAAAGAAAAAAATTGGGTTTCATGTCCCTTTAAGGGCAAGCAAACTGCAAGGTATGAATAACAACATTTTTATTGGGAAATTCTTAATAAATATATTATAAACACTTTAAACAACAGAAAAACATGTAAACTACAGCTTCACAGATTCATTTAAATTTTTCATTTGGAACATTATCATATTTGCAGCAGAGAGCTGTGTAAACAGGTGAGGTTGATAAGAACAAGAGAAGAAAATTCAGCAGGGCCTTGGGTACATAAAAGCTGTTGCTAACAACCTCTGCCCACAAACATGCAGCTCTTGGAGAGAGACAATGCTATAAATAAGGCTTAATAAAAAGCAGGAGCCACAGGCACATGAGCAATAGTGATTGGAACCACCAATAGTTTTGAAGGTCATTTCCTTCTTCCTCAATCAAAGGTTGATGTGTGAGCATGGGTTGAATCCACCATATAGGAAGGGCTGATATATACCCATCACATTAAATATTTACCACCCTAGTCAATAAGGATGATATTCCTGGAGTCATTCTGAAGTAATCAATGACTCCAGACTAGAAGCTATCCTGAAGTTTGCCCACAGGCCAAAATATTTCAATGAGATGACTCTAGAGGCCTTCACTTGCTGTTCATGCTTGTGAAGTAATCAGTAAGGTAATCTGCGAATCATTCTGAAGTCATCATCCAGAATAGTTAACCTTAGCTGATGACTTTACAAGTCTGATGATTTGCAAATGACTTCTAAAGTAATCTTGTTTGTCTTGGGCAGGTGCACCTTTCCTTTCTAGCATAAACTCATGTAATATTACAGATAAAGCACCACATAACAGTGTTTCCTATTGCCCAACAAACTAGGAAACACTATGGGCTAGATTACAAGTGGAGCGCTAATTTATCTTCTTGGCAAATTTGCCTGTTTGCGGACGCGCAATAAATAACCAGCCTTTACAAATGGCAATTAGCGCTTATAAAATTAAAAAGAGATCAAATCTCTGGTTAATTTTATAAATCTCCACCAAATGCCCCCAAAATAGAGTGTAATATATTTTATTAAAACATAAAGATAGTAGCATCTTTATTTTTTAATAAAAAAACTGCAAAAAACTGTTATATGCGGTTAAAAGTGGTGGGTGCCTTTACATTGCAGTCTAACTGTGTGTTCCCTATAAATATAAATGTTTATGCTTATATACATATATTTATGTGTTAATATGTGTATATAAAAATATTAACACATATATATATATATATATATATATATATATATATATATATATACACAAAACACGGAAGGGAACTGCACTCTCATACCGGACCGGGTACACAACCCATGACCCTGCAACATGCTCAGCCCTGGGTGCCACTGGCACTCACAGGAAGTTGTGCTGTCCCCAGAGTCTCAAGCAGTTAACCCCAGTCAGGTCTGGGTGCAAGAACCATAGGGAAAATTACAAGACAAATTAATACAACACACAGAGAAAACCCAGCACTCACTTACAAGCACTCAGCTAAGATTTAAAAGCAAAAATGGAAAGGTTAGATACCGCATCTGGCCAAATGGGACAAGCCAGGTACCTCGTCAAGGTCCTTTCCAATACCTGGGACCCTAAAACAGCCACACAATGCAAGCTTTCAGATCCAAACAAACTGGGAACAAGGGAAGGGTGCACAGGCATATGTAATCACCCTAGACATATACAAAACACGGAAGGGAACTGCACTCTCATACCGGACCGGGTACACATCCCATGACCCTGCAACATGCTCAGCCCTGGGTGCCACTGGCACTCACAGGAAGCTGTGCTGTCCCCAGAGTCACAGGCAGTTAACCCCAGTCAGGTCTGGGTGCAAGAACCATAGGGAAATTACAAGACAAATTAATACAACACACAGAGAAAACCCAGAACTCACTTACAAGCTCTCAGCTAAGATTTAAAAGCAAAAATGGAAAGGTTAGTTACTGCATCTGGCAGGTATTGGAAAGGACCTTGACGAGGTACCTGAGCTTGTCCCATTTGGCCAGATGCAGTAACTAACCTTTCCCTTTTTGCTTTTAAATCTTAGCTGAGAGCTTGTAAGTGAGTGCTGGGTTTTCTCTGTGTGTTATATATATATATATATATATATATAAATATTTAAAAATGCTGCCCATCACCGCACTAGTTTTTTTACGGCATGAGAAAGAGGCTCTCAGGGACAGTGGGAGTCTGAGAGAGAAAAGACAGGAGAGGGGACAACAGAGCGGTCAGGGAGAGGGGCCCTAGCCACATGGTTGACGTTGCCAAGGTGCCTGAGCCCAGTAGGCAAGGGACAGTGCAGGAGCACAGACAGGGTACAAAACAGCCAGGGGAACAACAGTCTGCACAACCATCATAGGGGATAGCCCGAGTGAGGAAGGAGAGGCACATTATGGAGGAGAAGGAGACTCTCATAAGGGCATACATGTAGAGGGCAAGGAGGAGGGAGATCTCAGCAACCAGCGGAACAGGTAAACAGAAGGTCTGGCAGGAGATCTTGGATGCCGTCAATGCTGTGGGGAATCGCAGGAGGACCATTCTCTCAACCAAGCACTGACTGTAAGATGGACTGTAAGATTGTTGTGGTACCATGAGTATCCTCTTACCTGGGCACCGATCGGGGGGTGCCCCCCGTAACTGTCATGGCGTTTGTTGGTGTTAGCGCAGTTGCACGCAAATTTGCGAGTGTCCATGCTGGTGCATGCATGCGGCTGACAAGCACGACATGTTCCCGGGCCCTGAAAGACAGGGGGAGTGTTCTGTGGATACACCCTTGTCTCCCATAGGTGCTCAAGTGACTGCTGCACCTGCGTTACCTGAGCAACGGGGGAGTTTCTGGCCCTTGCAGGGTTTAAAACCTGGACAGCTCATTGCTATTATTCTGCTGGCTGATTCACAGAGACTAAGTACTTATACTGTTTCCTTACCTTGTATTCTGGATTTTCCTGGCTGTTGACCTTTGGCTTGATTTTGACGTTACTTCTTTGCTGCCTGCCCTGACCTTGGATACTCCTGACTTTGATCTCTGCTTCAACCCTTGCCTGTTGTGACACATTGGACTTTATCTATTTATTGTTCTCTGCCACTGGGTTCCATTCCTGCTTTAGGAATTTTCTCTTCCCGTTACAAAGATAGAGCTCAAGAAGAAGCTGGCCAGTAAGCGTGCAGCGGCTTCCAGGACTGGTGGTGGGCCAGTCAAATTTATTGCACTTAACCATAACATGCCATTTAGATATAAAGAAATTGTTGTTTGAAAGTCTTTGGTTTATTTGACATTTTTGATCACCAAGTTTACATACTGGGTAATTGAATATGTTTACATAGTGTTATTAAATATTTTTATGATCAATTAAACATAAACATGGTGTACACACTTTCTATTTGCTGCTATAGCATTGAGAAATGCACATCTTGTCGAGTACACTTTTTTGCGTTTGTGAAGTCGAGATCGAGTGAAAACTACACCACCTGGCGTACGCCTTATATCATCTTTTCATTTTTTTTTCAAACGCCTAAGTGCTTTGTAAAAACTGCTAATGTCCAATTGAGGCACAATCAGTTGATAGCCCCGCACCCTTCCCCTATTCACCCGGTCATGTCACTCTTGCAGGGGCTACCTAACACCCGGCTTACCCCCTGGAAGACCCTGGAGGTCACTTCTTTAAGTGACTTCTACCTAAACGAGAATCTTCTCCCATCCCGAGATATGATATCTAGGTTTGACATCCCTCGTCACCTGGAGTTTGATTTTATGAGACTTAGATCCCTCATGAAAGCGTGGGGATTCCTTGTCGATAAGATCAGGGCACCCACTATCTGGGAGATCAGATGGAAAGCGAGCTTGCAACTATACAAGCCTCTTACTGCCCATTACAAATCCCTCTTGGGACCTCCCACCCTTGTAAAAACGAGACATATGACCTCCTGGGAAGCGTAACTGAGACTTACCTACACGACTCTAGACTGGACTAAGGCGATACAGATGACTAAATCAGCGCTTCATTGTGTCACTATGTACGAACTTTATTTTAAAATCATAACCAGATGGCACTTAGTGCCGACCAAACTTCGGACTCTGTACCCTGGACACTCACCCCTATGCTGGAGAGAGTGTGGAGAAATAGGCACTCCGCTTCATATGTGGTGGTCATGTGACAGACTCCGACCGCTTTGGTCTAAAACTTGTACGACCTGCAAGGCCTTAGAACTCCCGACCCCAGATACCCCGGGCCTAGCCCTCCTACATGTTGGAGTAAAAAAGCTCCTGAAGCATAAGAGATACTTGCTAGTCTACCTGTTGACCTCGGTCAAAATGTTAATAGCCAGGAACTGGAAGAAACCACAGCCCCCAAGATGGCAGGCAGTGGTTGACTACCTACAGTACATTAAATCTATGGAAGACTAGGTCTTTCGGACGAAAAACCAGTCAGATACCTTTAGCCTAATCTGGGGACCTTGGGAGACTTACCTGAAACCGACTCTATAATTGCCCTTTTTCCTGAACGCTGGTGACCTACCTCCGACCATAACCCTTCCCTATCCCAGAGGATGCACTTCACTGTGACTGCCCCGAGGTGCCCCTCACTATAATTTCCCCTCCTCCCCAGATACCTTCCCCTCCTCCCCCTACACCCCCCACTTCTTTAAGGGGTATGGGTGAACGAACCTTACAACACTATTTCCATTTACACATACCACGTATACTCTCTATTTCGCCTCTCTAAACTGTCAGGCCTATTGGGTTTGGCATATATTGCCATATACAGCTTAAAACACAAAATCTTAATTATTTCCTTAGAATAACCAATACATAACAATTGAAATGTGCAAGTGCACACCAAAGAATGATTGAATGTTATTTATGACCTCCATGCCAGGTTCACTGATCCTCTTTGAATGTCATTTCCCTACTAAATAATCGTGTGTATTTCCGCTGCCAACTATGTCAAGAGATAAATGTGTTATGTGGGTTTTGTATTATATTCATCAATAAAAATCTATTTTAAAAAAAAAACTGCTAATTTACAATTTACACAGCGCAATACGCCATCATGATTAAGCTTTAAAAATGGCAGTTGCATAATATACTTTTCACAAACTGTTTACATAGCACTTATGTGTGCAGTGTTTTTAAAGTTGATTTTCTCCTTTTATTTATCTTGGTCAATATTTTAGTTTTCACTATGCGTGATATTAGCAATAATAAGAGTGCAGAATTGTAAAACACACTCTGTTCTTGTTTGTTTGTTTTTAAAGGGCCCATGTAGCATATTGTTGTAAGCATTGTATAATCAGATCTCAAATAGAACTAGTAAATAGACCCTTATGAACTTTACGTTGTGTGGTTAAAGTGACATGAAACCCACATTTCTTATATCATGATTTAATTTAATTAAAGCATGGAATTTTACTCAACTTTTAATGTAATATTAGTATCTGATTCATTCTCTTGATATCTTTTTTTGAAAATCATATCTAAATAGGCTCCGTAGATGATGCTTGTTGGCTGCACATAAATGTCTCATGTGATAGGCTCATCCATTTGCATTGCTATTTCAACAACAAAGTATATCTGAAGAATGAAGGCAAATAAATAATTGAATTAATTTGGAATGTTTAATATTGTATTTGATATCTGAATCAGGCCTAAAAACTATTGGTTTTCATGAGCCTTTAAAACATATTTAATGGGTTAATATATGATCAGTTATTGTATCTATAACACTTTTCAAATATGTTTTGTAAAACATTTAAAACTATGGCAGTGAGCTTGTCATTCTTAAAAATAGCCTTGTCATAGTGATTTCTAAATATTGGCATTTGTGTCATTACATAGACAAGAGACAATAATCAATTAGATTTTACATTGAAACATATGTGCCATGCTTACCATTTTCGATGACACCATTTTTTGTTTACTGTTATGCACAACAATAAGCAAACTATACATGTGAAACTAAACATATTTAAACCTACATTATACAATAAATATCTGCTGTTGTTTGAAACAAACATTGCTGGCACATGAAGGAGATACTTTAAAAATAAACTGTTCCTTTTATGAGGTTGTTTTATTATTAAATATATATATGCACACATATGTTTTAAGAGAAAAAAACATTTATGAAACAAATAAGAATCTTCTGAAAATAAAAATGAAGTGGAACGTGGCCAGTGGCCACTTAGAAGGCCAGAGATAGTCCATTGCAGAAAAAGCGCAACCAGAGCACCATTTCCACAATCATTGCCAAAGGGGGCCAGTGTCCACTTATTAACAATTTAAAAACATTTTTTTTTTTTTTTTTTTTTTTGGGGGGGGGGGGTTGGCACCTTTTTTTTTTACATTTATTTTTGTTTTTTATTTTGGTTTTTTGAACCAATTTTTTTTCATTCTCATTAAGGGGCCGATTTTATAAAATTCACCAGTCAACACTAGGGATGGGCGAATGTGTTTATATCAGAATTCGAATGTTAGAACTATTGTTATTGTAGAAATTTGATTTACATAATCGAATGTTGATAAGAACGAATATTCTTAAAAATTCGATTTTCGAATGTTATTTACAGTTTTAAAATGTCACATTCGAATTTGAATGTCACATTCGAACTCGAATGTCACATTCGAATTCGAATGTCGCATTCGAATTCGAATGTTACATTCGAATATCACATTCGAATTCGAATATTACATTTATAAAACACAATTGTAGACTAGAAACACTATTTCGAATGTCATATTCGAATCGAATATCACATTCGAATCGAATGTCACATTTAAAACACAGTATTAGACTAGAAATACTATTTCAAATTCGAATGTAACATTCAAAATTGAATATTACATTTATTAAACGCAGTATTAGACTAGAAATACTATTTCGAATTTAAATGTCACATTCGAATTCAAATGTCACATTCGAATTCGAATATTACATTTCGAAATTGAATGAATACATAGCTAAACATTCTATTATTCTAACGAATATTTTTGAATTTTATTGAAAAATTCGAAAACGAAAATTCGAAAATAGAATGTTAGAATGTTATATAAACATTCGAAATTCGATTAGAATGAACGAATGTATCAAAATTCGTTTTAAATTTTGAGTTTTTAGAAACATTCGTCGATCCCTAGTCAACACATGGTTTTCCATGCCACCACTTGCAGGGCGGCCCTTCATGGAATTCGATAAAAAAAAAGGGGCTGTCCCTGCGAGTGGCTGGATGTCTCCCATAAATAATTAAAGCTCTCTGTTATGTAAAAGCTTGCAATGGAGGCCGAAGTACAGAGGGAGACAACGCGTATGTTTAAACTTTAATATTACGCCTAATACAGATCAAATGAATCTTTTTTTCAGTGCTCTGTTCCTTAAATTTACTGTTATTTTTGAATGCACGTGTTTTTCTTTCAGAGTAATTCATTTTTTGAGTATTTTGATAAAAGTGAAAATGTTTATAGAATTACACTGGGATTTGAAAGAAAATGTTATACACTCCTGTGGAATACCAATATTCAGCCTATTTTGCACAAACACTTATGCTTTGTATTTTGTACCTTTAAGTACACATTTCTATCACCTAGATTACAAGTTGTGCATTCATGTTTTAACGCTGAAAAAAATGGTAATTTCAGCGTCAATACAGCAATGCAGCCATTACAAGTCTTGTCGGTATAGCTGTATCGCAAGCCTTTTAGCCTGTAACACAACGTCAGTCCCGCACTCGTAAAATTAACGTTTTTTCATGGGACTTACATAGCGCAGCCATTACGAGTTTTGCGGTGAGGCTACAAAGCTTGCGTTCCAGCCTATACCAACATGATCTGTTACGCCATCAGAGAGCAGTAGTTATGAGTTTTACTAAACAAAACTGTTACATAAAACTCATAACTAAAGTGTTACAAAGTACGCTAAACAACCATAAACTACCTAATAACCCCTAAACCGAGGCCCTCCCGCATCGCAAATACTATATTAAAGTTATTAACCCCTAATCTGCCGCTCCCTGACACTGCCACCACTATAATAAACCTATTAACCCCTTAACCGCAAGTCCCCCACAATGAAATATACTAAATTAAACTATTAACCCCTAAAGCGAAAGCCCCCACATTGCAATAAACTAATATAAACTATTAAAGCCTAAACTGAAAGCCCCCACATTGCAATAAACTAATTTAAGCTAGTAACCCCTAAACCTAACGCCCCCTAACTTTATATTAAAATTACAATTTCCCTATCTTAAATTAAATTAAAACTTACCTGTCAAATTAAAAAAACTAAGTTTAAACTAACAAACTAATATAACTATTAAACTAAAATTAAACTAACTACCAATTAAAGAAAACTAAAATATACTACAAAAAAATTGTAACACTACTAAAAAAATTACAAACTAATTACAAAAAATAACAAACACTAAATTACGAAAAATAACAAACGAAATTATCAAAAATAAAAATGAATTACACCTAATCTAATAGCCCTATAAAAATAAAAAAGCCCACCCAAAATAAAAAAAACCCTAGCCTACAATAAACTACCAATAGCCCTTAAAAGAGCCTTTTGTAGGGCATTGCCCTAAGCTAAACAGCTCTTTTACCTGTAAAAGAAATTACAAAGACCCCCCAACAGTAAAATTCTATAAGAGTAGGGGGCGCCCTAAATTACAATTGTAACAATGGTAAGGTGTAATACTATAAGGTATAATACTCTAGTATACAATTTTCTAGCAATCAGATCAGAATAATCAAATGTCAAATACAATAAAGGAGAAGAAAAAAAAAAAAAAAAAAAAAAAAAAAAGGAAGAATTAAATAATAAATAAAGATTTATAATGCCACAACAAATCGTGTGACACTCTATTCAACAAGTGAGCGACACTTGATATTAATTGTAACAGTTCAGGTTACTTGGTAGAAAGTCACTGTGTGGAGAACAGATATTATAGAGGCAGCAATCTGTAAAGAATCCGGCCGGGATCCCAAGAAGATGATCTACAAAACATAAAAAAGACAGATGCGCCACATGGCCCAATATTGTATGTTCAGCGGGGTAGATATATTCTAGTGGTGTCAATATTAACTCACAATCTAGGGAGCACTTCAGTTAGTGCAGCAGGAGCAGTCTGGGATCAATCACAGTCACCCAGCAGACCGACCTCTAGGGCAAAATAGTATGGTTCTGTAGTGGAGATACAAGCAAAAACAAAAGTGCCTATATGGCCTAGTACTGTTTGAACCAGAGGATGGTGTTCTGTATATTTGAAAATATACTCACAATTTGTATAGCATCTTCATTGATGCTAATCAGGCAGGAAGGGATCAATGCAGTCACCCAACAGACTATGGCAGGTTTTCACAGCAGGCAGAGCCGCAGAGCTCTCAAGAATCAGGTTAGGTCCAAATGATACACAATAGCAAGTGTTTAAATAAAAAGTTGGTACTTTACTAGATAAAACCAATAAAAACAAGCGACGCGTTTCTCAGTCTCAGACTGTTTCCTCAGGCTTAATAAAATAGTTTACAAACACTTGCTTTATATACCTAACCAAACTAATTACCACAATTGACACCACTTGTTGTGGGTGTGGTCTATGACATCATTAGTATCATAGCTGCAGAAATATTTTGACAACAACAATGTCTACATATACCCAATTTGTATGTTCTAAATCACACAATATAAATATACATTGTAACATACAATGCATAAATTCATCACAGATGGTTTATACAATACAAATATATATAAAAACAATTTGCATGTTTTTTTGTGAAGCAGACCAAAAACAATTGTAACTTGTGATGGATGAATTAGTCATAAATCATAATTCATTATATACAATGTATAAGCTAAACATATATAGATTAAACACTTTAGTTATTTCTACACAGTTCCTTATTTTGTTATTTCTAACAGATCATTCTCAAACGGCATTGCCCCATTGTGATCCCTAGTAGAGAAGTAATACACTTTGTGTTAATAGTACTCAAACAGGCATTAGTATTAAGGCCATTGATTTATCTTAATCTAAATTACAGATGCAATGACATTACCCTTTTGTAATGAGGAATATTCCTACTAGGGAGTGAATCGAGATAAACCAAGCTTGTACGTTGATTTCAAAGCTAGATCGCTTACTTTATTCAAACCGCCAGTTTGACTTTCTAAATGGCGTGCATGTGAAGCTAGTGCGCATGTCCGTAGCGTTACCATAGGTACCCGGAGACCTATTCGGCTCCACGCTAAGCGCAAGTGAATGTGATTGCGTGATAGGATAATGTAATCCTATGAGTGAGAGTAGCTATTGGCTGGGTTCCATCTAGGGGCGTTGGTTATACCAATCGCTCTGAGCATTGTCAACACTAGCGCTAAAAATATTCTACCTATAATTAATGATCACAATATTGTCATGTTGATGATTATTGTTATTTGCTATTATATCATACACAAAATGTATTATATAGAATTAAGGTGTATATATATTATATTACTAGATAAAGTGATAACATAGTAGTTGACATGATATGTGGGGATTATATGTCGGCGTTTCTTAATGCAGTCAGCGCATGCGTATGCGCTCGTCTATAGGTCATTACATAGCGAGAGCGCATGCGTATGAAAGAGTAGGCACATTGGGTCTAGCCAATGAAAGAGAGTAGAGCCTTGGGCCAATCAAATGGTGGTTTCCCATCATGTGATGTGCCCGATTTCGTCACTAGAATGTATGTTATAGATCGGAGCTGCGAGTAGCAGGTACAATCCATAACATTGGAGGCGGAACTGTTAAAGACAGTCTGCTAGATAATAGTTAATAATAAAGTCAGTGCGTTCATGTAGGGCTAGATGTACAGGTCAAAGAAGTATAATCCTTGATAATAAGCGACTACTGTATTTATCGAGTCACTGATCCCATAACAAACTCATAATAGGCACCATTCAGCAATATTATAACCAATCAAATTAATAAATAACTGTTGTATATCGGTAGGGAACAGAGTCTGTGAAGAGGTGTAAAATGTTATTAATATAAATATTAGAGAGCGACACACGCTCACTGTAGGCTACAAATTATTGGGCATAATAAAGTGTTAAATTAGCATGTTTGTTCCTAACCATCAAACTCCATGTAGACAATAATGGCAGTTTAGTTCTTAAAATTCAGATTGCTATTAAACTATGGTGGACGTGAGTGAAGTGAAGTGTGTAATGTATGTTTTTAGCAAGTAAAAATCATAATTCAACTGACCTTTCCTAAATAAATACATAACATTTTAATATTCCCTAAATAGTGAACTGCATTTATTGAAATCGTAAAAGACATATTAAAACAGAGTTGTTTAATTAGTAGGTATAAACATATTATAAGGAATGTTATAAAAATGGGTTATTCTTAATAGATGTTAGAAACACTGAAGTGATAGTAACTAAACAGAATCATATAAATTATCATGGTGCGATAGTGTAAGGACATACTAATGAGTGATGGTGAACTAGGAGTGTAAATGTAACAATAATAGGTAATAGTAACTGTAGTGAAATTTAGATACACCCACCATCAGTTAATTTTGTACATAATAATTTGTGAAAAACCTCATAATGGGTGAAAGTATATGTGATTGAGTGTCAAAAATAAGCTATTATTATAAAGAGATATAATAATAGATAAAACCTAAAAAAATAAATGTGTGAGTGAAGAGGCAACCCTATTAGATTAATAGGTTAGTAGAGACATGGAAATCTAAAGGCCAGGATTGTCAAACTTGCATTAATAGAGAGGAAATAGGTCCTATTTGGGCAGTTCCAGCTATAACTTGAGCCTGAATAGGTTACTGGGTTAACATAGTCAGATATTAAATGCAGCTAAATCTACACATTCGTTGAGCCCATCTGGTGCCAACGTGTGTAGTTTATGTATCCAGTAAGTCTCTCTACGACACAAACTAAGAAATGGATTGTGACTATTTCTAGAAATTTGTTCAATGGGTATTATTGATAGTGTTTTCATACTGCCTTTGTGTGCAAAAGCACAGTGTCTCGAAAGGCTGTGCTTCAGATATTTTCTTTTAATATTATAAGCGTGTTCATTCCAGCGTTTCTTAATAGCGCGACTCGTACGCCCTACATATTGAGCCCCAAATTGGCAACTCACCAAATAGATGACATAGGTTGATTCACAAGATAGTCTCTTATTAATTTTGAAATGTTCTCCTGTCTGATTGGAGGAAAAGAGATTACTGCCACTTTTAACAATTTTGCACATATTACATTTGCGCTTCATGCACTTGAAGATTCCATTTTGAGGGACAAAATTGCCCAAAAAGGTCTTCCTTTGGCCTATTCGATGGTTAGAGGTAACGGCCTTATCTCTTACGATCTTGCTAGGGGCTAGTTTATTTTTAAGGGTGGGAGCCCTTCTATAAACTATCCTAGGCTTGGACGGGATAAATTTTCTAAGATGTGGATCATCACAAATGATGGGCCAATGTCTAATTATGATTTTCTGAATCTCGCGAAAGTTACTGTTAAAACCAGTAATAAATAGCGGTGTTTTATTATACTTTTCAATAGTTCTTTCCCTTGTTTTATTTATTTGGTTCTTGTCTGATATAAAATAGGAGTTCCTGTCATCCTGTAATGCTCTAAGGTATCCTTTTTGGATAAGATCCAAAGGATAACCTTTTTCTAAGAATCTATCCTTCAGAATCAGTGATTGCCTTTTGTAACTTTCTACGGTGCTACAGTTTCGTCTTATCCTTCTAAACTGCCCATAGGGCACGTTTCTCTTCCAACTCATATAGTGGTTGCTGGAGAAATTTAGGAAACTGTTGCAATCGACTTTTTTGAAAAAAGTTTCTGACATAATTGTACCATCACTAGCGAATGATAGTGATAGATCCAAAAATTCTATCTTATTAGATTGGATATTGGAAGTAAATTCCAAATCAAATTCGTTGGCATTAAGTGATGTAGTAAATATGACCGCCTCCTCATGACTCCCCCTATACAAGATAAGTAGGTCGTCTATATATCGGCCATAGAACACCAGACCCGCACCCATAGGAGACCCATATATGTGTGTCTCCTCAAATTTGCCCATATACAAATTGGCAAAACTGGGTGCGAATCTGGTGCCATGGGCAAATTTGAGGAGACACACATATATGGGTCTCCTATGGGTGCGGGTCTGGTGTTCTATGGCCGATATATAGACGACCTACTTATCTTGTATAGGGGGAGTCATGAGGAGGCGGTCATATTTACTACATCACTTAATGCCAACGAATTTGATTTGGAATTTACTTCCAATATCCAATCTAATAAGATAGAATTTTTGGATCTATCACTATCATTCGCTAGTGATGGTACAATTATGTCAGAAACTTTTTTCAAAAAAGTCGATTGCAACAGTTTCCTAAATTTCTCCAGCAACCACTATATGAGTTGGAAGAGAAACGTGCCCTATGGGCAGTTTAGAAGGATAAGACGAAACTGTAGCACCGTAGAAAGTTACAAAAGGCAATCACTGATTCTGAAGGATAGATTCTTAGAAAAAGGTTATCCTTTGGATCTTATCCAAAAAGGATACCTTAGAGCATTACAGGATGACAGGAACTCCTATTTTATATCAGACAAGAACCAAATAAATAAAACAAGGGAAAGAACTATTGAAAAGTATAATAAAACACCGCTATTTATTACTGGTTTTAACAGTAACTTTCGCGAGATTCAGAAAATCATAATTAGACATTGGCCCATCATTTGTGATGATCCACATCTTAGAAAATTTATCCCGTCCAAGCCTAGGATAGTTTATAGAAGGGCTCCCACCCTTAAAAATAAACTAGCCCCTAGCAAGATCGTAAGAGATAAGGCCGTTACCTCTAACCATCGAATAGGCCAAAGGAAGACCTTTTTGGGCAATTTTGTCCCTCAAAATGGAATCTTCAAGTGCATGAAGCGCAAATGTAATATGTGCAAAATTGTTAAAAGTGGCACTAATCTCTTTTCCTCCAATCAGACAGGAGAACATTTCAAAATTAATAAGAGACTATCTTGTGAATCAACCTATGTCATCTATTTGGTGAGTTGCCAATGTGGGGCTCAATATGTAGGGCGTACGAGTCGCGCTATTAAGAAACGCTGGAATGAACACGCTTATAATATTAAAAGAAAATATCTGAAGCACAGCCTTTCGAGACACTGTGCTTTTGCACACAAAGGCAGTATGAAAACACTATCAATAATACCCATTGAACAAATTTCTAGAAATAGTCACAATCCATTTCTTAGTTTGTGTCGTAGAGAGACTTACTGGATACATAAACTACACACGTTGGCACCAGATGGGCTCAACGAATGTGTAGATTTAGCTGCATTTAATATCTGACTATGTTAACCCAGTAACCTATTCAGGCTCAAGTTATAGCTGGAACTGCCCAAATAGGACCTATTTCCTCTCTATTAATGCAAGTTTGACAATCCTGGCCTTTAGATTTCCATGTCTCTACTAACCTATTAATCTAATAGGGTTGCCTCTTCACTCACACATTTATTTTTTTAGGTTTTATCTATTATTATATCTCTTTATAATAATAGCTTATTTTTGACACTCAATCACATATACTTTCACCCATTATGAGGTTTTTCACAAATTATTATGTACAAAATTAACTGATGGTGGGTGTATCTAAATTTCACTACAGTTACTATTACCTATTATTGTTACATTTACACTCCTAGTTCACCATCACTCATTAGTATGTCCTTACACTATCGCACCATGATAATTTATATGATTCTGTTTAGTTACTATCACTTCAGTGTTTCTAACATCTATTAAGAATAACCCATTTTTATAACATTCCTTATAATATGTTTATACCTACTAATTAAACAACTCTGTTTTAATATGTCTTTTACGATTTCAATAAATGCAGTTCACTATTTAGGGAATATTAAAATGTTATGTATTTATTTAGGAAAGGTCAGTTGAATTATGATTTTTACTTGCTAAAAACATACATTACACACTTCACTTCACTCACGTCCACCATAGTTTAATAGCAATCTGAATTTTAAGAACTAAACTGCCATTATTGTCTACATGGAGTTTGATGGTTAGGAACAAACATGCTAATTTAACACTTTATTATGCCCAATAATTTGTAGCCTACAGTGAGCGTGTGTCGCTCTCTAATATTTATATTAATAACATTTTACACCTCTTCACAGACTCTGTTCCCTACCGATATACAACAGTTATTTATTAATTTGATTGGTTATAATATTGCTGAATGGTGCCTATTATGAGTTTGTTATGGGATCAGTGACTCGATAAATACAGTAGTCGCTTATTATCAAGGATTATACTTCTTTGACCTGTACATCTAGCCCTACATGAACGCACTGACTTTATTATTAACTATTATCTAGCAGACTGTCTTTAACAGTTCCGCCTCCAATGTTATGGATTGTACCTGCTACTCGCAGCTCCGATCTATAACATACATTCTAGTGACGAAATCGGGCACATCACATGATGGGAAACCACCATTTGATTGGCCCAAGGCTCTACTCTCTTTCATTGGCTAGACCCAATGTGCCTACTCTTTCATACGCATGCGCTCTCGCTATGTAATGACCTATAGACGAGCGCATACGCATGCGCTGACTGCATTAAGAAACGCCGACATATAATCCCCACATATCATGTCAACTACTATGTTATCACTTTATCTAGTAATATAATATATATACACCTTAATTCTATATAATACATTTTGTGTATGATATAATAGCAAATAACAATAATCATCAACATGACAATATTGTGATCATTAATTATAGGTAGAATATTTTTAGCGCTAGTGTTGACAATGCTCAGAGCGATTGGTATAACCAACGCCCCTAGATGGAACCCAGCCAATAGCTACTCTCACTCATAGGATTACATTATCCTATCACGCAATCACATTCACTTGCGCTTAGCGTGGAGCCGAATAGGTCTCCGGGTACCTATGGTAACGCTACGGACATGCGCACTAGCTTCACATGCACGCCATTTAGAAAGTCAAACTGGCGGTTTGAATAAAGTAAGCGATCTAGCTTTGAAATCAACGTACAAGCTTGGTTTATCTCGATTCACTCCCTAGTAGGAATATTCCTCATTACAAAAGGGTAATGTCATTGCATCTGTAATTTAGATTAAGATAAATCAATGGCCTTAATACTAATGCCTGTTTGAGTACTATTAACACAAAGTGTATTACTTCTCTACTAGGGATCACAATGGGGCAATGCCGTTTGAGAATGATCTGTTAGAAATAACAAAATAAGGAACTGTGTAGAAATAACTAAAGTGTTTAATCTATATATGTTTAGCTTATACATTGTATATAATGAATTATGATTTATGACTAATTCATCCATCACAAGTTACAATTGTTTTTGGTCTGCTTCACAAAAAAACATGCAAATTGTTTTTATATATATTTGTATTGTATAAACCATCTGTGATGAATTTATGCATTGTATGTTACAATGTATATTTATATTGTGTGATTTAGAACATACAAATTGGGTATATGTAGACATTGTTGTTGTCAAAATATTTCTGCAGCTATGATACTAATGATGTCATAGACCACACCCACAACAAGTGGTGTCAATTGTGGTAATTAGTTTGGTTAGGTATATAAAGCAAGTGTTTGTAAACTATTTTATTAAGCCTGAGGAAACAGTCTGAGACTGAGAAACGCGTCGCTTGTTTTTATTGGTTTTATCTAGTAAAGTACCAACTTTTTATTTAAACACTTGCTATTGTGTATCATTTGGACCTAACCTGATTCTTGAGAGCTCTGCGGCTCTGCCTGCTGTGAAAACCTGCCATAGTCTGTTGGGTGACTGCATTGATCCCTTCCTGCCTGATTAGCATCAATGAAGATGCTATACAAATTGTGAGTATATTTTCAAATATACAGAACACCATCCTCTGGTTCAAACAGTACTAGGCCATATAGGCACTTTTGTTTTTGCTTGTATCTCCACTACAGAACCATACTATTTTGCCCTAGAGGTCGGTCTGCTGGGTGACTGTGATTGATCCCAGACTGCTCCTGCTGCACTAACTGAAGTGCTCCCTAGATTGTGAGTTAATATTGACACCACTAGAATATATCTACCCCGCTGAACATACAATATTGGGCCATGTGGCGCATCTGTCTTTTTTATGTTTTGTAGATCATCTTCTTGGGATCCCGGCCGGATTCTTTACAGATTGCTGCCTCTATAATATCTGTTCTCCACACAGTGACTTTCTACCAAGTAACCTGAACTGTTACAATTAATATCAAGTGTCGCTCACTTGTTGAATAGAGTGTCACACGATTTGTTGTGGCATTATAAATCTTTATTTATTATTTAATTCTTCCTTTTTTTTTTTTTTTTTTTTCTTCTCCTTTATTGTATTTGACATTTGATTATTCTGATCTGATTGCTAGAAAATTGTATACTAGAGTATTATACCTTATAGTATTACACCTTACCATTGTTACAATTGTAATTTAGGGCGCCCCCTACTCTTATAGAATTTTACTGTTGGGGGGTCTTTGTAATTTCTTTTACAGGTAAAAGAGCTGTTTAGCTTAGGGCAATGCCCTACAAAAGGCTCTTTTAAGGGCTATTGGTAGTTTATTGTAGGCTAGGGTTTTTTTTATTTTGGGTGGGCTTTTTTATTTTTATAGGGCTATTAGATTAGGTGTAATTCATTTTTATTTTTGATAATTTCGTTTGTTATTTTTCGTAATTTAGTGTTTGTTATTTTTTGTAATTAGTTTGTAATTTTTTTAGTAGTGTTACAATTTTTTTGTAGTATATTTTAGTTTTCTTTAATTGGTAGTTAGTTTAATTTTAGTTTAATAGTTATATTAGTTTGTTAGTTTAAACTTAGTTTTTTTAATTTGACAGGTAAGTTTTAATTTAATTTAAGATAGGGAAATTGTAATTTTAATATAAAGTTAGGGGGCGTTAGGTTTAGGGGTTACTAGCTTAAATTAGTTTATTGCAATGTGGGGGCTTTCAGTTTAGGCTTTAATAGTTTATATTAGTTTATTGCAATGTGGGGGCTTTCGCTTTAGGGGTTAATAGTTTAATTTAGTATATTTCATTGTGGGGGACTTGCGGTTAAGGGGTTAATAGGTTTATTATAGTGGTGGCAGTGTCAGGGAGCGGCAGATTAGGGGTTAATAACTTTAATATAGTATTTGCGATGCGGGAGGGCCTCGGTTTAGGGGTTATTAGGTAGTTTATGGTTGTTTAGCGTACTTTGTAACACTTTAGTTATGAGTTTTATGTAACAGTTTTGTTTAGTAAAACTCATAACTACTGCTCTCTGATGGCGTAACAGATCATGTTGGTATAGGCTGGAACGCAAGCTTTGTAGCCTCACCGCAAAACTCGTAATGGCTGCGCTATGTAAGTCCCATGAAAAAACGTTAATTTTACGAGTGCGGGACTGACGTTGTGTTACAGGCTAAAAGGCTTGCGATACAGCTATACCGACAAGACTTGTAATGGCTGCATTGCTGTATTGACGCTGAAATTACCATTTTTTTCAGCGTTAAAACATGAATGCACAACTTGTAATCTAGGTGATAGAAATGTGTACTTAAAGGTACAAAATACAAAGCATAAGTGTTTGTGCAAAATAGGCTGAATATTGGTATTCCACAGGAGTGTATAACATTTTCTTTCAAATCCCAGTGTAATTCTATAAACATTTTCACTTTTATCAAAATACTCAAAAAATGAATTACTCTGAAAGAAAAACACGTGCATTCAAAAATAACAGTAAATTTAAGGAACAGAGCACTGAAAAAAAGATTCATTTGATCTGTATTAGGCGTAATATTAAAGTTTAAACATACGCGTTGTCTCCCTCTGTACTTCGGCCTCCATTGCAAGCTTTTACATAACAGAGAGCTTTAATTATTTATGGGAGACATCCAGCCACTCGCAGGGACAGCCCCTTTTTTTTTATCGAATTCCATGAAGGGCCGCCCTGCAAGTGGTGGCATGGAAAACCATGTGTTGACTAGGGATCGACGAATGTTTCTAAAAACTCAAAATTTAAAACGAATTTTGATACATTCGTTCATTCTAATCGAATTTCGAATGTTTATATAACATTCTAACATTCTATTTTCGAATTTTCGTTTTCGAATTTTTCAATAAAATTCAAAAATATTCGTTAGAATAATAGAATGTTTAGCTATGTATTCATTCAATTTCGAAATGTAATATTCGAATTCGAATGTGACATTTGAATTCGAATGTGACATTTAAATTCGAAATAGTATTTCTAGTCTAATACTGCGTTTAATAAATGTAATATTCAATTTTGAATGTTACATTCGAATTTGAAATAGTATTTCTAGTCTAATACTGTGTTTTAAATGTGACATTCGATTCGAATGTGATATTCGATTCGAATATGACATTCGAAATAGTGTTTCTAGTCTACAATTGTGTTTTATAAATGTAATATTCGAATTCGAATGTGATATTCGAATGTAACATTCGAATTCGAATGCGACATTCGAATTCGAATGTGACATTCGAGTTCGAATGTGACATTCAAATTCGAATGTGACATTTTAAAACTGTAAATAACATTCGAAAATCGAATTTTTAAGAATATTCGTTCTTATCAACATTCGATTATGTAAATCAAATTTCTACAATAACAATAGTTCTAACATTCGAATTCTGATATAAACACATTCGCCCATCCCTAGTGTTGACTGGTGAATTTTATAAAATCGGCCCCTTAATGAGAATGAAAAAAAATTGGTTCAAAAAACCAAAATAAAAAAACAAAAATAAATGTAAAAAAAAAAAGGTGCCAACCCCCCCCCCCAAAAAAAAAAAAAAAAAAAAAAAAATGTTTTTAAATTGTTAATAAGTGGACACTGGCCCCCTTTGGCAATGATTGTGGAAATGGTGCTCTGGTTGCGCTTTTTCTGCAATGGACTATCTCTGGCCTTCTAAGTGGCCACTGGCCACGTTCCACTTCATTTTTATTTTCAGAAGATTCTTATTTGTTTCATAAATGTTTTTTTCTCTTAAAACATATGTGTGCATATATATATTTAATAATAAAACAACCTCATAAAAGGAACAGTTTATTTTTAAAGTATCTCCTTCATGTGCCAGCAATGTTTGTTTCAAACAACAGCAGATATTTATTGTATAATGTAGGTTTAAATATGTTTAGTTTCACATGTATAGTTTGCTTATTGTTGTGCATAACAGTAAACAAAAAATGGTGTCATCGAAATGCCGTTTGAGAATGATCTGTTAGAAATAACAAAATAAGGAACTGTGTAGAAATAACTAAAGTGTTTAATCTATATATGTTTAGCTTATACATTGTATATAATGAATTATGATTTATGACTAATTCGTCCATCACAAGTTACAATTGTTTTTGGTCTGCTTCACAAAAAAACATGCAAATTGTTTTTATATATATTTGTATTGTATAAACCATCTGTGATGAATTTATGCATTGTATGTTACAATGTATATTTATATTGTGTGATTTAGAACATACAAATTGGGTATATGTAGACATTGTTGTTGTCAAAATATTTCTGCAGCTAGGATACTAATGATGTCATAGACCACACCCACAACAAGTGGTGTCAATTGTGGTAATTAGTTTGGTTAGGTATATAAAGCAAGTGTTTGTAAACTATTTTATTAAGCCTGAGGAAACAGTCTGAGACTGAGAAACGCGTCGCTTGTTTTTATTGGTTTTATCTAGTAAAGTACCAACTTTTTATTTAAACACTTGCTATTGTGTATCATTTGGACCTAACCTGATTCTTGAGAGCTCTGCGGCTCTGCCTGCTGTGAAAACCTGCCATAGTCTGTTGGGTGACTGCATTGATCCCTTCCTGCCTGATTAGCATCAATGAAGATGCTATACAAATTGTGAGTATATTTTCAAATATACAGAACACCATCTTCTGGTTCAAACAGTACTAGGCCATATAGGCACTTTTGTTTTTGCTTGTATCTCCACTACAGAACCATACTATTTTGACCTAGAGGTCGGTCTGCTGGGTGACTGTGATTGATCCCAGACTGCTCCTGCTGCACTAACTGAAGTGCTCCCTAGATTGTGAGTTAATATTGACACCACTAGAATATATCTACCCCGCTGAACATACAATATTGGGCCATGTGGCGCATCTGTCTTTTTTATGTTTTGTAGACCCCCAACAGTAAAACCCACTACCCAACCAACCCCCCAAAAAATTAAAAAAACCTAACATTAACAAAAACCTAAGCTTCCCATTGCCCTGAAAAGGGCATTTGTATGGGCATTGCCCTTAAAAGGCCATTTAGCTCTTTTGCATTGCCCTGAAAAGGGCATTTAGCTCTTTTAAGAAAAGCCCAAACCCTAAACTAAAAAGAAAAACACCCTAAAAAGTTTAAAAAATCCTAACACTAACACCCAATGATCCACTTACAGTTTCTGAAGTCCGGACATCCAGGCAGCGAGAGGTCTTCATCCAGGTGGCTCCAACTTTATACATTACATGACCGGCATCTAATTCATCCCTGCAGAGGCTGAGTGGTTGATGCGCGGAGGCGGAGGTCCAGGCAAAGTTCCAAGGCGGAGGTCCAGGTGAAGGTCCAAGGCGGAGGTCCAGGCAGAGATTCAATGCAGAGGTCGAGGCAGAGGTCCATCGATCCGACATGGAGGTCCTCTTCATGCGATCATCTGTCGCACACTGAGGATTAAAATGCAAGGTACCCCTTTTATACTAGGGGTACCATTGCATTCCAATTGGCTGAAAATTTTGAATCAGCCAATAGGAATTAGGGCTGCTAAAATCCTATTGGCTGTTCAAATCAGCCAATAGGATTTAATTAGCTCTCATTCTATTGGCTGATTCGAATCAGCCAATAGAATGAGAACTGTCAGCCAATAGAATAGCTGCTTAAATCCTACTGGCTGATTTGAACAGCCAATAAGATTTTAGCAGCCCTAATGAAGAGGGCCTACACGTTTGATTGATGGACCTCCGCCTGGACTTCCACCTTGGACCTCTGCCTTGGACCTTTGCCTGGACCACCACCTTGACCTCAACCTTGGACCTTTGCCTGGACCTCCGCCTCCGCGCATCAACCGCTCCGGTCAAACAGATCTACCTATCAAAAATTTAATTGCAATAAATTATCACAAAAAAGGTACCCTCTCAAATATCAGCTCTATCAAACACAAGTATCCTGAATATATGGATCTAGGATATAGGCTGAGTCCCCCCCCAGGAAGGACCTAGCTGTCCTTATTTAAAGGCCTAATGTACGTTCTATATCGCCCTGATCGCCACCAACCCAATCGCTTAATTTCCCCAATGAAGGACCCTCGAGCCGTGGCACTAGTCGCAGCACTGATTCTGAATGAATGAGAAGCTATGCGTGATATATCCAAGACACTAGATTTCGCCGCTAATGAGAGCACTTTTTTGAACTGAAATAGAGACAGAACCGAGGAGTTTTCATGCACAAAGAACTCCTTCGGCCCTGGGGGCCTAACCCTCAGGTAGGCCTCTAAACTATCCACTGGGCAACACTTTTTTATTTCATGCCTGCCTATAGGCAGTCAAGGCTCCTTCCCTTCCTGATCGGAATTGGACCTTGGGACAAAGAGAAGAAATCCCATCTCTGAGGAATGTAAATGCTCATACTGGATGCCCTCTCACTCTAGCAGAAGACACCAATTCACTCACACGCAATGCTCCTGCCATAGCTAGAGAAAAAGTGGCTTTAAACAGCGTCACCTCATAGTTGGACGTACACACCGCCTCTAACACCCGAACTAACTCACACAGCCGTAGCAGAGAAATAGGCTCCCTCTTGTCTTTGGGCCTTACCTCAGCCCTTCCCCACCCCTTGAGCACCTGTTTCATCAGGAAGGAGTTAGCAAATTCTGGAATGCCCATACCCTTGCTGAAAAAGGCAATTGCTGAAAGTCTGCTCTGAGCGGACGCCTTTGTCACACCCTCCTGTCTCAAACACACACGCCAGCCATTCTATCACATGTACCTGTGCTGCCTGATGAATGCTGTAACCTCTCTGCTTGCAGAAAGACTCCCATCCCTTCCAATAAGACTCGTATGCCTTCCAGGTTTTGGGAGCCAGTGAAGCCTTCACTAAAAGAATGACGGACACCCAGATACTGCCAACTGCCAGAGAAATAAGGGGCAGGGTAAACCTAACGTAGCTGCCTTGGAACCACCCTACAAAACTCGTCCCATCTAAACCTGGATAGTGCATCTGCCACTACATTATGCACCCCGGGGACGTTACATGCTGAAAATCATTGAGCTGTAAACAGCGCAGAACAAGATGTCTAATGTATCTGACTTTTTCTGGAGAGGATGCGGACAACCGATTTATGGTGTACACCACACTCATGTTGTCCGTCGAGAATACCACCGTCTTATTGGCCAATTTAGCTCCCGACAACTTAATGGCCATAACAAAAGGGAATAGTTTCAGCAATGTTAAGTTCTTTGTAAGACTACCGGATACCCACTCAGTCGGCCATGGAGCTGTGCTCCATTCACCTTCTAAATAAGCTCCATAACCAAATCCCCCAGCAGCATCTGTGAACAGATGCAAAGTCTGGTTCAAGATTGAATCAGCCCTCCACAGACAAACGCCATTGAAATGGGACAGGAATTTGTCCCAAACATGCAAGTCCTCCCTCATATCGACTAAAACGTTTCTTCCCCCCTTGGGGACCTCTCAACTGTTCCTCGAGCCTCCTATTAAATACGCGACCCATGGGAATGACTCTGCCTACAAAATTAAGCAGGCTGAGATGGGACTGAAATGGATAACGCACAGGCCACATCTCTGACCTCCTTAAAGGGCCATGATACCCAAATGTTGAAACACTTGAAAGTGATGCAGCATAGCTGTAAAAAGCTGACTAGAAAATATCACCTGAACATCTCTATGTAAAAAAGAAAGATATTTTACCTCAAAAGTTCATCAGTAGCCACAACCCATTGTAAAGGACTTCTAAGCAGCAAATCAGTATGTCTGTCCCCGGACAGCTAAGGGATTGAGCCTTGTGCATTCTCATGTTATTTCCCTATTCAGATTAAAGAAGTTTACTATGAAATCTCATGAGAGTTAAGTCAAATCTCATGAGATCACAGTAAAAGAGTTCATGACCTCAGCACTGCTGATGCTGATTGGTTGCAGTTCATTTCTTAATTATTTTTTTTACCTGCAGCTGGACAGCAGCTGAGTATAACTTTTTACACAGAATTTACTCTGCTGAGCTGAGGAAATTGTGAGGTAAAATATCTTCATTTTTTACATAGAGATGCTCAGGTGATATTTTCCTGTCAGCTTTTTACAGTTATACTGCATCAGTTTTAAGTGATTTAGCATATGAGTTTTATGTCCCTTTAAGTAATTTCTTTACCTTCTCTGGAGGTAGACGGCATTCCTCGGCTACAGAGAGACCTCATGACTGCCATTGAGCGCTCACATTTGTCGGAATCTGAACTACCCACTAATAAAAAATCATCTAGGTAATGGGCCACTGCCCCGACTACAGCTGACTCCTGCACAAACCAGTGCAGGAAGGAACTGGAACACTCAGAGAGCAAAAGACAAAGAGCAGCCCATAGGCAAGCACCTGTCTACATAGTAAAACCCATCAAACTTCAAACCCATCAACTTGAAGGATGATGGATGAAGGGGGAGCAGTCTGAAGGCCGATTCTATATCTAGTTTGGCCATCAGAGCGCCTCTCCCCGCAAACCTTACCAAATTTACTGCATCATCAAAAGATTGATAATGTACAATGCTCATTTCCGGATCTATAGCATCATTAACTGATGCCCCTTTCGGGTAAGACAGTAGGTGCATTAACCTGAATTTACCTGGCTCTTCCTTGGGCACCACACCAAGAGGGGATACAACCAGGTCAGGGAATGGCTGCCCCAGAAAGGGGCCCAGAACCCTCCCCAGCTCCACCTCCTTTCTAATTTTTTCACGTACCACCTGTGGAAATTCATACGCAGACTTAAGGTTGTGATGAACTGTGTCCCCCACCACTTTATGCTGCACTGGAATTTTAAAACCCTCAAACAACCCTGCCCTTAATATCCCTGCCGCTACCCGATCCGTGTAGCGTGCAAGCCATGGTACCATGGCTTCTGGCTTAAGGGGCGTTGGGGGCTTTGTTACCAACCCCACCGTTAGGGCCTGCCCTGTCAGCTGTAAGGTCTATCTTTCTATATTCAATACCGGGATGCGGGCCACTGCAGTATTTGCAAATGTGCGGAAATGAGCAGTTTGCGCCTCTCTCACACTGCTTATCCTGGAACTTCCAACACTCTCTACTCCGATGCTTTGGGCGCGGAAAGGAGCAAGGATTTCCTGGACGATTCCCCGCCGGGGGTGAAGGGGAACGCTCAGACCCCAACTTCAACCACAGGTGAATGTCCTGCGTGCCAAAGTAAAGAAGCGGGTCCCCCACCATTTTGCTCCTTAAATCCATGTCGTAATCACACCATGCTTCCTTTCTTAAACCTTCTATGAATACTATCAATGGTATCCTCATACTTGAAAAATGTATGCCCTTGCAATGGCCATCTATCTACATAGCATGCACCTCATAAGTCTCCAGCCTCCTGACCCTCTTGGGGCCTGTGCTGTCCCCTGCTTTCTCCTTATCCCAAATGGCCTCTACTGGCAGCTCAAACACGTTAACATAGCGCCCATCCTGAATTATTTTCACCATCTTAGCTTTCAAATGGCCATATAGGTAATGTACCAAACATGGGTACGTGTCCCCTTGCGCCGCAACCTTCCTTGACACTACTACTCCTATTGCCAGTACGCTACTACCTGCAGTCAGTGGGACAACCATGTCAGCCGACGCTGGAGTGCTACCACTTTTGTCCTGAGCTGCAAACATTTTCTTAATCATTTTAAACATGTGCTGCTGCCCCTTTTCTTTCATAGCCTGTCAGAGGAAAGGTCTTTGATGATCCTAGTGTACAATTTATTTGAAGTTGATTTTTGTTACATATAATAGAATGAAGCAGTATGATCCCAGTGTTCTGACATTTATATGTGTCATGATTTAATGTTGTTTTTTTTTACAAATATACGGCTAGATTACGAGTCTTTGTCGGTAATGGAGTGCGGTGCTAACGCACAGTTTTTCCTTACCGCTCACCACAGACAGCGCTGGTATTACGGGTCTTTAGAAACCCGGCGTTAGCCGCAAAAAAGTGAGCGTAGAGCAAAATTTAGCTCCACATCTCACCTCAATACCAGCGCTGCTTACAGTAGCGGTAAACTGGGAAAACATGCTCGTGCACGATTTCCCCATAGAAATCAATGGGGCTGATTCGGCTGAAAAAAAGTCTAATACCTACAAAAAAGCAGCGTTCAGCTCCTAACGCAGCCCCATTGATTCCTATGGGGAAATACTTTTTTTGTCTACACCTAACACCTTAACATTAACTCTAAACACCCCTAATCTTACACTTATTAACCCCTAATCTGCCGCCCCCGACATCGCTGCCACCTACATTATACTTATGAACCCCTAATCTGTCGACCCCAACATCGCCGACACCTACATTATAGTTATTAACCCCTTTTCTGCCTTCCCCAATGTTGTCGCAACCTACCTACAATTATTAACCCCTAATCTGCTGACCCCAACATCACCGCCACTATAATAAAGTTATTAACCCCTAAACCTAAGTCTAACCCTAACCCTCCCTAACTTAAATATAATTTAAATAAATCTAAATAAAATTACTATTATTAAATAAATTATTCCTATTTAAAACTAAATACTTACCTATAAAATAAACCATAATATAGCTACAATATAACTAATAGTTACATTGTAGCTAGCTTAGGATTTTTTTTTTATTTATTTTTTTTTTTTTAAAGTTAATTTTTATTGATAAGAACATTGTGAACACCACATAACAGTACACTTTTCTCTTTACATATTTGGTAGCGGTAGTACACGCAATAATACAGGAGATAAATGACATTCAGAGGGAATCAGCAAACATTGCATGAGGGTCATTAATAACATTTAACCATTATCTGGTGCGTACTTGCACGGTTCACTTGTTATGTATTGGTTATTCTGAAAAAAAAGTTTAAGTTTTTATAATTTAGTCAATATATGGCAAGAAATGCCATATTCAGTAGGCCTAACAGTTGAAAGACACAGAACAGAAGGTATATGTTGTATGTAGGAGCAGATACAATGTTGTTGGGTTTAATCACCCAAAACCCATTGAGGAGGGGCGGGAACAGTGGGGGGGGAAGGTACAGGGAGGGAGGGGAGGGGATAGGGGAGGGGAAAATATCAGATGGGGCGTTGGGTGCTAATGAAGGGGGAAAGACCCCATCAGTAGATGAGGAGCACCTTGAGACAGTCACAATGAGGTGCTTCCTCAGGGACCAGGGAGGGAATATAGCCAGAGGTTGGCTACCAGTGTTCAAAGAGAAAGGCCTTATTATGGGGTTTGTTTCAGGTAAGTCTCCCAGGGTTCCCAGATTAGGCTGGAGATTCCTGACTGATTTCTCATCCGAAAGACATAGTCTTCCATGGATTTGATGTATTGTAGGTAGTCAACCACAGCCTGCCATCTTGGAGGCTGCAGTTTCTTCCAGTTCCTGCCTATCAGCATTTTAACCGAGGTCAACAAGTAAACAAGTAGGTATCTCTTATGGATCAGTAGCTTTTGTACTCCAATATGGAGAAGAGCTAGGCTCGGGGTGTCCGGGATCGGGAGTTCTAAGGCTGTGTAGGTCGCACACATTTTAGACCAGAGCGGTCGGAGTCTGTCACATGACCACCACACATGAAGTGGAGTGCCTATTTCTCCACAGTCTCTCCAACATAGAGGTAAATGTCCAGGGTACAGAGTCCGAAGTTTAGCCGGCACTAAATGCCATCTGGTAATGATCTTAAAGTAGAGTTCATACATTGTGACACAATGGAGTGCGGAATTAGTCATCAGTATCGCCTTGGACCAGTCAAGCGTCGTGTAGGTAAGTCTCAGTTCAGTCTCCCAGGAGATCATATGTCTGGTTTTTACAAGGGTGGGAAGCCCTAAAAGGGATTTATAGTGAGCAGTGAGGGGCTTATACAGTTGTAGTCCCGCCTTCCACTTAATCTCCCAAGTGGTGGGTACCCTGATCTTGTCAGTCAGGAATCCCCACGCCTTCATAAGGGATCTGAGTCTCATAAAGTCGAATTCCAGATGGCGAGGAATGTTGAATCTTGCGACCATGTCTTGGGGTGAAAGTAGATTATCATTTAGGTAAAAGTAACCTAGAGAGGTGACCTCCAGGTTCTTCCAGGCGGTAAGCCTGACATTAGGTAGTCCCTGCAGGAGTACCATGACCGGATGGATAGGAGAAGGGTGCGGGGCTATCAACAGATTATGTCTCAGCTGGAACCAAGCTGATTGACAGTCTTTAATCAGGTGGTTAGAGATAGTTATTTGCAAAGCTAAGTGCGGGGGAACCCACAACAAGTCTGAGAGGTCAATGTATGCTGGGAGGGATGCTTGCTCCAGCTCTCTCCACCTCGTGGGTGGGAGGTCCTGCCCCCAAGCTGAGGCATGTGAAATCATTGCTGCATGGTGATAGAGCTGGACGTTAGGTAGGCCCAGCCCACCCCGATCAATCGGTGTCTGAAGAGTGGCTGCCGCAACTCTCGGTCTCTTATTATCCCAAATATAGGAATTGAATGATGTTTGGAAGCTGCGCAACATCTTCACCGGGACTGGGATAGGGATACATCTCATGATGTATGTCAGTTTAGAGAGACCGGGACTGGGATAGGGATACATCTCATGATGTATGTCAGTTTAGAGAGGATCATCATCTTCAGAGAAGCAATTCTGCCCATCCACGATATTTCCTCATATTTCTTCGATTTCAGTCGGGCATCAACTCCTTTTAATAGGACAGTATAATTTTCCTTTATCACTGTATCCTTATCATGCGATAGGTAGACACCTAGGTGTCGTATCCCGTTCACAGACCACTTGAACGAGTAGAGTCTCTTAAGACTCCTCTGTTCTGCCTGGTCTAAGTGGATCATGTAGGCCTCTGTTTTAGACACGTTGATTTTGTAGTTCGATATGCTGCTAAAGGAGTCGATGGTCTCTAAGAGGGGAGGAAGCGACCCAACTTCTGAAGGGTATCGTGTATCTGGAGACCCTGATTAGGATTTATTTTTATTTTACAGGCAACTTTGTTTTTATTTGAACTAGGTACAATAGTTATTAAATAGTTATTAACTATTTAATAACTTCCTAGTTAAAATAAATACAAATATACCTGTAAAATAAATCCTAACCTAAGTTACAATTACACCTAACACTACACTATAATTAAATAAATTACCTAAACTAACTACAATTAATTACATTTAAATTAAATAAACTAAATTACGAAAAAAACACTAAATTACAGAAAATAATAAAATAAGTTTTTTAAACTAATTACACCTAATCTAATCCCCCTAATAAAATAAAAAGCCCCCCAAAATAATAAAAATCCCTACCCTATACTAAATCACAAATAGCCCTTAAAAGGGCTTTTTGTGCGTACTTGCACGGTTCACTTGTTATGTATTGGTTATTCTGAAAAAAAAGTTTAAGTTTTTATAATTTAGTCAATATATGGCAAGAAATGCCATATTCAGTAGGCCTGACAGTTGAAAGACACAGAACAGAAGGTATATGTTGTATGTAGGAGCAGATACAATGTTGTTGGGTTTAATCACCCAAAACCCATTGAGGAGGGGCGGGAACAGTGGGGGGAGGTACAGGGAGGGAGGGGAGGAGATAGGGGAGGGGAAAATATCAGATGGGGCGTTGGGTGCTAATGAAGGGGGAAAGACCCCATCAGTAGATGAGGAGCACCTTGAGACAGTCACAATGAGGTGCTTCCTCAGGGACCAGGGAGGGAATATAGCCAGAGGTTGGCTACCAGTGTTCAAAGAGAAAGGCCTTATTATGGGGTTTGTTTCAGGTAAGTCTCCCAGGGTTCCCAGATTAGGCTGGAGATTCCTGACTGATTTCTCATCCGAAAGACATAGTCTTCCATGGATTTGATGTATTGTAGGTAGTCAACCACAGCCTGCCATCTTGGAGGCTGCAGTTTCTTCCAGTTCCTGCCTATCAGCATTTTAACCGAGGTCAACAAGTAAACAAGTAGGTATCTCTTATGGATCAGTAGCTTTTGTACTCCAATATGGAGAAGAGCTAGGCTCGGGGTGTCCAGGATCGGGAGTTCTAAGGCTGTGTAGGTCGCACACATTTTAGACCAGAGCGGTCGGAGTCTGTCACATGACCACCACACATGAAGTGGAGTGCTTATTTCTCCACAGTCTCTCCAACATAGAGGTGAATGTCCAGGGTACAGAGTCCGAAGTTTAGCCGGCACTAAATGCCATCTGGTAATGATCTTAAAGTAGAGTTCATACATTGTGACACAATGGAGTGCGGAATTAGTCATCAGTATCGCCTTGGACCAGTCAAGCGTCGTGTAGGTAAGTCTCAGTTCAGTCTCCCAGGAGATCATATGTCTGGTTTTTACAAGGGTGGGAAGCCCTAAAAGGGATTTATAGTGAGCAGTGAGGGGCTTATACAGTTGTAGTCCCGCCTTCCACTTAATCTCCCAAGTGGTGGGTACCCTGATCTTGTCAGTCAGGAATCCCCACGCCTTCATAAGGGATCTGAGTCTCATAAAGTCGAATTCCAGATGGCGAGGAATGTTGAATCTTGCGACCATGTCTTGGGGTGAAAGTAGATTATCATTTAGGTAAAAGTAACCTAGAGAGGTGACCTCCAGGTTCTTCCAGGCGGTAAACCTGACATTAGGTAGTCCCTGCAGGAGTACCATGACCGGATGGATAGGAGAAGGGTGCGGGGCTATCAACAGATTATGTCTCAGCTGGAACCAAGCTGATTGACAGTCTTTAATCAGGTGGTTAGAAATAGTTATTTGCGAAGCTAAGTGCGGGGGAACCCACAACAAGTCTGAGAGGTCAATGTATGCTGCGAGGGAGGTCCTGCCCCCAAGCTGAGGCATGTGAAATCATTGCTGCATGGTGATAGAGCTGGACGTTAGGTAGGCCCAGCCCACCCCGATCAATCGGTGTCTGAAGAGTGGCTGCCGCAACTCTCGGTCTCTTATTATCCCAAATATAGGAATTGAATGATGTTTGGAAGCTGCGCAACATCTTCACCGGGACTGGGATAGGGATACATCTCATGATGTATGTCAGTTTAGAGAAACCGGGACTGGGATAGGGATACATCTCATGATGTATGTCAGTTTAGAGAGGATAATCATCTTCAGAGCAGCAATTCTGCCCATCCACGATATTTCCTCATACTTCTTCGATTTCAGTCGGGCATCAACTCCTTTTAATAGGACAGTATAATTTTCCTTTATCACTGTATCCTTATCATGCGATAGGTAGACACCTAGGTGTCGTATCCCGTTCACAGACCACTTGAACGAGTAGAGTCTCTTAAGACGCCTCTGTTCTGCCTGGTCTAAGTGGATCATGTAGGCCTCTGTTTTAGACACGTTGATTTTGTAGTTCGATATGCTGCTAAAGGAGTCGATGGTCTCTAAGAGGGGAGGAAGCGACCCAACTTCTGAAGGGTATCGTGTATCTGGAGACCCTGATTAGGATTTATTTTTATTTTACAGGCAACTTTTTTTTTATTTGAACTAGGTACAATAGTTATTAAATAGTTATTAACTATTTAATAACTTCCTAGTTAAAATAAATACAAATATACCTGTAAAATAAATCCTAACCTAAGTTACAATTACACCTAACACTACACTATAATTAAATAAATTACCTAAACTAACTACAATTAATTACAATTAAATTAAATAAACTAAATTACGAAAAAAACACTAAATTACAGAAAATAATAAAATAAGTTTTTTAAACTAATTACACCTAATCTAATCCCCCTAATAAAATAAAAAGCCCCCCAAAATAATAAAAATCCCTACCCTATACTAAATCACAAATAGCCCTTAAAAGGACTTTTTGTGGGGCATTGCCCCAAAGTAATCAGCTCTTTTACCTGTAAAAAAAAGACAATCCCCACCAACATTACAACCCACCACTCACACACCCAACCCTACTCTAAAACCCACCCAATCCCCCCTTAATAAAACCTAACACTACCCCCTTGAAGATCACCCTACCTTGAGAGTGGTCCTCCAGAGTCTTCATCCAGACGGCATCTTCTATCTTCATCCATCCGGAGCGGAGTGGGTCCATCTTCAAGACATCCGACGCGGAGCATCCTCTTCTTCTGACGACTAACACTAAATGACGGTACCTTTAAGTGACATCATCAAAGATGGCGTCCCTTCAATTCTGATTGGCTGATAGAATTCTATCAGCCGATCGGAATTAAGGTAGAAAAAATCCTACTGGCTGATGCAATCAACCAATAGGATTGAAGTTCAATCCTATTGGCTGATCCAATCAGCCAATAGGATTGAGCTCGGTTTTATAGAGCGTAGCCCAACCATCAAATATAGCAAAGCTAAAACTCAAAATAGCTCCTTGTATAGCGGGAGCTTGAACAGCAATACAAGCGACTTAGAAATAATACAATTTCATCCTGGTAAGCAACTAAAAAGAGGAACTCTGCCCACAGTGAAAGGTGCCCCTAACAAATGCTTCCTCAGAGAAACAGCTCTCTTCCCTCCCCCACCCCTCACTGGTAACCCCCATTCTAGGTACTGTCAGATAGTCTGCCAGTATGAAAATATAAGGCTTTTTTTTATTAAATATTTTTTATTAATTTTTATATTTTCTGCAGTGTAGGATTCCTTCTTACCCCCCAACCTTCCTGATTCCCCCCAAACAGCTCTCTAAACCTCCCCCCTATAACTATTACCCACCATCTTAGGTAGTGGCAGCTCCCTGCCAGTACCTATAATTTGCTTTTTTTATTATTAATATTTTTTTTAATATTTTTTTTACATATTTTCTGTAGCGTATTGTCCACCCCACCCCACCTGCTATCTTTAGTTAGGTTCCCCACACCCCCAAATCCCCTTTTCTGTAGTGTAGCTAGCTGCCCCATCCCTCCCTGTCCCTTTATTTTTTTTTTTCTGTAGCATAGGGCCCTCCCACTTCCTTTCAATCCCTCCTGCCTCCCCTGCTGGGCCGCCGACCCACCTCCTGCCCTGCCTTCCCGACGACACCAACAAAAGATCATTACAGACGGTGACACACACAGTGTCACCGTCTGTAACGATCAGGCATCTGCCCTCATATGGAGATAGAGCACCGATAGCGCTCCGGCTCAATGATGCCTGAAGCTTCAGGAGCTCCAGCTCTCGACTGTAACTTAAAGGGACAGTATACTATAAAACTGTTTTTCCCTTAATGTGTTTATAATTACTTTTTTACCAGCTGCAGAGTATAAAATGTATGAGATTTGCTTTTGTGTGTAAATGAATGAGCTGATTTTGTGTTTTGAAACCACAACCTAATAGTAGGTATAATCAGATCTTATTACTTTATCACATTGTGTACATATACCTGCTTCTTTATCTTATATCTGTCCATAAACCAATCACCAATACTTGGAGAGAACAATCGGAAATTAACATTTTATTACCTTATCTCTTTTATAACCCACTGGGAGTGTAATTTCTTCTACTGGCTGTGTTAACACAGCTTGGCCTTAAGGCCAAAAACTTTCAGGATGGGTGGGGATAGCAGAGGCTAAATAAACTATTTCAAATGCCAATATATGGGTAAAGGAAATACTTGTAAACAATTTAATACATTCCAGAAGGTAAAGTGGAGCATTGGGAACAAATATAAGGGGAGAACGTTTTTGAGTAAACTGTCCCTTTAACAGCCTAGAGTGCTGGAGCTTCCTGAAGCAAAGACGTGTATATATACTTCTTGCGGTAAGATAGGCAAAGTACTGCAAGACGTATATTGTACTGTCTATTATATGGTTATTATGTTGATGCCATCTTGTGGTTGTATATTGCAATTACAGTATTAGTTCCTCTCAAGAATTAAACGTGGGAGTGTCCTGCCTTTTGCTAATAAACACCTAGATTACGAGTTGTGCGTTTGTATTTTAACACTGAAAAATTGTAATTTTAGCGTTAAAACAGCACCGCAACCATTACAAGTCTTGTCGGTCTAACTGTATCGCAAGCCTTTTAGCCTGTAACACAACGTCAGTCCCGCACACATAAAAATTATGTTTTTTTCATCAGACTTCCATAGCGCAGCCATTACAAGTTTTGCGTTCTGGCTAAAAAGCTTGCATTACAGCCTATACCGACAAGATCCGTACCGCCATCTGAGAGCAGTAGTTATGAGTTTTACGCAACAAAACTGTTACATAAAAATTATAACTAAAGTGTTACAAAGTACACAAACACCCATTAACCCCTAAACCGGGCCCTCCCGCATCGTAAACACTATAATAAAGTTATTAAAAATAAAAATATATATAAATGTGTGCCCTCTACTAATGTATGTAGGACCTGAAATAGGTGCATGCAGTCATAATAATAGAAGAAAATGTATTAAAAAAAAAGAGAGAATAACCAATATATCTATGATTATTAAAGAATGACAAGGCAGCACTCTGAGGAAAATGTTTATTAAACTCTCTCCACAAGTGTCTGCACTACCCAAATACCCAAATTGAGACAATGTAATTCAATTACACATTCAAACATAAAAACCAAAACAATAAAGTTATTAACCCCTAATCTGCCGCTCCCGACATCACCGCCACTAATAAAATGCATTAACCTCTATTCCTCCACTCCCTGACATCATCACCACTATAATAAAGTTATTAACCCCTAAACCGCGGCCCTCCCACATAACAAACACTATTTAAATATTACTAACCCCTAATCTGCCGTCCGCCAACATCACCCCCACTATACTAAAGTTATTAAGCCCTATTCCGCCGCCACCATAATAAACATATTAACCCCTAAATCGCAAGCCCCCCACAATGAAATATACTAAATTAAACTTTTAACCCCTAAACCACAAGCCCCCCACATCGCAATAAACTAATTTAAACTAGTAACCCCTAAACCTAACGCCCTTCTAACTTTATATTAAAATTACAATTTCCCTATTTTATATTAAATTAAAATGTACCTGTAAAATTAAAAAACTAAGTTTAAACTAACAATTAACTAATATAACTATTTAACTAATATTAAACTAACTACCAACTAAATAAAACTAAAATACACATTAAAAAAATCCTAACACTACTATAAAAATTACAAACTATCTAATTACATAAAATAAAAAATACTAAATAACAAAAAATAACAAACACTAAATTATGAAAAATAACAAACAAAATTATCAAAAATAAAAAAGAAATTGCACCTAATCTAAAAGTCCTATCAAAATAAAAAAGCCCACCCAAAATAAAAAACTTAGCCTACAATAAACTACCAATAGCCCTTAAAAGGGCCTTTTGTATGGCATTACCCTAAGTTAAACAGGTCTTTTACCTGTAAAAAAAAACCCCAACAGTAAAACCGACCACCCAAACAACCCCCCAAAATAAAAAACCTAACACTAGCAAAAACCTAAGCTACCCATTGCCCTGAAAAGGGCATTTGTATGGGCATTGTCCTTAAAAGGGCATTTAGCTCTTTCACGAAAAGCCCAAATCCTAAACTAAAAATAAAATCCACCCAAAAAAGTTAACTCTAACACTAACCCCTGATGATCCACTTACAGTTGCTGAAGTCCCGCTTGAAAGATCTTCATCCCGGCGGCTCCTCCAGGCAGCAGACGGCTCCATCTTCATCCAGACGGCAGGCGGCTCTATCTTCATCCAGGCAGCAGGCGGCTCCATCTTCATCCAGATAGCATCTGCTATCTTTATCCCGACGGCATGGAGCGGGTCCATCCTGAAGACATCCGGCGCAGAGCATCCTCTTCATACGGTCACCATCGTACATTAAATCTTCAATGCAAAGTACATGATTCAAGATAGTGTCCCTTGCATTCCTATTGGTTGATTTGATTTTGTAAATTCAAATCAGCCAATAGGATAAGAGCTACTGAAATCCTATTGGCTGTTCAAATCAGCCAATAGGATGAGAGCTACTGAAATTCTATTGGCTGATTTGAATGGATTTGAATGGTTTTGAATGGACCCGCTCCGCGCCGCAGGGATGAATATAGAAGATGCCGCCGGGATGAAGATAGAAAATGCCGCCTGGATGAAGATGGAGCCACCTGCCGCCTGGAGGAAGATGGAGCCGCCTGCCGCCTGGATAAACATGGAGCCGCCTTGATGAAGATGGAGCCACCGAGATGAAGATCCTTCAAGCGGGACTTCAGCAACTGTAAGTGGATCGTTGGGGGTTAGTGTTAGGATTTTTTAAACTTTTTTGGGTGTTTTTTTTTTTTAGTTTAGGGTTTGGACTTTTCGTAAAAGAGCTAAATGCCCTTTTAAGGGCAATGCCTATACAAATGCGCTTTTCAGGGCAATGGTTAGCTTAGGTTTTTTTAGATAGTTTTTTTATTTTGTGGGTTTGGGGAGGTGGGGGTTTGTAATGTTAGTGGGACTTTGTATTTTTTTTCCAGGTAAAAGAGCTGTTTAACTTAGGGAAATGCCCTACAAAAGGCCCTTTTAAGGGCTATTGGTAGTTTATTATAGATTAGGTTTTTTATTTTGGGGTGTTTTTTTTTAATGGGTATTAGAATAGGAATAATTTTTATTATTTTTGATTATTCGTTTGTTATTTTGAGTAAAAAAATGTTTGTTTTGGGGTGGGTTTTTATTTTTAGATTAGGGGTTGGGCATTTCATTTAAGAGCTGAATGCCCTTTTAGATCATCAGCCAGTTCTGCCGCTCTCAGAGCTAAAGCTAGAGCGCAGGCAGCTCAAGTAGCCATTTCTTATGCTGAAAAAGAAGCAGACATGATAAAGCAGAAAGCAGCACTAGAAGCAGAAGCAGCTAGGCACAAAGCAGATATGGAAGCAGAGACAGCAAGGTGTGAAGCTGAAACAGCGCAACGCAAGGCATAGTTAGAAGCTAATATGCATGTGCTAAATATTCAAAGGACAGCAGTTCCAGCATCTGCAGAAGCAGCGGTCTATGAAGCAGCAGCTGAACTAGAAGTGGAATCCCTTCAAGATTTTGCAGAAATAACTACTCATGATTCAGTACAAAGGACTCGTGAGTATGTACAGAACCAAGATAAAACAGAGTATGCTTCTATCCAACCTATGTCCAACCTATGTCCAGCACAAAACCTCAGTTTCCTGACTCAACACATTTGCAGTCCATTCCAAGTACTCCTGACTTGCACCCTCTTTCTCACACTTAAACTGCATATGTCTTAACACCAAGTGTGCGCTTTCAAGAAAACAGAAGCTATGTTGATTCACAACATCCATCACATAATATCGACTCTTACGTATCCCCTTTCAGAAACAGTCCATTAGGAACTTCAGAGACTACTGACCTAGCAAAGCACCTGATTCGTTGAGAGTAAGTGAGTACAGGGCTACTAACATTTGATGATCGACCAAAGAACTACTGGACATGGAAGACATCATTCCAAGGTGTCACCAGAGATCTTAATCTTACAGACAGAGAAGAGCTAGATCTTCTGACAAAGTGGCTTGGACCAGAGTAATTTCAACAGGCTAAGAGAATCATGTCAGTGCATGTTCATAACCCAATTGATGGAGTTAAAATTATATGGCAGAGACTAGAAGACTGTTATGGCAGCCCTGAAGCTACTGAAAATGCACTGTTAAATAAGCTAGAAAATCTCTAACAAAGACAACATAAAGTTAAGAGAACTTGGGGACATGTTGTTAAAGGTGAACACAGCTAAGACAGGAGGCTATTTCCCAGGACTGGCATACCTAGACACAGCTCGTGGCATCAAACCAATTATTGAAAAGTGGATGTTTCAAGGTTCCAAGTACAAAGAAGACCATCATGTCTCCTTTCCACCATTCAGTTTCTTCACCTGATTTATTGCCAAACAAGCAAAGACCAGAAATTATCCAAGCTTCATATTCTCAACATGTAGCAACCAAATTCCAGCAAATGCAGAGAAAATATACACAAGGTACAGTAACAGACCAACAGTGTCAGTCAGAAAGACAGAAGTGTCAGCTACTAATGCAACCCACAAGTGAACTGTCCTGCAAGGAATTCCATGGAACCAGACAGTCCATGTCCAATTCATAATAAACCACACACACTGTCAAAGTGTCGTGAGTTCAGAAGCAAGCACATTGATGAATGTAAAGCTTACCTGAAAGAAAATTCTATCTGCTTTAGATGTTGTGCATCCATCAGACACATTGCCAAAGACTGCAAGAATAACATAAGATGCCTCAGCATTGCATCCAGGTCCAGCTCCATGGGCAGCAGAGACTCCTTTACCTAAGGGAGAGCAAGAGGAAGCTACTCTATCCACTGTCGTATACACGTATACAGAAGTATGCAGGAAAGGTATAAGGCCCAGATCATGTTCCAAGATTTGTTTAGTGACTGTATATCCCTCTAACAAACCTGATTGTTCTGTAAAAATGTATGCAGTGTTAGATGATCAAAGTAACCATTCATTACCCAAATCAGAGTTTTTAAATGTGTTTAACATTAGTGGTGAAACATTTTCCTACACTCTAAGAACGTGCTCAGGCATTACAGAGAAAACAGGGCGTAGGGTATCCAACTTCACTGTTCAGTCTACTGATGGGAAAACACATGTAAAACTCCCTACACTTATCGAATGTGACATGATACCTGATGACAGGTCAGAAATTCCAACACCTCAGATTACACAGCATTTCCCTCATCTGACATCCTTAACAGACAAGATCACAGCACTTGATCCTAATGCACAAATACTTCTCCTGTTAGGAAGAGACATTCTGAAGGTGCACAAAGTATGCAAGCATATTAATTGGCCCCACAACATCTTTATGCACAACATTTAGATTTAGGTTGGGTCATAGTTGGGGAAGTATGCTTAGGTGGAGCTCATAGACCAGCAGATGTGTGAACTCTTTCAAGACAAATGTACTGCCTAGTGGACGCACTTCTCTATTCAGCCCATGTACTAGCTATATACAGGTAAAAGAGACTTTTAATGCTTGTAAACAACAACCATACACCCCCTCATTGTGTTATTTAGGAACTGCAACTCACAATATGGACAGTTTAGATGATAATGTGTTTGTTACAACTCTGAACGATGACAAACCTCCTATGTCTATTCAAGATGGTATATTCCTTGATGTAGTTGAAAAAGAGATGTTTATTAATGAGGCAGATTACTGGGTAGCACCCCTACCATTTTGCTCACCTCACCTTAGACTATCAAACAACATAGAGCAGACCCAGAAAAGACTCCTTGCTCTACAGCATTCCTTTTTGAAGAAACCCGAGATGAAGGAACATTTTGTTAACTTTATGCAAAAGATTGTTGACCATGACCAAGCTGAACCTGCCCCACCATTGGACTTTATGCAAAAGATTGTTGACCATGACCAAGCAGAATCTGCCCCACCATTGGAACCAGGTGAGAAGTGTTGGTACCTACCAATTTTTGGTGTCTATCACCCTCAGAAGCCAAGACAGACCAGAGTAGTTTTCGACTCAGGTGCTCAGTTTGAAGGCATCTCACTGAATGACATACTCCTCAGTGGACCTGATTTAAATAATACACTACTAGGTGTCCTTTTACATTTCCACAAAGAGCAATTTGCAGTTGTTACTGATGTACAACAAATGTTTTACTGTTTTATGGTTAGAGAGGATCACCGCAAATATTTGAGTTTTCTTTGGTTTCTTGACAATGACCTTAACAAAGAGATTACAGCGTTCAGGATGAAGGTACATGTCTTTGGGAACAGCCCTTCTCCAGCCATAGCCATTTATGGCCTAAGACAAATAGCAAAGCAGGGAAAGAGTTAGTATGGCAAAGATGTAGAACAGTTTATCTTGAGAAATTTCTATGTAGATGATGGTCTCGTATCTGTGCCTACTGAAGCTGAAGCAGTCAGTCTCCTGCAGAGGGCTAAGGACATGCTTGCAGGATCGAATATCAAGCTACACAAGGTGGCATCCAACAGAAGTTCAGTAATGGAAGCATTTCCCGCAGATGACAGAGCTAGAGATCGAAAGGACCTTGTTTTAGGTGTCAATCCTCTACCCCTTCAACGGAGCTTAGGAGTAAGTTGGAACCTACAGACTGACAGTTTCATGTTTCAAGTAACTAAAGAGGTAAAGCCATTCACACTGAGAGGTATCTTGGCTACAATAAACAGTCTTTATGACCCACTTGGTTTTGCAGCTCCAATCACTATGCAAGGTAATTCTTTAGTTAGAGAACTCTCAACAGACCAATGTGATTGGGATTTCCCACTCTTACTAGATAGAGAAGCTCAATGGAGAGCATGGACAAAAGACTTAATCCATCTTGAAGATCTAAGTATTCCCAGACCCTATGTGCCAGTGTTACTATCATCCACAGTAAGAAAGGTGGTATGTGTTTTTTTCTGATGCTTCTACTGTAACAATAGCAGTTGTGGCATATCTCAGAGTCATACACAGTAATGGTCAATGTCATGTAGGCTTTATTATGGGCAAATCTAAACTAGCTTGAAGACCAGCCCACACAGTGCCACGTTTAGAATTATGTGCTGCTGTTTTGTCAGTTGGGTTAGCTGAACTTATTACCGAAGAAATGGACATTGGAATTTATGCAGTTAAATATTACACTGGCAGCAAAATTGTGTTAGGTTATATTCACAATACTTTTAGGAGATTTTATGTATTTGTCTCAAACAGAATAATTCGTATTAGAAAATCCACTAATCCAGATCAGTGGCATTACATTAACACCAGCCAGAATCCAGAAGATCATGGTACTTGACCAATTCAGGCAGCTCACCTAAAACATACCAACTGGTTCTCAGGCCCAGATTTCTTACATCCGGCAGATACAAGTGATCAATCTGAAGCTAAAGTATTTAACCTCATTGAACCAGATTCTAACAGTGAAATCAGACAGGAAGTGACAGCTTTAATAACTGAAGTGTATGAACTGAAGCTAGACACACATAGATTCCTGAGATTCTCAAATTGGAAGTCCCTTGTGAGAAGTATAGCAACCCTTTTTCACATTGCCAAGTCATTTTCCAGCAGCACACAAAGGGAGTCATGTACAGGCTGGTATTGCTGCAAAGGGTTATGCCACTCCTTAGATTTCTTTCAAGCTGAAACAGTAATTATCAAATGTATCAAACAAGAGGTGTATTTAGTAGAGCTAAGGTCTTTATTAAAAGAAAAGAAAATCCCTGATCAAAGCTCAATCAAATGTTTAAATCCTATAGTTGACAAAGATGGATTGATTAGAGTAGGAGGGCTTTTGTTTAATGCAGACATGACTGAAAATGAGAAACATCCTCTTATAATTCCAGCCAATCATCATGAAAAGGTAGCCCATCAAGGTCGTCACTTTACTGAAGGTGCACTACGTTCAGCAGGCTTATGGATCATTAGAACTAAAAAAAAACGAATTTCCAGTGTTGTTCACAAGTGTGTGATCTGTAGGAAGCTGAGAGGAAGGCTGCATGAACAGAAGATGTCAGATCTCCCAACAGACAGACTTACTGTAGCTCCTCCATTCTCACATGTAGGGCTTGATGTTTTTGGTCCTTGGAATGTAGTATCTTGTTATACTAGTGGACACTCTGTAGAGAGTAAGAGATGGGCTGTGATGTCCATGTCATCTTCAAGCTTCATTAATGCTCGGAGAAGATTTCTTTCCCTTCATGGCCCAGTTAAGCAATTCCAATCTGACAAAGGTACAAACTTTGTAGGAGCCTGTAAGGAACTACAAATTAACTCAGGTGATCCTGAGATTCAAAACTACCTACTGGATCTGGGATGTACCTGGATTTTCTATGCCTCTCACTCATCTCATATGGGAGAAGTGTGGGAGAGAATGATTGATGTGGCTAGACGTATTCTAGACTCAATGTTGATGCAAAGCAAAAACACTTGACTGTCCCATGAAGTGCTTACTACATTGATGGCTGAAGTTACAGCTATAATGAACGCTAGACCATTGGTTTCCATTTCAATAGACCCTGAGAGACCTGAAATTCGTACACCAGTAATGCTCATGACTTGTGCAATATCAGCTCCACCTGGTGAGTTCACCTTAAAAGAACTTTACAAGTGTCAGTGGAAGCAAGTTCAGAATCTTGACAATATAGTGGTGATGGTAAAATTCACAAAGTAGAGGTCAAAATCATTAAACAAGGGACTGCTAAAGAATATCTCAAAGCTGTGTCAGATTTGATCATTCTTTTTCAAGGTAAAGAGTTATCTGGTTGAATTCAATAGTAATTCATAGATCATGTAGTAGTGCAATATGTTTAGACCAGGCCTGGAGTGTACTGTCTATTATATGGTTATTATGTTGATGACATCTGGTGGTTGTATATTGCAATTACAGTATTAGGTGCTCTCAAGAATGGAACAGGGAGTGTCCTGTCTTTTGCTAATAAACGGCTAGATTACGAGTTGTGCGGTAAGGTAAAAAAGCAGCGTTAACAGGTCCTAGCGCTGATTTTTTATGCGCGCTGCTATTACGAGTCTTGCAGGTATAGGTGTACCGCACACTTTTTTGGCCTTAACGGAAAGCAACTTACATAAATTTCGTAAAGGCTTTTTTCTATGGGAGTTCCATAGCGCCGGTATTACGAGTCTGCCTGGGAAGCCAAAAAGTGAGCAGTACACCCTCTACCGCCAGGATTCCTAACACATTTTAAAGTCAGTAGTTATGAGTTTTACGCTACAAAGCTGTACCATAAAACTCATATCTAAAATGCTAAAAACTACACTAACACCCATAAACTACCTAGTAACCCCTAAACCGAGGCCCTCCAGCATCGCAAACACTATAATAAAAATTTTAAATATTCACATTAAAAAGTGAGATTAAATAGCAACCGCAATTAGATTGTTATGAAGATAGACAGGGATTTCAGCACACCTTTTTTTAATATAGATGCTAAGCAAATGCCAAGCTCCGCAGTTAGCGGTAAGTAAAGTCTATTCTCATCCACCACAGACCAACAGGCCATTCAGAGAGACTAATATTATTAAATAAAACACATGAACCAATAAGGCAAAGGAAACGAAGATAGATTGATGCCTTAGCACAGTTAACGCTGTAAGAATTTATTAAATATAAATACATAGAACAACAGATAGATCGCTGAAACTGTGAGTGGTATGTACTGACAACACCTCCACTAGAGGGTGGTTACGTACTAGACATAAAATCTGCCACCATAGTGATCCTTGAGGATCTATGTCAGTGCAGATTTCTGTGTAAGTAATCTAGATCAAGCAGCATGAACACATTAACAGCTGAATCATACGTAGTGGAGTTAGAGTGTAGCTCTAAGTATTGTGCACAATACATAATTTTGCCGGCATATTACATAGTCATCTCCAATTCACATGATAGGGAGCAGTTTAGACTGTAAGGGGTTAGGAAACAACTCCAGTAACAGCGGACACCACCAATATAGTTAGAGGTATCAGGTGTCATGTTATTGTAGATCTGGATCTATGATTGTCAACCCCAAGTTGCAGACTAACTGAATTCTAGCATAAAGGTTTAGACATTCGTTTACTTTTACAGGTATATTTTAAGACAAAAAAGACTGTGGGGGTGAGAAAAACAACTCCAGTATTCAGCGGACACCACCAATATGGTAAAAGGTATCAGGTGTCATGAATATGCAAGTGTCTGGATCTATGTTAAAACAGCCCCAAAACAAGTCGTTTTGTCTTTCACAGTAGATATTATGCAGATAGTGTTAATGCAGTATCTCGTAAAATCTATCAATCATAATACAAAATGAATGGTTGCATACAAGTAGTTGTTGAAGCTGTGTAATTAGAACACCCACAGACAGTCTTTGATTTGTCCAATTAAATAAAACCGTATTAACAAGTAGTGCATCAAAGCACCCTCCGGTATCTGGAGAAAAAACGGACTGAAGTATCAAAGTTTTTACAGTTATAAGTTCAACTTGTTATACAACCGTATTTTCCTTTCAGCGAATGAACTTCCCAAATCCGTTGTTATGTAGACTGAATCAGCCTTAGGGGTTCACCATCGGACCTGTATAGAACAGCGTGAACGCCACAGCGAACTGTCCTTCAGGCGCGTCCACCTCCACTTTCTACGTCACTGCCGACGCGCGTTTCACCCCCCACATGACCGCCAGTGATCACAGGGGTTTCCTCAGGGCAAAGCGGATGCTGATTCTAAAAGCAGCCGTGTTATAACTTTCCTTCTCGCTGCTCATAGGTAGATACAAAGGTAGGTAGTAGCCAATTATAATCCTTAGATGAGCCACAGCCCTTGTGTATGTATAATAGAGGAATAGGTGAAAATATATCGTGAAACCTCTATAAGTAATTAACTTTAAAAGGAGCCTACAGTACATAAATCAATAGTGACCAAGCAACTAGGATATTATATATACCTAAACACAATGTTATTAAGTTACCTTTTTGATTTTGACATGTACTAGGCATTTTTAGATCAAGACCTGTAAAAAGCATTAAATCAGTAAAATATCCATGCATAAAATTAATCTATACATTGGTTCATGTGTATTAAAATTATAAAGCCATTTTTAATTTATTTATTTGTTAGATATCGTTAAGGTGCATCCAAATACTCCTACAAATCTTAGGAGGAAATACAACCAACATATTACACTTCAAAAAATAGCAAAAAAATTTTAAGCGTTTTTTTAAGAAGGTTAGCAGATTGAGAAAATATACATAAAAATATAGTAGATATGTTATTTGGCTAAATGTAGAGATATACATTTGGTAAATTTAAGTAAAAAGGACACCAATGCGTCTCCTTATTTAAGGAATGCAGCAAATTCAAATTTCTCATTGAGCCCTTTAGGCATTACTGTCTGTAACTTGTACATCCATTCCGTTTCCTTTTTAAGGAGTACATTATCGATATCTCCCCCTCTGCCAAAGAGTGAACAGGATTCAATGCCTGTTACTTTTAAGTCTGAGGGGTTACAGTTATGGTGTTTCATGAAATGGAGTGCCACTCCACTTCTGATGTCACCCTCTTCTGCTGCCTTAATGTCATCTCTGTGCTCAGAGACCCTATCCTTCAACATTCGTCTTGTTTTTCCTACATAGAAGGTCTGGCAGCAGCAGGATAGTAAATAAATTACATTTTCAGTCTTGCAGTTGATAAACTGTTTTATAGGATAGACAGTGGAGGTTGTGGCAAATGTTTTTGTACGTACAATAAATTTACAGACAACACAATGTCCGCACTTGAAGCATCCTTTGATTTTTCTGTGTTCATCCAGCCAATCTTTCTCACTTGGACTCTTTATAAAGTGACTTTTGACCAGTTTGTCCTTTAAATTTGGAGCCCTCCTGGGAACCAGAGAGGGTTTATCTCTAACAATTTTCCTGATCGTCTCATCAGCCTTGAGAAATTGCCATTTTTCATCCAGAATAGTGCGAATTTGCTCCCAATGACAATTAAATTGGGTAACAAAGCGCACTCTTTTATCTTCTGATTTTTGCTTGGACTTATAGAGTAGGTTGTCCCTGTCTGCTTTTCTGGCTCTATTTAACGTGTATCTCAAATTGCGTTTCGAATAGCCTCTATTTTTAAATCTGTTGGACATTTCAATTGCATGTGCATCAAATTTATTTCGACTTGAACAATTACGCCTTAGGCGTAAGAATTGTCCTACAGGGATACCCCGTATTAGGGATTTTGGATGATGACTAGATGCTTCTAAGATGTTATTTGTAGCAGTGGCCTTACGAAATATTTCTGTTTTTCCCTTCTTTCTTAATTTTTACATCTAGGAAAGTGAGTTCATTAGCATTGAAGTCAAACGTCAATAGAATATTGTAGCTATTCTTATTAAGCACCCCTACAAATTCTTTAAGGGAGTCTTCCGTCCCCCTCCAAAGGAGGAAGACGTCGTCCACATAACGTAGCCAGATAAGGACATGTTCATCAATCCAGTTTTGTAGTTCGTTGAAAACTGTTTGGGTTTCCCATAAGCCAAGATGGAGGCAAGCATATGATGGGGCACATGTTGCCCCCATCGCTGTGCCTCTGATTTGTTTATAAAAAATGTTATCAAATGAGAACACGTTATTGTTTAACACAAATTCTAAAAGAGTTAATACAAACTCAGTGTGTTTTTTGTAGGCTAGACCTCTACTTTCCAGAAAAAATCTTGCAGCTCCCAAACCCACATCATGTGGGATGGAAGAGTAGAGTCCTTCCACATCCAAAGAAACTAGGAGTGTATCTTGCTCTACTTCTAGACCATCCAGTTTCCTAAGAAGGTCACTGGTGTCCTTCACGTAGGAGGTCAAGGTCAGTAAAAAAGGTTTCAAAAATTGGTCTACATAGTTCCCCAGGTTCTCAGTAATGCTCCCAATACCAGAGATGATAGGTCTCCCGGGTGGTTCCTGTATGTTTTTATGTAGTTTTGGGATACAGTAAAATACTGGAACTCTGGGGAACTTAGTGTACAGGTATCCCCATTCACTTTTGTTAATTATGCCACTTTTTCTGGCATCATTTAGCAAGTTTAGGAGGTTAGCTTGTATTGATTGTATAGGATTTTGAGGTAACCATTGGTATTGCTCCTTGTTTCTGAGTTGTTTTATAACCTCTCTCATGTAGCTGGATTCCTCCATGACAACCAGGTTACCCCCTACTGTGTAACTGTGCTAAGGCATCAATCTATCTACGTTTCCTTTGCCTTATTGGTTCATGTCTTTTATTTAATAATATTAGTCTCTCTGAATGGCCTGTTGGTCTGTGGTGGATGAGAATAGACTTCACTTACCGCTAATTGCGGAGCTTGGCATTTGCTTAGCATCCATATTAAAAAAAGGTGTGCTGAAATCCCTGTCTATCTTCATAACATTCTAATTGCGGTTGCTATTTAATCTAATTTTTTCATGTGAATATATAATTAATTTAAGGGTCTGCATACCACTATATTTCCTTCATATAAGGTTTTCTATCAACTGGGCGTTGCTTTACAGCTCAAGGTAAAGTTATAATTCTAAGGTTTTACTAGCCTCCCTTTCCCTAACATATTTGAATAACATTTTTAACCCCTAATCTGCCGCTCCGGACATCGCTGCCACTAGAATAAACATATTAACCCCTAAACCGCTGCACTCCCGCCTCGCAAACACTATATAAATATTAACACCTAATCTGCCGTCCCTATCATCGCCGCCACCTACCTACATTTATTAACTCCTAATCTGCAGCTCCGGACATTACCGTCACCTACATTATACTTATTAACCCCTAATCTGCGGCCCCCAACATCGCCGACACCTACATTATATTTATTAACTCCTAATCTGCCGCCCCCAATGTCGCCGCAACCTACCTACACTTATTAACCCCTAATCTGCAGCCCCCAACGTCGCCGCCACTATAATAAATGTATTAACCCCTAAATATAAGTCTAACCCTAACCCTAACACCCCCTAACTTAAATATAATTAAAATTAATCTAAATCAAACCTACAATTAATAACTAATAATTTCTATTTAAAACTAAATACTTACCTATAAAATAAACCCTAAGCTAGCTACAATATAGCTAATAGTTACATTGTATCTAGCTTAGGGTTTATTTTTATTTTACAGGCAAGTTTGTATTTATTTTAACTAGGTAGAATAGTTACTAAATAGTTATTAACTATTTAATAACTACCTAGATAAAATAAATACAAATTTACCTGTAAAAAAAACCTAACCTATGTTACAATAACACCTAACACTACACTACAATTAAATAAATTACCTACATTAAATACAGTTAAATAAATTAGCTAAATTACAAAAAAAAACAAATTACAAGATCTTTAAACTAACTATATCTAATCTAATAGCCCTATCAAAATAAAAAAGCCCGCCCAAAAAAAACCCCTAAAAGAGCCTAAACTAAACTACTAATAGCCCTTTAAAGGGCCTTTTGCGGGGCATTTCCCCAAAGAAATCAGCTCTTTTACCTGAAAAAAAAAATACAAGCATCCCCCCCCAACAGTAAAACCCACCACCCACACAACCAACCCCCCAAAATAAAAGCCTAACTAAAAAAACCTAAGCTCCCTATTGCCCTGAAAAGGGCATTTGGATGGGCATTGCCCTTAAAAGGGCATTTAGCTCTATTGCAGCCCAAACCCTAACCTAAAAATAAAACCCACCCAATAAACCCTTAAAAAATCCTAACACTAACCCCCGAAGATTCACTTACAGTTTTGAAGATCCAATAGGTATGGCTCATCACTCACAGCCCAATAATCAGGTGCACGCTGCAAGGACTCTGCACAAGCCCCTTAGTCCATTCAGAGAATATAAATAAAGCAGCAGCACCTTGGTAATGCTTCAAAGTAATCCTTTATTTGTGAGACATCACAGCTTCAAATAACAGACTGAAGGGTATAGATCCAGAAAGTCTCCCTGGATTTAAGTATTTTTACTCTATCACCCCCACGTCTAGACTAGGCATTTAGCTCTATTGTGGCCCAAAGCCCTAACCTAAAAATAAAACCCACCCAATACACCCTTAAAAAATCCTAACGCTAACCCCCGAAGATTCCGGGAGAAGTCTTCATCCAAGCGGCAAGATGTCCTCAACGAAGCCAGCAGAAGTGGTCCTCCAGACGGGCAGAAGTGGTCCTTCAGATTGGCAGAAGTCTTCATCCAGACGGCATCTTCTATCTTCGTATATCTGGCACGGAGCGGCTCCATTTTCAAGACATCCGGCACAGAGCATCCTCTTCCAACGACGTCTTCTTGATGAATGAAGGTACCTTTAAATGATGTCATCCAAGATGGCATCCCTTAGATTTCGATTGGCTGATAGAATTCTATCAGCCAATCAGAATTAATGTTGAAAAAATCCTATTGGCTGATGCAATCAGCCAATAGGATTGAACTTTAATCCTATTGGCTGATCCAATCAGCCAATAGTATTGAGCTCGCATTCTATTGGCTGATTGGAACAGCCAATAGAATGCAAGCTCAATCCTATTGACTGATTGGATCAGCCAATAGGATTGAAGTTCAATCCTTCCGACGTCTTCTTAATGAATGAAGGTACCTTTAAATTATGTCATCCAAGATGGCGTCCCTTAGATTTCAATTGGCTGATAGAATTCTATCAGCCAATCGGAATTAAGGTTGAAAAACTCCTATTGGCTGATGCAATCAGCCAATAGGATTGAACTTTAATCCTATTGGCTGATCCAATCAGCCAATAGGATTGAGCTCGCATTCTATTGGCTGATTGGAACAGCCTATAGAATGCAAGCTCAATCCTATTGACTGATTGGATCAGCCAATAGGATTGAAGTTCAATCCTATTGGCTGATTGCATCAGCCAATAGGATTTTTCCAACCTTAATTCCAATTGGCTGATAGAATTCTATCAGCCAATCAGAATCTAAGGGACGCCATCTTGGATGACGTCACTTAAAGGTACCGTCATTCCAGAAGAAGACGTCGGAAGAAGAGGATGCTCTGCACCAGATATCTTGAAGATGGAGCCGCTCCGCGCCGGATGGATGAAGATAGAAGATGCCGTCTGGATGAAGACTTCTGCCCATCTGGAGGACCACTTCTGCCAGCTTCGCTGAGGACATCGTGCCGCTTGGATGAAGACTTCTCCCGTAAGTGAATCTTCGGGGGTTAGTGTTAGGATTTTTTAAGAGTGTATTGGGTGGGTTTTATTTTTAGGTTAGGGCTTTGGGCAACAATAGAGCTAAAGGGCAATGCCCATCCAAATGCCCTTTTCAGGGCAATAGGGAGCTTAGGTTTTTTTAGTTAGGCTTTTATTTGGGGGTTGGTTGTGTGGGTGGTGGGTTTTACTGTTGGGGGGGTTGTTTGTATTTTTTTTCAGGTAAAAGAGCTGATTTCTTGGGGCAATGCCCCGCAAAAGGTCCTTTTAAGGGCTATTGGTAGTTTAGTTTAGGCTAGGGTTTTTTTTTTTATTTTGGGTGGGCTTTTTATTTTGATAGGGCTATTAGATTAGGTGTATTTAGTTTCAAGATCTTGAAATTTGTTTTTTTATTTTCTGTAATTTAGTGTTTTGTTTTTTTTGTAATTTAGCTAATTTTATTAAATTTATTTAACTGTATTTAATGTACAGTGGGGGAAAAAAGTATTTAGTCAGCCACCAATTGTGCAAGTTCTCCCACTTAAGAAGATGAGAGAGGCCTGTCATTTTCATCATAGGTATACCTCAACTATGAGAGACAAAATGTGGAAACAAATCCAGACAATCACATTGTCTGATTTGGAAATAATTTATTTGCATATTATGGTGGAAAATAAGTATTTGGTCACCTACAAACAAGCAATATTTCTGGCTCTCACAGACCTCTCCTCCACTCATTACCTGTATTAATGGCACCTGTTTGAACTTGTTATCAGTATAAAAGATACCTGTCCACAACCTTAAACAGTCACACTCTAAACTCCACTATGGTGAAGACCAAAGAGCTGTCGAAGGACACCAGAAATATTATAGCTAGCTTAGGGTTTATTTTATAGGTAAGTATTTAGTTTTAAATAGGAATAATTTAGGTAATGATAGGAATTCTATTTAGAATTATTTAAATTATATTTAAGTTAGGGGGTGTTAGGGTTAGGTTTAGACTTAGATTTAGAGGTTAATACATTTAATATAGTGGCAGCGACGTTGGGGACGGCAGGTTAGGGGTAAATAAGTGTATGTAGGTTGCGGCGACATTGGGGGCGGCAGATTAGGGGTTAATAAGTATAATGTAGGTGTCCGCGATGTTGGAGGCAGCAGATTAGGGGTTAATAAGTATAATGTTGGTGTCGGTGATGTCCGGAGCAGCAGATTAGGGGTTAATAAATATAATGTAGATGTCGGCGATGTCGGGAGCAGCAGATTAGGGGTTAATAAGTGTAAGATTAAGGGTGTTTAGTCTTGGGGTTCATGTTAGGTTGTTAGGTGTAAACATAAAATGTGTTTCCCCATAGGAATCAATGGGGCTGCGTTACGGAGCTTAACGCTGCTTTTTGGCAGATGTTAGACTTTTTTTCAGCCGGCTCTCCCCATTGAATCGTGCACGAGCATGTACAACCAGCTCACCGCTCACTTAAGCAGCGCTGGTATTGGAGTGCAGTGTGGAGCGCAATTTTGCTCTACACTCACTTCTTGCCTGTTAACGCCGGGTTGATAAAAACCCGTAATACCAGCGCTGCAGGAAAGTGAGTGGTGAGAATAAACTGCAAGTTAGCACCGCACCCCTCATAACGCACAACTCGTAATCTAGCCGAAAGTTCACAATTTGTTAATGAAAAAGTTTATAGTTTCAGTTTTGAAGAAGCCATCTTAACTGTTAGAAACATGCAAAACAGCTCTTCATATTTGCCTCTAGATATACATATGCCTGTTAGTTATTTATTGTTTGCTAATAGTTCATTGTGCATTTGAATTGCATTGCTATTTGCTGTAAGGTTTAAATGTAAGCTCTCTGTGTTAGAAACATGTATTATTGTATGTATTGCAAGCACCACGTGTAAGTACATATTGTAATTTCAACTTTTCTTTTTGTACTACAGTTTTACAAAATAACTATTCAGAAGTAAAATCAGTTTGGAATAAACACAAAGCTATTTCTGTCTGTTTTGTTAACTAGCTGTCTAGCTATCAGTTAGTGAGGACAGTATATATATATATACATATATATATATATATATATATACAATATATATATATATATATATATATATATATATATATATATATATATATATATATATATATATATATATATATGTCCTTTTGGGTGAAGGGGTTAAAATTATATACTCTGTCTAAATCATGAATGTCTAATTATGACTTTACTGTTCCTTTAAAAAAAAACAGAATTTTTCTTTTTTTTTTTATATAAATAGTTTTTATTGAGGTAAATCACATGGCATACAGCTTATGCATTATAACAAAGTGAACAACAGTATAACACAGTACATAAACTACATAACGTAAGGCGTATTACCGCCTCAATTGGTATACGTACCTCGTTTTTACAGAGGCCGTCAATTAGGATCTTACTAAACAATATGGAGCCTAGTGGCTCTTTTCAATGAATGTACGACTGGGACGGCTTTTGAATTAGCTTGTAGGATTGTTAGGACTATGTAGTAGGGGAATATTGCAGACACAGTTAAGAATTTACATGTATGGGGGTTTAGGTCATTGCACCACTTATCTTGTGGGGGTTAAGAGAGGCTATAGTAATGCCGTCACTAGTCCCCTTGGATGTCCCGTGTCTGGCTTCCTCGTATAGTAGAATGTGGGGGGGGTGGCTGAAGGGGTATGGTAGAAGTGTCAGATGTCAGATAGTCTAGTTATGTACCTTATGGGACATAAGATTGTCCCATGGTTCCCAGATAAGGCAGAAGTCAGTCAGTGTCTTGCGTTCTCCGTATACATAATTTTCCATACTTCTAATGTAATTCATACAGTCTACTACGCCTTGCCACCTGGGGGGTTGGCTTTTCTTCCAGTTTCTGGCTACAAGTAGTTTGGTGGAGATGAGGATGTATATTAGTAGGTTTCGTTTAGCTCTAGGGAGTAGGTCCACTCCTAAATGTAAAATTGCCAAGGCTGGGCTAACTGTTTCAACTAGCTCAAGGTCCTTGCATAGGGTTTCCACCTTTTTCCAGAGACCTGATAATTTTGGGCATGACCACCATATGTGTGTCGGGGTGCCCCTCTCCCCACACTCTCGCCAACACATGGGAGAGTGATCGGGGTAGAGTTTCTGCAGTTTAGTAGGTACTAAGTGCCATCTCGTAATTATCTTAAAATAAAGCTCATATAGAGTGACACAATGAGTGGCTTTTTTAGTGATACAGATTGCTTCCTCCCAGACCTCCAGTGAGTAGTTAAGTTGTAGATCTCTCTCCCAGGCCTCCATGTGGATAGTTTTGGAAGGGACAGGGTCTCCCAGTAGGCACTGATAATGTGCCGAGAGAGGTTTGTGAAGTTGGAGATTGGCCTTCCAGCGTAATTCCCATGGGGTAGGGTCTCTTAACGCATCTTCTAGGAAGCCCCAAGAACGCATTAAAGCTCGAAGGCGTAGGAGTGTGAAATTGAACCTCGGGGTTATAGAGGGTAGGGCTAACATGGCCGCATGGGTTTTTAGCTTCTTATTATCATAGAAGTCTGTCAGGGAGACCACTTCCGTGGCAGACCATGAGCTGGCAGGGATATCAGGCAAACCCATAAGGAGGCCTCTGATAGAATGTGTGGGTGAGGGGTGTGGGGCTATGAGTCTGTTATGTCTCAATTTCAGCCAGGTCTCCTGGCACCCCTTAACTATGTTGTTAGGAATGCAAATTTTTGTCCGCCAATGTGGAGGGAGCCACAGAATGTCCTCCAGTTCCACAAGTGCCGGCAAGGATGCCCGTTCTAGTTCTTTCCATCTGGTCTCTGGGAGGTCGTTGCCCCACGCCGAGGCGTGGGTGACCATTGCTGCCTCATGGTATTTCCTCACGTTAGGGAGGCCCGCACCTCCTCTCTCCATAGGAGCTTGCAGTATATGGGCTGCGACTCGTGGTCTCTTGTCGCGCCAAGTGTAGGCATTAAAGAGAGTCTGGAACTTCCAGATCAAAGATACCGGAATTGGGATGGGAATACATCGGAACGCGTACGTGAGCCTGGGCAAGACCATCATTTTGAGAGCCGCTATTCTGCCAAACCATGAGATCTCGCCATACCTATTGGTATTCAATTCGAGTGTGATTTCTCTCAGTAATTTCTCATAGTTTTCTCTTATAATGATCCGTTTGGAATGAGATAGAAATATTCCTAGATGTTTAATGCCCTTCCTGGACCAATTGAAAGGATAAAGGAGCTGAATATTGCGTTCCTCTTCGATAGGGAGGTTGAGGGAATACACCTCAGTTTTACTAACATTTATTTTGTAATATGAAAGTTCGCCAAATTTCTGCAGTAGGCGGAACAGCGGTGGGAGAGACTCTAAAGGTTCCGTGAGGAAGACCGTAAGGTCATCCGCGAATAGGGCTAGTTTCTGAATGGTATCATGGAGCTGGAGTCCCTGTATTTCGGGGCACTTCCTAATGGCTGTGCCTAGCGGTTCGATTGCCAGCACGAACAGTAGGGGGGACAGGGGACACCCCTGTCTTGTCCCATTCGTTATCCGTATCGTGGGGGAACAGAAGCCCAAGCCCCTCACCACTGCTGTGGGGGATGAGTACAGTGCCATGGTAGCTTTGATATAAGCACTGGGGATCCCAAATGCCATCAGGGTCTGAGTTAAATAGTCCCATCTCACTCTGTCAAACGCCTTTTCAGCGTTGAGTGACAGAGTGAGCATGGGTAAGCCCAGATCCGCTGCTTCCGAATATATATTCAAGAGACGGCGCGTATTATCAGAGCCCTGTCTATTGAGAACAAAACCTACTTGGTCTAAGTGTATTAGTGTCTGGAGGTGTGTGCTCAGTCTGTTGGCGAGGATCTTGGCGTAGATCTTGGCGTCAACATTTATGAGGGAGATGGGCCTATAGCTAGAGCACAGCGATGGGTCCTTGCCCTCTTTGTGGATCGTAGTGATGTTAGCTTCAAGAAATTCCGGAAGAAACTCACCACGTTGGGCCACTCTATTGAAAAGACGAAGCAAAAATGGAGAGAGTGAGGAACTAAGGGTCTGATAGAAGGCGACAGTGAAGCCATCTGGTCCCGGAGCTTTGTGAGGTGTTAAATCAGCTATGGCCATGCTGACCTCCCTCAATGTAAACTGCTTTGCTAGTGCGGTCTTGGCATCAGCTGTCAGCCTAGGTAGGTCTAGTCCCTCCAGGAACTGACGGATGTCATCTGGGGTGGTTTTAGTCGTCGGCTCAGCTGACGCGATGTTATAAAGGGAGGAGTAGTATTCCGCGAAGGCTACTCCTATTGCTTTAGGGGAGTGGACTGGTCCCTTCTGAGTTGTGATAGAGGCTATCCTACTCTGCTGCGTGCGCTTTCTGAGTTTACTAGCTAACAGCCTGTCTGCCCTATTGCCTTTGTAATAGTATAGCTGTTTAAGTCTATGTAGACTGTCCTGCACTCGCAAGGTTTCTCTTCTGGCGATCTCATCTCTAATGCAGCCTATCTGTCGGGCTAATAGGGATTTGGGGCATGATTTGTTAGCAGTCTCTAGAGAGTAAAGCTCTCCATAGAGCTTGGCTAAGGATTGGTATCCTGTCTTACGGCGGTGAGCTAACGTCTTGATGAAGTATCCTCTCAAGAACGCCTTAAGGGCTGCCCAGACCATATCTAGGGTAGTGGAGCCTGTGTCATTGTGTGTCAGAAAGTCAGTTAATTCCCTGAGAAGTGAGGGCACCTCTCTCTCAGTCAATAGTTGATCGGGGAGTTTCCAAGGGGGTCTATTAGTCAAGGTCCGTAATTCAGAGAAGTCTAAATAGACCATGTCGTGGTCTGACCATGTGCATGGTTGTATAGTCGGATTTGTCATCTTATCTAGGGACCAGGAGTCACATAGGATAAAGTCGATCCTTGAAGAGGAATTGTGTGCTTTGGAATAGTGTGTGAAATCTGTAATAGTAGGAGCTAGACACCTCCATGCATCGTATAGACAATGCTGGAACATGAGTTTTCTGAAGGCATTAGAGGTTGACGAGATATTTCTATCTGAGTGAGTGGTGAGGGGGGCCCTCTTATCTCTATGTGGGTCCCATACCATGTTGAGGTCTCCGCCAATGATAAGGTGGCCTCTCTTAAGTTGGTCTACCCTGGCTAAGAACTGCCTTACAAAGGGAATCTGCTTTGTATTCGGTGCGTATACTGAGGCTAGAGTGTATTGGATGCCATTAAGTTTACAGATTAGTATGAGGAATCTACCTTCTGCATCTTTCTCAATGTGCTCTAGTGTGTAGGTTAAATCTCTACTGAGTAGAATTGCCACTCCTCGTGTCTTCCCTGCGTTATTAGAGGCGATTTCACAGATAGGGTAATGTCGCGTGCCCTTAATGGTATTAGTTTCTCCTGACCAATGTGTTTCCTGGAGGAACAGAATGTGGATCTTATGTGTACGGATATAGTTTAGCAAGAGTTTCCTCTTTGTAGGGGAATTGAGTCCCTGCGCATTGAGAGTAGCTATTCTGATCGGTGCCATTACTAGGGTCAGTTAAGGGCAAAGGGGAGGACACAGCCTTAATGCAGGGTATAGGGAATATGGGGGCTGCTATCGAGGAGCCAGAAGCGGTAGTCTGTCAAGCTGTGGTGTCTGCTATAGTTAAGGAATCAAGTGTCCTGAATATTACTCTTATGAAAGAGTAACAAGAGGGTATAGGAAAAAAAGTGTCAAAGAATCACTTTCGCAATGAGTGTCTCACCTGATGTCTATCAGGGGGGCACAACTATTTTTGTGGGGCGGAGATGTGCTGAGGTCAGCCATTGCCTCCGCCAAACCCAATAACAATATTAGTTTTATAATATAACATAATTATAACACAACATACTTAAATTGATATGTAACAAGCTAAACAGTAATAAACAAAAACATATAATCAAACTATCAACCCAGAGGGGGAATGTGCTCTGTCATCTGACCAAGTGACTCCTTAAGAAAAGGTGTTAGATATCTGTCCATTAGGGCTGTAGAAGTATCTGTTTTATAGTGTGGGTCTTAGTCAAAGAGGGGATATGGTTTACTGGCTGGGTGGACAGCCTTACAGTGATGATAAAGTGATAGGTAGTTAAGTCTGTATTAATGAGCTGCTTCTGTGCCAGGTCGGGGGGTTGCTGTTCTAGTTTACTTATATACTCTGGTCTTACTTTCCTCTAGCGGTCATATTATAGCTAGTGTCGCCTATAGTCAGATGTAATTATGTTATCGTTTAGGGGCAAGTCTGGTATGGGTTCGCAGGATACAAGGGTCAGGAGGAAAGTCAGAAGATATAGTGTGGAGTCAGCTGGCCAGATCACTATCGGTGTATCTTATAGGTAAGTAGTCAGAGCAAACATTTCAGAGCAATATAAGGAACATATTTAGAAAAAAAACATAACTAGGGTGGGACATTACGGATCATCCTTCATGTAATCAGCAATAAACATAGGAGGAATCCTGACTGGTTATACTAGATAGTATCAATGCATATATTGTGTATATTGAGTGTTCTATGGTTAGAACGTTAGTAGGGAGGTCAAGTACAACTTGTATTTAGAACATAGCACCCAGTGGGGTTAACATTTCTGCTACAAAACTATGGAAGTATGAAAGTACATAGTTCAGGTTAGTATGATATCTGGATGTCTCACCCATCTTCATCTGCGGCCTTAGGTTCCTTCTGGAAAGCGTGCGTGGGAGAAGCCCACAAAAGTCTCTGGATCAATGCAAAACTGTATTAATAGAGTTGTAGACGGATTCCCTATGCGTCTTCAGCTAAGGACAAGTCCCTTGAGTCCAGGGATCTTTTGGAAGTGGGTGCCGGCCGTTGTGGCAGCGGTCTCCAGGTTGGTGCAGAGGCCCTAAGTCCGCTGTTCTCAGCAGGACCAGGGTCCCGGTCCCCCGAGTCCCGTGGGAGCAGTTCCCATTTCAGCAAAAGTTCTCTGGCCTGTTGTGGCGTCGTGGCGAGGAATTGCTGGCTGTCTTTGGTGATGAACAGTCGTACTGGATATCCCCATCTATATTTAAGGCCTTGTTCTCTGAGGATCTTGGTATACGGATGATAGTGCCTACGAATTTGGAGTGTATGTGAGGAGAGGTCAGGGTAAATCTGCAGGTCAGCATATTTATCTGTTAATGACTTTTCTCTTGCAAGAACCCGGATGATCTTTTCTCGGAATGTGTAGTAGTGAAGCTTGGCTATTACATCACGGAGCTTCCCTTCATCTGCAGATCGAGGTCTGACCGCTCTATGTACTCTGTCAATGAGGGTTTCATTGCCTAGATCAGCGCCCAGCGTTGTTTTGAACAGGTCTTGTAGGTAGGCATCCAAATCCTGTGGTTGAACAGTCTCTGGGATACCTTTAATTCGAATGTTATTGCGGCGCGACCTGTCTTCCAAGTCCGCTAACTTTAGTTCTAGGTCTGTTATTTGGCCAGCCAAGCATTGGGAGTAACTCAGGAGATTTGTATGGTCCACAGCGAGATCTTCCTGTCTGCGCTCCAGCGCATCTGTTCGCTCTCCAATGCTGCCTATATCTTTTTTAAGGTCAGCATGGGATTTGTCGAATTTCCTTGACAGAGAATCATGGTGGGATGCTAACAGTGTTGTGATAGAGTCCATAAGGTTGTTAGGGGCACCTTCTATGGATGGTAATCTGGAAACTCTTTTCGTTAAGGTTTTGCCAGGTTGGGTGTCCGACTGGCTCCCAGTATCAGAACCATCATCCTCGGATCTTGCATGAGTCATTCTGGTCGGGTGCTGGAAATGGTCAGCGACCGTTCTTTTAGGGGTGGCGTGTGATTTTTGCTTTCTTTTATGGAGTTGAGACATTATGGGCCTGGGCTCCTAAATGTGATCCTAAGCTGTTTTATTTTCTTTGTTCTTGCTTTTAGTGGGAATCCGCTTACTCCTAGTATGTTGGTTAGGTGCTCATGGGCTGGCGGGGTCGTGGGCTGTTGCTAATGGACTTACATGTTAATGTGTCTTAGAGCCTCGTGATAAAAGGAGAGTGCTGCAAGTAGATAGCAGGGTCTCAGCTGTTATCAGAAAAAGTGTATAACAGGAGCACCAAGTTTATGGATAAAAAATCAAACTTTATTTAGAACATAAAGGGTGTCTTTACCCTTGGGTAAGAACATACATGAATAGTCAAACAGATGAACAAAAAGGCTGACCGGTTTCGGCTGTTGCCTTACTCCTAGCCTGCTTAAAACTGACTGTTAGTTCTCAGTTTAAAAACCCTCATCTGTAATCCTATTGGTCCAAAAATCCACACCCCTCATTTGAAACTCCCTTCAGCTTGAATCAATTAACCTCCTCTTTAGCTTAGCTGCATTGATCTATTTACTCAATATTGCAAAGGCTTACATTCCTAATCCCCTGTTTAACATTAATATAAAAAACAACATGAAGGAAACTGTTAACTGTCTATTTACTGTGCTTTTTGTATCACTATGAGAGGAAACTGTCTTGGAGCTAGACCGCTTGTGTAAAGTGATATATATTGACTCTAGTACTGTATGTTAGTATATAACCAGACTTTATATATACATAGCAGCTCTCAATTCCTTTGATTTCTTTAAATACATCCTAGATCGCCTGTTGTTGTAGTGGAAAAAACGGTATACTTTACTTAAAATCTGTGCTTTTTTGTACTTATTGTTTCTCAATGGAGGATATTCCCTTATCCCTATTGGTTGGATACCGTGTGTGCCGGCCAATCTGGTGCGATCTATCAACTCCAGTGCTCTGCAGGAAGTCATGTCAGTATCTATTGGTCCTTGCTAAGTGTGCCCTGATAGGTCAAATATCGTATGTGTGCACCAATCGTAACGTGCCTGTCATATCACACCTCTCTGTCAGTCCCTGTTCTCCTAAGCTGTCACTGCTAAAAGGTCAATACTTGTAAATAATGGAATGTATCCATGTACTGTGTGCGTGCATAGCCTGCCAAACCTGACTTTAAAGGATAACATCTCCATTGTGACGCTCCCTTTAGTATTTAGTATTCCCCTTTTTTGGTGTTGGGCACATTAGATTAGAATAGTGCTAGGGTAAATATACCTCTATTAGCAAATAGTATTCACTTCCAATTGGAGACTTCTACTGGAGATAAGTTATATGCTAGAGCGCAACATACCCCCTTTAAATTAATGTGTGTTTACTCTTTGATAGGATACTAAAGGGAGCGTCACAATGGAGATGTTATCCTTTAAAGTCAGGTTTGGCAGGCTATGCACGCACACAGTACATGGATACATTCCATTATTTACAAGTATTGACCTTTTAGCAGTGACAGCTTAGGAGAACAGGGACTGACAGAGAGGTGTGATATGACAGGCACGTTACGATTGGTGCACACATACGATATTTGACCTATCAGGGCACACTTAGCAAGGACCAATAGATACTGACATGACTTCCTGCAGAGCACTGGAGTTGATAGATCACACCAGATTGGCCGGCACACACGGTATCCAACCAATAGGGATAAGGGAATATCCTCCATTGAGAAACAATAAGTACAAAAAAGCACAGATTTTAAGTAAAGTATACCGTTTTTTCCACTACAACAACAGGCGATCTAGGATGTATTTAAAGAAATCAAAGGAATTGAGAGCTGCTATGTATATATAAAGTCTGGTTATATACTAACATACAGTACTAGAGTCAATATATATCACTTTACACAAGCGGTCTAGCTCCAAGACAGTTTCCTCTCATAGTGATACAAAAAGCACAGTAAATAGACAGTTAACAGTTTCCTTCATGTTGTTTTTTATATTAATGTTAAACAGGGGATTAGGAATGTAAGCCTTTGCAATATTGAGTAAATAGATCAATGCAGCTAAGCTAAAGAGGAGGTTAATTGATTCAAGCTGAAGGGAGTTTCAAATGAGGGGTGTGGATTTTTGGACCAATAGGATTACAGATGAGGGTTTTTAAACTGAGAACTAACAGTCAGTTTTAAGCAGGCTAGGAGTAAGGCAACAGCCGAAACCGGTCAGCCTTTTTGTTCATCTGTTTGACTATTCATGTATGTTCTTACCCAAGGGTAAAGACACCCTTTATGTTCTAAATAAAGTTTGATTTTTTATCCATAAACTTGGTGCTCCTGTTATACACTTTTTCTGATGCTTCGCTAATTATTTGGCCAAACAGTGAGCACAGGTTTTGGATACAAATTGCGGTAGGTGAGCTAGAGGCACACTGCACTGACTGTCTCAATATCCAAGGGACACAGGTGGACTTTTTTACAGGGCCCCAAGAACAGAATAAATGGGCAGAGAGTAATTATCCTGGATGACAAGACACAACTGTTCACACCAGAATTGGATACAGCATCCTGACCTGAGAGGAAAATAACACCTCACCAAGGGACTGAAGAGTGGTGAGTCAAGAACTTTATCTTGTATATACACGGATGTCTGGGAGTGGTCCCTTGTGATCAATAACATTGTGGGGGTTGTTTTGGGGAAACACCGCTACATTTTTTCTTTATAAACAGTCTAACTTGTGCAGTGGCCTTACAAGGAATTGTTTTCAGGACTACCTATATATATATATTTCGTTTATAACAGTGCATACACCTTACCCCCTCCCCCTATCTCAGCTGTTATGGTAACATAGGTAGGTCCGCAGCCTTGCTTCTGAGTGTCTAATCCCTCTCCCAGGGAGTTGCCCCTGCAGGGCGATATGGGGCAAGGTACTAGGGTTATGACCCGCAGGCAAAAGGGCCGGCGGGAAAGGGGGGAGAGAGATCAAGATTCCAAAAGTACAACAGTAACAGCGGTCCCCAGTAGGGGGAAAGGAGAGTGGGTATGACCCGTGGGCACGGGGGCCAACAGAAAAGGGAGAAGAGAGCCCTGTTATCTGATAGGATATATTGGTATTTCAGTAACTTTAGTAGATAACACAGGGAATATAATCCACTATTGCCTTTATTAATGTACTACCTAGACCTCAGCAGTCATGAGGAGGCACCCCTTTAAATATAAGCTTGATTGGAGATCTTCACTTAATGCACAGTGTATTTCTGTAGCTTTTTTTTTTTTTTTTTTTTTTTTGCAGTGCAATCCTGGTAATATAGAATGTTGTAGTTTAAATGCAAAAGACAGTTTGTGTTGTTGGGTTTAAATCAACTGTGATGACAGATAGCACTAGAAAGAGGATATATTTATGTCCTTGTCAGTGTATTTCTCAATCCTATTGCTGTTATGGGATCCAGAGGGGCAGATAAACTTTGCAGCAGCCACCTCTCAAATCCGCCCGTGCTTTCTTCTCCTCAATTTATAGGGAAACTAATGTAATTATACACTGTCAGTACCGCTTAAAGCACAGTCTCTAGTGGTAGTTGGTACGGTATGAAAGCCTTAAGTTGCTATACTGCAATGTTAAGCTCAGGCCCCTCTTATATACTCTGGTGTCAATGAGGAGAATATCTGTTCCTGTCGGCCACTTATAGGCCTCAAAATCCAATGAGGAGGTACTATAGGCTGAGCGCAGGGAGTATTAATACGGCTAATATACAGTGTTTATAGAAAGGTCTTACCCTCCATGCAGTTCTAAGGATCAGTAGTTATTGATCTGTCTGGGCTGGTGCCGTTTACAGTTTTCCGTTTTTCTCCCCTGGACAGCCTGAGATGCGGAAAAAAAAAAATGGTGGATGTTCGCGCCAGGGCTGAGATGGCGCACCTACAGACTAACAGGTTTCACTTGCGGCTGCTCTGTGTCACCTCTGATCATCGGGTTCAGCCGAAGTCTCCGATCAACGGCTAACACTGTGGCCTGTAGATTGATCCGGTGAGTCCTGGTCAAGGATGCGGATGACCGCTTAGGTATTTGGTGACTGAGGTAATCCTAACCTCTGGTGGTCACGATGCTGGTTGTAGGTAGATGGTGTCCTAGCACTCCGGAGCGGAGCCCCGACCCTCCGGAGTGAAGTTGAGCCACAAACTAGGCCTCAGTGGCGTGAGGAGCTCATTCAGATCAGCAGCACCGGAAAGCAAAGTAAAGTGCGCACCACGCCAGCTCCGTTCTCTTGCCAGATATAGTTGCACAAAGTCCTCCGTTCGGTCTTTTTGATGCCTCAGATTGTCCTAGAGGTAGAAAATCTACTATCTATCTTGTAGATATGGTTTTTTAGCTTAGATTTTAAATAGTTTTAGGCAAAAAAGAGAGGAGCTCTCATGCGATGCGTCCTCTCACTTTGGCAGCTAACTCCGCCCCCTCAAGAAATCAGTTTTCCTCCGCAAGAAACAAATTTTTCTTTTATGATTCAAACTTTCTCAATCATGAAAGTTTAAATTCTACTATAGTGTCACTTTAAATATGTAGATGTGTTACTTGATGTAGCAACCTAATATTTACAGCATTATAATATAAGGTTGGTTGGTTAATAGCAATTATCCTTTTCTTTTAATTCTTCTAGAGAATGCAATTGGTATAATTTGCCAAAGAGATCCAGTCAAATGAATGTGTGTAGTTGAGCATTACCTTGTTGGTTAGCTGGATTCACTTACACAGGAGATGTTCTGTAAGCTGAGGTCAGGGTTGAGCTGGATTCACTTACACAGGAGATGTTCTGTAAGCTGAGGTCAAGATTGAGCTGGATTCACTTACACAGGAGATGTTCTGTAAGCTGAGGTCAGGGTTGAGCTGAGGTCTGCAGCCAGGCAAGTGGACAGGAACCAGGTGTTTGTGCTAAAGGAGAATACTGAAAAGTAGATGAGAAACAAGTTGGGGTCGGGAACCAGGAATGCATTCTGTAGCTAAGCTGTGAAGCAAAGGTAGAAGTCAGAAGAATAGCCAAAACCACTGTTCCAATGGTCCGTAGCCAGGAAATCAGTAAAAAAACAAGTAACTTAGCTAATAGGAAAAGGCAGCATCTGGAAGACAGGCCAAGGTTATAAAAGAAGGAGGTTCTGGAGCATGAATGCCTACCAAGCACTAAATTAAAGGAACAGTCAGGTCAAAATTAAACTTTCATGATTCAGATAGGGCATGCAATTTTAAACAACTTTCCAATTTACTTTTATCATCAAATTTGCTTTGTTCTCTTGATAATATTTGTTGAAAGCTAAACCTAGGTAGGCTTAAACTGATTTCTAAGTCATTGAAGGCTGCCTCTTATCTCACTGCATTTTGACAGTTTTCTCACAGTTAGACACTGCTAGTTCCTGTGTGATAGATAACATTATTCTCACCCCAGCGGAGTCATTTATGAAACAGAACTCTTTTGGCACTGCCTATTTAAATGGTGCGCTGGTATTATGAAATAAATATAAATGCCTCAAGCTATTAAAAGGAACCATGTATTTCTAAAGGAGTATACCTGTCATGTGCCAGCAATGGTTGCTTAAAAAAAAAGCAGATTTTAATTGTATGATGTTGCTTTAAAATATTTTAGGTTAATAAGTATGGTTTGCTTAATGTTTTTTTCCAAACAGTAAACAAAAATGTTTTCATCCAAAAGGGTAATCATAGAACACATTTTTAATGTAAAATCAATTTATTAACTCAGAGCTATCTTATCTATGACTCAAAGGCCAATATTTATAGAGCACTTTTAAAGGGCTATTTTTCATAATGTCAAGCTCACTACAATAATTTAAAATAATGTTACAAAATATATTTGAAATGTGTTAGATATCCAATAACATGTTAAAATATTACATTTATCAGCACACCAATAGTTGTTACATGAAACCCAATATTTTTCATACATGATTCAGATAGAGAATACAATATTAAACAACATTAAAATGTACTTCAATTATTTATTTTGCTTCATTCTTCAGATATCCTTTGTTGAAAAAATAGTAATGCACATGGATGAGCCAATCACTCTAGACATCTATGTGCAGCCTGTGGAGTTATAAAATATAGAATGTGGAGTTATAAATATAATTAATATAAGATAGGATTAGTCAGGATTCAGTTAGTAATCGGTTAAATCCTATTGAAGGGCATTACATTAAGAACAGTGACATTTACATTCAGAACAGTTGCTCATGTCAATCAAAACACTATTTAGTGCTAGATAGAGAAACGTTATTATTAAATAATGCTATGGAACTGCACATGAGTATAGTTAAAATAGAATTATCTATACGTCAGCGAAATTCATGAAGTCTTATAAGGATGTTAACATATAATTGGCCTTTTACTTATAGTATGGACTAAGCTGATTGGTCTAAAATGTATATTAATACAGTGAACTGGAACTAAAATGTTGTTATCTGATACCTCTAGATCTCAAGGTATGTATTAATCTTCAATTGTTGTGATAATTAATAAATAGATTTATGTCAACTAATATTTGATAAATTATGAGTATTATTTTAATCTGCTAGATAACCCAGATTGAATGATTGTCTATAATTAGTTAATCTAGTCAAGGTATGAAATACTTATAATAAAAGAATAATTCTCTCTCTGCAAGATCATACGTCTGTTGCTAATCAATCATTAGTGACATCCCCTAGACTTGTGAATATGACACAGCCACCAAGCAGCAGTTTCTGAGCCTAGAAAGATATACTTTTCAACAAAGGATATCAAGAGAATAAAGCAGATAAAACAATAGAATGGTTGAGTAAAATTGTGCATCTAACATGCTACAAACATATTTTAAAGCATTGCACACGTGCTATGTTTGTAAACTACATTACACAACAGCCATATTTAAAGCATACTCACAATGCACCCACACATATGTGTGGGTCACCAACATGTGGGATTGCACTGTGTTAATTCGACAGTAGCAGTATTAACATAGCACTTACACCTCAGCAAAAATATAATAATTTGTGAGACTTGATCATGCGCTGTTTAGGCTAAATGGCATCAATGCTTTAAATATTTTTGTCTTGTTAATTAATATATTGGGTGGTTTCATGGATACAGTTCAAACTACTAAGCTTATAGACCATGTTTTAGAGCTCATCATCTTTGTTCTCGTATGTGCGTGCAAGAAGATGACTTGTGGCATAAGCCATGTGTAGTTTTTACTCAATCATGACTTTCCAAACGCATTGAAAGTATATAATGATGAAAAGAGAGCGGCGCTTACCAGTCTAGTAGTTTGGCGTCTGGCGGGTCTTCAGCTTGTGCACACACAGTTGATCCCCTCATCGTGAACACACAGGAGTTAGGAAACATTGTCTCTTCCCAGGACGCTACTAGCCAATCAAACAACCAAATCAAATTCTGGCTTCACTGAGATAAAGGGGTCAATTTATTATAGTGCGAGTTGACATGATACGATGTAGCGTATCATGTCCACTGCAGATCAATAAATGCCGACAGCATACACTGTTGGCCTTTATCATTGCACCAGCAGTTCTTGTGAACTGTTGGTGTAATACCGCCCCCTGCAGATTCACGGCCAATCATCCGCTAGCAGGGGGTGTCAATCAACCCGATCGTATTTGTTCCGGTTGATTTATGTCCGCCTCCTCAGAGCAGGCAGACAGGTTATGGAGCAGCGGTCTTTAGAACGCTGCTTCATATTTTCTGTTTCTGGCAGAAATATGGGGCATCACGCTCCGTAGAGAGCTTGATAAATTGGCCCCAAAGAATCCTCCATCAAACGGTATGTTCAAAACATAAGGGTTTATGCAAAAAAGAGCACATATAAAAGCAAAATAAGGTAACAGATATAAAGATTATCTGTTGAGAGAATGATAAAAAAAGGCAGTAAACAGCAGACGCATTTCATGTGGGGCTACCGCACTTGATCACTGCTTAGCTAGTCAGTCTGCCCTCAGTCTATTTAAAGGGATATCATTATTTAAATTTGCATACATCCAATTAACTCTATACTAGACTGAACAGAAGGGACAGATTATGCTTTTTATTAGTGACTATTGAATTTTTGTTATCTCACAATTATTTTTTGTTTGAGGGATCTTACTATCTGCAGAGACATGGAACAGCTATGGGGGCTAAATTTGCCACCTCCTATGCTAATCTCTATATATGATGGTGGGAAATGCTCCACATCTATGCAGATAGTAATCCCTTCAAGAATCATATTGTATATTAATATAAAGAAACACATGTTTTACCATTTCCCAAACATCCACTTAAGGAGGGTAAAAAGGGGGATTTATGAGGATACCTATATCTCCAAAACCAAAGATGTTACAGACATGAAAATTGGTATTTAGATTATGAGAATTAACGAAAACTCAAGAAGTTCATGTCAGCCAGTGTGCAACCCGAACGGGCACACACGTGAGGGCACATGTCATTGTGAGTGGTCAGGTTTTTCGCTATTTTTTACAAATCACAAAATCCACACGAGCGAAGCTGCGGGCAACAGCTAGTATTGTATATTTTGGACGTTAAATCGATGACCTCCTATTGGTTTGGGATGGAGATGAACAGTCTGTGTTATCTTTTTTCTATTATTTGAATTGCATTGAATTCAATCTAGGCTTTGTAGGAACTCAAAATAAGTTAAAGGTCTTATTGTAACTAATATTTATAGAAAACCTTCAGGGGGTAATATAATTTTAAAATTTAGATCATGCCACCCTAAGCATATACTGAGAGCTATCCCTAAAGGTCAGTTCATCGGAACTAAACGGGTTTGCTCTAATGATAATTTATATCAGCAACAATGTCAATTGTTAAAGGAAAGGCTACTCACTAGAGCAGAGCTTTCCAAACTTTTTATGTTGGTGACACACTTTTTAGACCTACATCATTTCGCGACACAGTAATTCAGTTGTACTGGCAAACAGGAGGTTAAACGAACTTGTTTTAAGAGATACGGACACATACATAAATGATATAATAACAAAATATATTTACAAGTAACAGTATGTAATTATGTGCAAGAATTAAAAAAATGTTTAATAACACTAATAGCTACTTAATATTTTAATGGGATGTATGAGGTTGATGGGATGAACACAATTTCTAAATATTTGGTGGAATATCAGATAAAGACACTTGCATTTCATCATCAAGCATTTTTAAGCTTCCCCTTCCTATCCATATATCAAGAGCAGGAGTAGCAATGCACTACTGGGAGCTAGCTGCAAAAAAACCCCACTTTGACTTCTGACTTTAGCCCAGCGTTTAAGCTGCTGCCCTCAGAGCTCTGCGAGTCCGACTGACTACTGCCCGTGCTGCAAACACACTGCTGTCCCACTCACTAACTACACATGCAGTCACGAGCCGATTGAGGAGACTACACGTGCAGTCAGGAGCCAATGTGCCGCCAATGGGAATAGTTTCAGTTCCCAATGAGCTGTGTCAATAGGTTAAGATGATCTGTGACCCACTAGGTATTAATCACGTGTCAACCACATGATATGCGTAGCAGGCAGGCGGAAAGTCAGAAACCAAAAAAAATTGTTGAAAAAAATTAAATTTAAAAAATTTTGTGCTGAAGCAGGGACACACCTAAACACAGCCGCCGACACACTAGTGTGTCCCGACACACAGTTTGGAAAGCACTGCACTAGAGGCTCAAAACTAGATACAGAGTTTGTGTAGACCGAGAGTAAGTTTAACCAGAATTGCCAACCTCCTAACTGCACTTCTCACAACTTGTGCAATTAGATTAGGGGATTTTTCTGCAAGGGGTGGAGGCGGCGCCAAAGGCTATCTGGCAAATATAATATTAAGTTTAAAAATAATATATATAGCTCCAACAAGATTATTAAATTTATGATGTTGAACCGTTAAAACTAGTTCCAAGTGGTGCAAAGTTCTTAAAAACACTTTATATAGAATGATATTGGAAATAGATAATAAACAATTAATAATTAAAAAATACAAAATTATAAAAAAAAATTATAAAAAATGCAAGTGCTGCAGGTTTTAACTTTTCATAGAATTTTTTTTTTATTAATACATATATGTAAAAGACTCTCAAAAATTGTATAAGTACATAAGGAATGCCATCAGTCACCAGTTACATTTGCTGTCACGAAAAGAGACTTACAAGTACATAAGGAATATTACCAGTCACCAGCACATATATAAATGTGCGAACACTGCTCTAAATAGACTCTGATAAAATTCCAATACACAGAGAATATTAGTTACTGTGAAGTATCAGAGGAAGTTTCTGTATTTATATTCAATTCTGTCTTTTTTTAAATAGTTTGCCTTTGCGAGAAGTCTTCATCCAGACGGCCTCTTCAATCTTCATCCAGGCGGTAAAGTCCTCATCAAAGCGGCGAGAAGTCTTCATCCAGTCGGCCTCTTCTATCTTCATCCAGGCGGCACCTTCTATCTTATTTTCCAGCGGCGCAGAGCAGGTTCATCCTGAAGACATCCGGCGCGGAGCATCCTCTTCATACGGTCGCCACCGTACACTGAATCTTAAATGCAAGGTACGCGATTCAAGATGGTGTCCCTTTAATTCCTATTGCATGAAAAATTGGAATCAGCCAATAGGAATTAGAGCTGTTAAAATCAGCCAATAGGATTTAAACAGCTCTCATTCTATTGACCTGATAGTTTATTAGTAGTTTATTCTAGATTAGGTTTTTATTTTGGGGTGTTTTTTTTAAATGGGTATTAGAATAGGAATATTTTTTATTATTTTTGATAATTTGTTTGTTATTTTGTGTGATGTACTTTTTGTTTTGGGGTGGGTTTTTATTTTTAGATTAGGGCTTGGGCAGCAAAAGAGCTAAATGCCCTTTTAAGGGCAATGCCCATACAAATTCCCTTTTCAGGGCAATGGGTAGATTAGGTTTTACTTTCTTTTTATTTTGTGGGTTTAGGGGGTGGGGGGTTGTATACTGTTAGGGGGTGTTTTTTTGTAGCAAAATAGCTGTTAACTTTAGGGCAATGCCCTAAAAAAGGCCCTTTAAGGGCCCCCAAAATGCCCTTTTAAGGGCCCTTGCTAGTTTGGGGGGTGGGGGTTTGTAACTGTTAGGGGTGTTTTATTTTCTTTTGTAGAAAAATTGCTAATTAACTTAGGGCAATGCCCTACAAAAGACCATTTTAAGGGCCCTTGGTAGTTTATTATAGATTAGGTTTTTTTTGTTTTTTGTTTTTTGTTTTTTTTAGGGTATTAGAATAGGAATAATTTTTATTGTTTTGGATAATGTTTGTTATTTTTTGTAATGGTAGGTTTTAGTGTAAAACAATCTTGATCACCAAAAGGTTAGAAAAACAGTACACCATCTCTGCTTGTAGTGGGGCACGGAATAAAGGACTTGCCAGGTCCCCGTCAATCCAAGTATAAAGAATATTCCAGCCTCCAATTTCTTTAAAAGACCTTTATTTCATATAGGGTCCTGAGTAGAAATTACAACGTTTCAAGCCTAAACAGGCTCTATACATGATTAAGAGCCTGTTTAGGCTTGAAACGTTGTAATTTCTACTCAGGACCCTATATGAAATAAAGGTCTTTTAAAGAAATTGGAGGCTGGAATATTCTTTATACTAGGTTTTAGTGTAAGGCAGGTTAGGTTTTATTTCACAGGTAAGTTTGTATTTATTTTTAACTAGATAGTTAGTATATAGTTAATAACTATTTACTAACTAGTCTACCTAGTTAAAATAAATACAAATTTACCTGTGAAATAAAAATAAAACCTAACGGCTAGATTACGAGTTTTGCGTTATGAGGGGTGCGGTGCTAACTTGACACATTATTGTCACGTTAGCACCGCACCCCTCATAACGCAAAACCTGTAATACCAGCGCTGGTATTACAGGTTTATAAAAACCCGGCATTAACAGGCAAGAAGTAAGCGTAGAGCAAAATTGAGCTCCATGCCGTACTCCAATACCTGCGCTGCTGAAAGCTGCGGTAAGCTGGTTTTTACCTCCGTAACGCAGCCCCATTGATTCCTATGGGGAAACTAAATTTATGTTTACGCCTAACACCCTAACATAAACCCTGAGTCTAAACACCCCTAATCTTACACTTATTAACCCCTAATCTGCTGCCCCCAACATCGCCGACACCTACATTATACTTATTAACCCCTAATCTGCCGCTCCAGACATCTCCACCACTATAATAAACATATTAACCCCTAAACTGCCGCGCTTCAGCATCACAAACACTAGTTAAATATTATTAACCCCAATCTGCCGCCCCTAACATCGCCGCCACCTACCTACATTTATTAACCCCTAATCTGCCGCCCCCAACGTCGCCGCCACTATACTAAATGTATTAACCCCTAAACCTAAGTCTAACCCTAACCCTAACACCCCTACCTTAAACATAAATTGCTATCATTACCTAAATAATTCCTATTTAAAACTAAATACTTACCTGTAAAATAAACCCTAAGCTAGCTACAATATAACTAATAGTTACATTGTAGCTAGCTTAGGGTTTATTTTTATTTCACAGGCAAGTTTATATTTATTTTAACTAGGTACAATAGTTACTAAATAGTTATTAACTATTTACTAACTACCTAGCTAAAATAAATACAAATTTACATGTAAAATAAAACCTAACCTGAGTTACACTAACACCTAACCTTACACTACAATTAAATAAATTACCTAAATTAAATACAATTACCTAAATTACAAAAATAACAAACACTAAATTACAAAAAATAAAAAAAGAAATTATCAGATATTTAAACTAATTACACCTAATCTAATAGCCCTATCAAAATAAAAAAGCCCCCCCAAAATAAAAAAAACCCTAGCCTAAACTAAACTACCAATAGCCCTTAATAGGGCCTTTTGCAGGGCATTGCCCCAAAGAAATCAGCTCTTTTACCTGTAAAAAAAACACCCCCCAACAGTAAAACCCACCACCCACACAAGCAACCCCCCAAATAAAATCTTAACTAAAAAAACCTAAGCTCCCCATCCCTGAAAAGGGCATTTGAATGGTCATTGCCCTTAATAAGGCATTTAGCTCTTTTTTAATTGCCCAAACCCTAATCTAAAAATAAAACCGACCCAATAAACCCTTAAAAAAACCTAATACTAACCCCGGAAGATCCACTTACAGTTTTGAAGACCGGACATCCATCCTCAACGAAACCGGGAGAAGTCCTCAGCAAAGCCGCAAGAAGTCCTCAACGAAGCCGGGAGAAGTCTTCATCCAAGCTGGCAGAAGTGGTCCTCCAGACAGGCAGAAGTCTTCATCCAGTTGGCATCTTCTATCTTCATCCCAGGGGCGTATTTAGGTTTTGTGCTGCCCTAGGCACTCAAAATTCTGCTGCCCCCCCACCCCCCACCCACCCCAGGTTTAAGGCCTTTTTTTAGACATAATATTTTTTGGGCAGGGTGTAAAAAATTAAAAAAATAATGTCTTTTTAAGTAGATGTTCGCCAGGGCTTGCATTCACTCTGGTCACACACAAACACACAAACACATATACACAAACATATATATATATATATATATATATATATATATATATATATATATACACAGACACACACACACACACACACATAGATATATACACACACACACATATATATATATATATATATATATATATATATATACACGCACACACACACATATATATATATATATATATACTCACACACATATATAACACACATATATATATATATATATATATATATATATACACACACACCATGATACAATCATAATAAAGTATATACTTGTATTGTTTCTGAATGTATTAAATGCATACAACATATTTTCAGTTGTGTTTTAGGTCACATAGTTGTATAGATTCAGCAATAAATACTTATTCTTTGCATGTATGACAGATAGACAAACGGTAAATGTACAAGTATTTAGTGACTAATGCACACTGCACTGTGTAGTCTGTGTGAGTCTCAATCACGCGGTGGAGCCAGGAAGAATACTGCATTCCCTCTCAGTCCAGGCCAGGCTGCGCAAGTGAGCTCCACCTCCACTGTCACCACGTCATGCGCACCCACATACAATCCCATAGGATAGCAATAGCCGGGCCAGCCATTTAAGTAATTTGTAATTGGTTGATTTAGCCACCCGGCCCTGAGTTCAGTAGAGTGGCCCTAGGGACTCAAAATTCTGCTGCCCCTTAAAAATCTGCTGCCCTAGGCACCGGCCTTGTTGGCCTATGCCTTAATACACCCCTGCTTCATCCATCCAGCATGGAGCGGGTCCATCTTCAAAACATCCGGCGAGGAGCATCCTCTTCAATCGACGTCTTCTTCCAGAATGAAGGTTCCTTTAAGTGACTTCATCCAAGAATTTTATCAGCCAATTGGAATTAAAGGTGAAAAAATCCTATTGGCTGATTGGGTTAGGGTTAGACTTAGGTTTAGGGGTTAATAACTTTAGTATAGTGGCGGCGACGTTGGGGGCGGCAGATTAGGGGTTAATATCTGTAATTTAGGTGGCGGCGATGTTAGGGACAGCAGATTAGGGGTTAATAATATTTAACTAGTGTTTGCGATGCGGGAGTGCAGCGGTTTAGGGGTTAATATGTTTATTATAGTGGTGGCGATGTCGGGAGTGGCAGATTAGGGGTTAATAATTTTATTTTAGTGTTTGCGATGCGGGAGAGCCTCGGTTTAGGGGTTAATAGGTAGTTTATGGGTGTAAGTGTACTTTTTAACACTTTAGTTATGCGTTTTTGCTACAGCTTTCTAGCGTAAAACTCATAACTACTGACTTTAGATTGCGTTACGAATCTTACGTTATAGGCTGTACCACTCACTTTTTGGTCTCCCAGAAAAATCTTGTAATATCGGCGCTATGGAAGTCCCATTGAAAAAATACTTTATGCAAATTGCATAAGTTAATTTGCGTTACGGCCAAAAAAGTGTGCAGCACAGCTTTTTTGACAAGACTCGTAATAGCAGCAGCAGTGAAAAAGCAGCGTTATAACCCATAACGCTGCTTTTTCACTCATAACGCAAAACTCGTAAGCTGAGTTCAATTTGGGAGCGGTTGTCTGAGCTAATTGGTGCCAATATCACAGTAATATCATAATCACAGTGCTTATAATTTGTGCCAGTGTCCCATTAATATCACAGTGCTTATTGTCTGAGCTAACTGGTGCCAGTGTCACAGACCGTGACACTGGCACCAATTATCTCAGACAATAAGCACTGTGATATTACTGTGACGCTGGCACCAATTAGCTCAGACAATAAGCAAAGTGATATTACTGTGACACTGGCACCAATTATCTCAGACAGACAATAAGCACTGTGATATTACTGTGACACTGGCACTAATTAGCTCAGACAATAAGCACTGTGATATTACTGTGACACTGGCACAAATTATCTCAGGCAATAAGCACTGTGATATTACTGTGACACTGGCACCAATTAGCTCAGACAATTAGCACTGTGATATCACTGTGACACTGGCACCAATTAGCTCAGACAATAAGCACTTTGATATTACTGTGACACTAGCACATATGATCTCAGACAATAAGCACTGTGATATTACTGTGACACTGGCACCAATTAGCTCAGACAATAAGCACTGTGATATTACTGTGACACTGGCACCTATTAGCTCAGACAATAAGCACTGTGATATTACTGTGACACTGGCACCAATTAGCTCAGACAATAAGCACTGTGATATTACTGTGACACTGGCACCAAGTATCTCAGACAATAAGCACTGTGAAATTACTGTGACACTGGCACCAATTAGCTCAGACAATAAGCACTGTGATATTACTGTTGCACTGGCACTAATTAGCTCAGACAATAAGCACTGTGATATTACTGTGACACTGGCACCAATTATCTCAGACAATAAGCACTGTGATATTACTGTGACACTGGCACCAATTATCTCAGACAATAAGCACTGTGATATTACTGTGGCACTGGCACCAATTAGCTCAGACAATAAGCACTGTGATATCACTGTGACACTGGCACCAATTAGCTCAGACAATAAGCACTGTGATATTACTGTGACACTGGCACCAATTAGCTCAGACAATAAGCACTGTGATATTACTGTGACACTAGCACCAATTAGCTTAGACAATAAGCACTGTGATATTACTGTGACACTGGCACCAATTAGCTTAGACAATAAGCACTGTGATATTACTGTGACACTGGCACCAATTAGCTTAGACAATAAGCACTGTGATATTACTGTGACACTAGCACCAATTAGCTCAGACAATAAGCACTGTGATATTACTGTGACACTGGCACCAATTAGCTCAGACAATAAGCACTGTGATATTACTGTGACACTGGCACCAAGTATCTCAGACAATAAGCACTGTGATATTACTGTGACACTGGCACCAATTATATCAGACAGACAATAAGCACTGTGATATTACTGTGACACTGGCACCAATTATCTCAGACAATAAGCACTGTGATATTACTGTGACACTGGCACCAATTATCTCAGACAGACAATAAGCACTGTGATATTACTGTGACACTGGCACCAATTAGCTCAGACAATAAGCACTGTGATATTACTGTGACACTGGCACCAATTAGCTTAGACAATAAGCACTGTGATATTACTGTGACGCTGGCACCAATTATCTCAGACAATAAGCACTGTGATATTACTGTGACACTGGCACCAATTAGCTCAGACAATAATCACTGTGATATTACTGTGACACTGGCACCAATTAGCTCAGACAATAAGCACTGTGATATTACTGAGACACTGGCACCAATTAGCTCAGACAATAAGCACTGTGATATTACTGGGACTCACAGTAATATCACAGTGCTTATTGTCTGAGATAATTGGTGACAGTGTCACAGTAATATCACAGTGCTTATTGTCTGAGATAATTAGTGCCAGCCCAGTGTCACCGGATATATTGCTTTAAATCACAAAAATGTATTGTGCTATCATCTATGATATAACACTTACAGAATGCCAAAACACCATGATTACATTTATTTCAAATCACAACACGTTTATTTACAAAACTATACAATAAACAATCAGTTGTTTGAAACTTTGATCATTGCAGTTATTTATAATTAATAAGAAAGCAAACTTATCCTGGATACTTGGTCTCCCTAAGTAAAAAAAACTATTTAATTCATACATACTGTGCAAGGTAAGTGACATTGGTATGGTGCAATGTGAGATATGGCTACCTATGTAATTACATAGGTAGCCAGATCTCACATTGCACCATACCAAGGTCCCTTACCTTGCACAGTATGTATACTCACTCAAACACCATGATTATTAACACTTCACACACAATCACTTCACTACATATGACCATTTGGATTTGATTTAAGCCATTCTATATATATTATTGCCCAAATTACATGCAGCCCACTCACCAGGTCTAGTAACCCCAAACAATTTAGTCACACTTTAAGCTCCTATTAACCCCTGCCATAACCTGTGCCAATCAGTCTCTAAGGATACAGGAGTTATTGAACCCTCTCTCAGTATACAGGGGGTTTGTGTATAAGCAACATTTTGTGTTCTGTAATTGTCACTATCTCTGATTAGGAAGATTTACTGTTTCTGTTTGTAAACAATTTTGTGGGTGAGACTAGAGGACTACAATGACCAGGGCCCAGGGGTAGATAGAACAGACCAGGCAGGGGGGCAGATACTGAGAGACTGTTTAATGAAGAAGTCAGTCACATGCATGTACACAGGGACTAATCTTTTATAAATATTATTTTATTTGCATATAGTGTAGGATATTTTTTTAAAGTGATTGCACGCCTATTTGTTTATGCAGCAAGGCCAGTGGAAAGGGTCATTCACTCAGTCTATACATCCACTTTAGAGGTTGTGGCTGTAGCAACAGATATATTATTAACTCTAGGTGCTGAAATTATAAAAAAAAAACATTAGGCAAGACAAGAGGGAAAGACTGGTGAGCCAGACACAGCTAAACCACAAATAGAATTAATAAACCAGCACATGGACCCCTAAGAAATTAAACAAGTAGTGCCAGTTCTGCATCTAAGCTACATTACAAGTTAGGTGTCAACCTTGTGTGGAAGACAGTTAACAAACTTCCTGCTACCAAAGCTGCCAATTAAAATTGAAACAGCCAAAGAGGAAATTAAAGCAGTGCATGACAACTCATGGATTCTCCCTGAATAAGTAAAAAAAAAGGTAGTCACATCACTCACTCAGGAGATTTTCTCCCACCAGCCAGAGCCGACAACAGTATACACCCTGTGCAACCCCCCCCAGTCTGACTCTGAGACTGTCTGAGGCGCTAAGCACTGTCCGTGGCCCCCCTAAATCTGACTCTGCTCACCGGACCGTGCCCCAGACAGCCCCCCCCACTCAGCCTCACCATGAGCCCTCCTCAGCCTCACCATGCCCCTGCGCCCCCCCCCCAGTCTGTCTAGTCTGAGCTTACCTGATTGATGATACTTAGTAGTAGTACTAGTCAGACTCTCTCTGTTCTCCGACTCCGACCTCGCTCCGCCTCCACAGTCGACTCCACTCACTCAGAGTCAGACAGACTCAGGCTGTAAAGTGACACTGACTGAGTGTCACCACTCACTACTGCTGCCACCAGCCTGTCTCAGCGCGCTAGCCAGAACAGACTACAGACAGACGACGTCGACTTCCACCCAGGTCTCAGACCACTCATGTCGTCACTCCTGTCTCCTGCTGCTACTGACTAGGCTGCACACCACTGCACGTGCAGTCACAAGATAATTGTCGAGATACACGTGCGCGGTGCAGCCAGTCAGTGAGTCAGGAGGGAGGAGGAGGGAAAGTTAGTTCCGAACTTCCGGGGCAGCCAGAGACGACTGACAACAAAAGTGCAATCTGGCATGCCGGCTGCTGCCCTGCAAATTACAAAATGATTAAATGAAATAAATATAAATAATATGTGAAGGTTGGGGAGAAAAAATAAAATAAAAAAATAATAACAAAAAAAAAAATAGAAAAAACAACCATCTGCCTTGGGCCCCCCCTTGAGTGAGAGACCTGCTGGGCCCGGTCACAATGGAGACCTTTGCACCACTGTTAGTTACGCCCCTGCACGTAAGTATTTAGTTTTAAATAGGTATTATTTAGTTAATAATTGTAAGTTTAATTTAGCTCTATTTAAATTATGTTAAAGTTAGGGGTGTTAAGGCTAAGGTTACGTTAAGTTTAGGGTTAGATTTAGGGTTAATATAGTTTAATTTAGGTTGTTGCGATGTGGGGGGCTGGCGGTTTAGGGGTTAATGGGTTTATTTAGTGGTAGTGATGTGGGAGGCCAGAGGTTTAGGGGTTAATATCTTTATTTATTTGCTGCAATGTCAGGGAGCGGCAGAATAGGGGTTAATAATTTTAATATAGTGGCGGCGATGTTAAAGTGTGGCGGAATAGGGGTTAATAACTTTAGTATAGTGGCGGTGATAGCAGGAGCGGCAGATTAGGGGTTAATAACTTCATTTAGGTGGCGGCGATAGCAGGAGCGGCAGATTAGGGGTTAATAACTTCATTTAGGTGGCAGCGATATCGGAAGCAGCAAATTAGGGGTTAATAACATTATGTAGGTGTCGGCAATGTTGGGCGCAGCAGATTAGGGGTGTTTAAACTTAGGGTTTATGTTAGGGTGTTAGGTTTAAACGTAACTATTCTTTTCCTCATAGACTTCAATGGGGCTACGTTATGGAGCTTTTCATTCCGTGATCGCAGGTGTTAGACTTTTTTTCAAAACAGCGCTTGTTTTGTGTGCGGTATGGAGCTTAAAAACCCCATATCACACGCGAAAGCCGGGTTTTGAAGAACTTTTAATGGCTGCGCTATAGGGGGGTAAAATAACGCAGCTTTTCTTGCGTTTGTTAATTTCCCTATAGCATGCATAACTCATAATCTAGCTGTTAGGTTGCAGTTGATGAGATCCCACGAGAATCACTATTGACATATAGAAATAGAAAAAGTGACAAAGGTAAAAAAGATGGTCTTAGGAAGATCCTTTTTAGTACCCCATACAGCTTAGAATATAAGCAAATTTGTGTTTTGAAAATACTGTTTGATGGAGGATTCTTTATCTCAGTGAAGCTGGAACTTGATTTAGTTGTTTGCATTGAAAGTATAGATGACAAGATGGTCACTTCTCATTGATATAGTAAGAAATAAAAAGAGCGTACACCATGTTTTAAATTTCACCATGTTTATGTGTGCAAGCGTGAAAAGATGACATTTGCAACATGGCATACGCCATGTGTAGTTTTTACTTGAGAATTAGCAAATGCATTGAAAGTATAAATGAAAAGATGGTCAATTCTCAATGCAATATTAATAAACTAGTCCTAAAGCCGGTGTACACGGGCCATTTTTTGCAGTACAGCGGTCCCACCCCTTGCTCTCTCTCTATCCCCCTCTCTTTTGTGCTCTCCCCCCTCTCTTTTGTGCTCTCTCACCCTCTCTTTTGCGCTCTCTCCCACTATCTTTTGCGCTCTCTCCCCCTCTCTTTTGCGCCTCTCCCCCTCTCTTTTGCGCTCTCTCCCCCCACTCCTTTGCGCTCTCTCCCCCTCTCTTTTGTGCTCTCTCCCCCTCTCTTTTGCACTCTTTCCCCCTCTCTTTTGCGCTTTTTTTTCCCACTCTCTTTTGCGCTCTCCCCCCTCTCTTTTGCGCACTCTCCCCCTCTCTTTTGCGCTCTCTCCCCCCTCTCTTTTGCGCTCTCTCCCCCCTCTCTTTTGCGCTCTCTCCCCCTCTCTTTTGTGCTCTCTCCCCCCTCTCTTTTGCTCTCTCTCTCCCTCCTCTCTTTTGCTGTCTCTCTCCCCCTTCTATTTTGTGCTCTCTCCCCCTCTCTTTTGCTGTCTCTCTCCCCCCTCTATTTTGCTGTCCCTCTCCCCCCTCTCTTTTGCTGTCTCTCCCCCTCTCTTTTGCTGTCTCTCTCCTCCCTCTCTTTTGCTGTCTCTCTCCTCCCTCTCATTTGCTGTCTCTCTCCCCTCTCTTTTGCTGTCTCTCTTCCCCCTCTATTTTGCTGTATCTCTCCCTCCTCTCTTTTGCTGTGTCTCTCCCCTCTCTCTTTTGCTGTCTCTCTCCTCCCTCTCTTTTGCTGTCTCTCTCCCCCTCTCTTTTGCTGTCTCTCTCTCCCCCTCTCTTTTGCTGTCTCTCTTCCCCCTCTCTTTTGCTGTTTCTCTCTCCCCCCTCTCTTTTGCTGTCTCTCTCCCCCTCTCTCTTTTGCTGTCTCTCTCCCCCTCTCTCTTTTGCTGTCTCTCTCCCCCCTCTCTTTTGCTGTCTCTCTCCCCTCTCTTTTGATGTCTCTCCCTCCTCTCTTTTGCTGTCTCTCTCCCCCCTCTCTTTTGCGCTCTCTCTCCCCCTCTCTTTTGTGCACTCTCCCCCCTCTCTTTTGTGCTCTCTCCCCCTCTCTTTTGTACTCTCTCCCCCTCTCTTTTGTGCTCTCCCCCCCTCTTTTTTGCTGTCTCTCTCCCCCTCTCTTTTGCTGTCTCTCTCCCCCTCTCTTTTGCTGTCTCTCTCTCCCCTCTCTTTTGCTGTCTCTCTCCCCCTCTCTTTTACTGTCTCTCTCCTCCCTCTCTTTTGCTCTCTCTCCCCCCTCTCTTTTGCTGTCTCTCTCCCCCTGTCTCTCCCCCCTCTCTTTTGCTGTCTCTCTCCCCCTCTCTCTTTTGCTGTCTCTCCCCCCCTTTTGCTGTCTCTCTCCCCCTCTCTTTTGCTGTCTCTCTCCCCCTCTCTTTTGCTGTCTCTCTCCCCCTCTCTTTTGCTGTCTCTCTCCCCCTCTCTTCTGCTGTCTCTCTCCCCCCTCTCTTTTGCTCTCTCTTCCCCCTCTCTTTTGCTGTCTCTCTCCCCCCTCTCTTTTGCTCTCTCTCTCCCTCCTATCTTTTGCTGTCTCTTTCCCCCTCTCTTTCGCTGTCTCTCTCCTCCCTCTCTTTTGCTGTCTCTCCCCCCCCCCTCTTTTGTGCTCACTCCCCTCTCTCTTTTGCTGTCTCTCCCCCCCTCTTTTTGCTGTCTTTCTCCCACTCTCACTTTTGCTGTCTCCCTCTCTTTTGCTGTCTCTCTCCCCCTCCCTTTTGTGCTCTCTCCCCCTCTCTTTTGCTGTCCCTCTCCCCCTCTCTTTTGCTGTCTCTCTCCCACTCTCTCTTTTGCTGTCTCTCTCCCCCCTCTCTTTTGCTGTCTCTCTCCCCCCTCTCTTTTGCTGTTTCTCTCCCCCCTCTCTTTTGCTGTCTCTCTCCCTCCTCTCTTTTGCTGTCTCTCTCCCCCTCTCTTTTGCTGTCTCTCTCTCCCCCTCTCTTTTGTGCTCTCTCCCCCTCTCTTTTGCTGTTTCTCTCTCTCCCCCCTCTCTTTTGCTGTCTCTCTCCCCCTCTCTCTTTTGCTGTCTCTCTCTCTCCCACTCTCTTTTGCTGTCTCTCTCTCTCCCACTCTCTATTCCCCCTCTTCTGCTCTCTCTAGCCACCCTTTTCTGCTCTCTCTATCACCCCTCTTTAGAGCTCTCTGTCTCCCGGCATCTGACCCCACCCGGCCCCGCCCGTGTCCCGCCCGGAGCCGCCAGCGTCCCGCCCAGTCCCGCTCATGTCGCGTCCGCCCGACCACACCCACGTCGCACCCGCCCGGCCACGCCCACTCCACCACACAACGCCAGGAGGTCAGTTGGAAGGCCAGGTGTGTTTGTCCTCGCGCGCAGTCTCTACTGCGCATGACAGCTTCGGACAAACACACTTGGCCTTTTATTATATAGGATACAAATAGCGTTCACCTGTATATTTGACATAACAATTACTCACGCACAACAAGGTTAATTCTCAACTCAACAAATTAGAACCACAATTAAATGGACAGTTTACCATTATTTGGAACTACTTCAAATATACATTTGACCTGCAGAAAAGTATTTAATCTTTTATTCAAATGATGAACATTTACATTTGATCTAACAAAATTGCTATTTTACAATGTTATAAATATATTACACACATTAAGCATGTGTGTACATTTTTTAAAATTAAAAAAAACAGTTTTAAGAAGTTGTGAATTCAAGCACAGTGCACACCATAATCTATTTCACATGAACAAACTATATCCTTTTTAAATTTATCATACATGTTGTTTCTATAATTTTCTGTTACTTTTAATTTTCTATTTTTTCTACCATATATGAACATGTATGTTTTACATCAAATTATAGAATTGGATTTAAATACCAGAACCCAAAAATGTCTTATCAAATGTTTATTTAAAGGAATAGTAAGTCCAAATTAATCGGATAGGGCGTGTGATTTTAAACAACTTTCCAATTTACTTTTATCATCAAATTTGTTTTGTTCTCTTAGTTGAAAGCTAAACCTAGGTAGGGTCATATACTAATTTCTAAGCCTTTGAAGGCCGCCTCTTATCTTAATGCATTTGACAGTTTTTCAAAGCTAGAGGGCATTAGTTTATGTGTGCCACATAGATAACATTGTGCTCACGCTGGTGAAGTTGTTTAACCATTTGAGTGCTAACGACGGCTCTGAGCCGTCGCAAATTGTCCCAGTCAGGTGCTGACGACGGCACAGAGCCGTTGCTAGCACCTTGAGGGTAATCTGGGGGCTCCCACTGACTTCCACCCCGGCGATCTAGCCTATATAGTGACAGGCATCGCCGGGGCTTCAGGTTTCGAGTGGTGATGTCACGCGCAATGACGTGATGACGTCACTGTGCAACTTTATTTAAAAATTACAATGTACAATATAGGGAAATGAGGGCATGCTGCTTAGAAGCCTGTATCTCAGGCATCTAAGCAGCTACAGACCCCCAAGACCCACCGTTCTTGGGGATTTTGAAAAAAAAAAAAAAAGTAAAAAGTAAATATATATATATATATATTTTTTTTTTTTTAAAAAAAGCTCAAATCCAGCTTAGCACCTAGGTGGGAAATGGCTTAGCATTCAGATCGTTAAGAGTCAGCACTAATTGCCTGAAATACAAGTCTGCCAAATGATCTGAGATAGGGAGGGGGGCAGTCTGCTGAAGCTGAGATACAAGGTAATCACAGAGGTAAAAAGTAAATTATTATAACAATGTTGGTTATGTAAAACTGGGGAATAGTAAATAAAGGGATTAACTATATTTTTTAACAATACATTTTTTGGTGTTACTGTCACTATAAACAATGTTGTCTGAAAATACAAATTTTATTTTGACAACTTTGCAGTATGTAAGAAATATATGCATTCATTACTTCATTAAAGGAACATTAAACTATATGTTTAACATGTTCATCAAACAATACAATGAAAAAAAACAAGCATTATTTTTTGGTAAATGCAACTAGAATTTTAGTATTGAATTAAACAAACATTGTTCAGATGAGAGTTATGTCATGTTTGTTCAGTTGGCAACGTCTCATGGCTTGAGGCCTCAAGCCAAACTTTTGCAGTGTCACACAAGGGACATTTTTCAGAGACTCAAAACATGTAACAAGAACTCAAAATGCATGCCTCTTTGAAAGCACATGAGAAAGCATTGTTCAGATGAGAGTTAAGTCATGCTTGTTCTGTTAACAAGGAGTATTTTCTATACAATACAAGCACATATTTCATTCAAACCATTGAACTCAACTGCAAGATATGTATAAGTAATACATTTTAACATTGACTTGAATTTATCCTATGGCTTTTTTTAGAAACTTAATGATATATTATAATGTATATATATGTATATATCAATGTCCATTTAAAGAGACAGTTTACTCAAAAGATTTCTTCCCTTTAATTTATTCCCAATGATCCACTTTACCTGCTGGAGTGTATTAAATTGTTTACAAGTGTTTCCTTAACCCTTATATTGGCATTTGGAATAGTTGATTTAGCCTGTGGTTTTACCACCTATTCTGAAAAATTCTGGCCTTAGGTCCAAGCTATAGATAGGGGGCACGATCCGATATACGGCGCAGGTTTCGGCGCAAGCGTGGAAACATGCGCCACCCGTGGTTTCAGCTCGCACATCGAGCTATCACATATACAGCGCCGGCAGTTGCTAAAGTGCCGTAAGTCGGACAAACTAGCGATGTCCAGAAATAAGTGTAACTACAAATTTCTGGAGTCGCCAGTGGCACGGCACTTTAGAAACTGCCGCCGCATTAAAAAACTCACTAAAGTATAAAATATCCCGTAACTGTCTAACCTGCCTCCCAAACATCCTCCCGACACGTATACTCCTCTATCTGCAATCCCCCCTCTCACTCCTAACAATAAATGTATTAACCCCTTAACCGCCACTCCCGGACTCCGCCGCCACCTATATTATATGTATTACCCCCTAATCTGACCCCCCTACACCGCCGCCACCTATTTTAAATATATATACCCCTAATCTGACCCCCCTACACCGCCGCCACCTATTTTAAATATATATATACCCCTAATATGATCCCCCTACACCGCCGCCACCTATAATAACTACATTAACCCCTAATCTGAGCCCCCTACACCGCCGCCACCTATTTTAACTATATTAAACCCTAATCTGAGCCCCCTACACTGCCGGCACCTATATTAAATTTATTAACCCCTAATCTAATCCCCCTACACCGCCGCCACCTATATTAAATTTATTAACCCCTAATCTAATCCACCTACACCGCCGCCACCTATATTAAATATATTAAACACTAAACCTAAGTCTAACCCTAACACCCCCTAACTTAATTATTATTAAAATAAATCTAAATAATATTAATATTATTAACTAAATTAAATACTTACCTATAAAATAAACCCTAAGGCCTAGATTTAGAGTTTGGCGGTAGCCATGAAAACCAGCGTTAGAGGCTCCTAACACTGGTTTTAGTCTACCGCCGGTATTTGGAGTCAGTCATTTAAGGGTCTAACGCTCACTTTCCAGCCGCGATTTTTCCATACCGCAGATCCCCTTACGTCAATTGCGTATCCTATCTTTTCAATGGGATCTTTCTAACTCCGGTATTTAGAGTCATGGCTGAAGTGAGCGTTAGAAATCTAACAACCAAACTCCAGCCGCAGAAAAAAGTCAGTAGTTAAGAGCTTTCTGGGCTAACGCCGGTTTATAAAGCTCTTAACTACTGTGCTCTAAAGTACACTAACACCCATAAACTACCTATGTACCCCTAAACCGAGGTCCCCCCACATCGCCGCCACTCGATTTCATTTTTTTAACCCCTAATCTGCCGACCGCCACCTACGTTATCCTTATGTACCCCTAATCTGCTGCCCCTAACACCGCCGACCCCTATATTATATTTATTAACCCCTAATCTGCCCCCCTCAACGTCGCCTCCACCTGCCTACACTTATTAACCCCTAATCTGCCGAGCGGACCGCACCGCTACTATAATAAAGTTATTAACCTCTAATCCGCCTCACTCTCGCCTCAATAACCCTATAATAAATAGTATTAACCCCTAATCTGCCCTCCCTAACATCGCCGACACCTAACTTCAATTATTAACCCCTAATCTGCCAACCGAATCTCGCCGCTACTGTAATAAATGGATTAACCCCTAAAGCTAAGTCTAACCCTAACACTAACATCCCCCTAAGTTAAATTACTTGCCTGAGGAAACAGAGTGGTCAGCTCTGAGAAACGTGTAGCGTAATTACTGATATTTTTATATATAAAGTGTTTTTATATTTCTGGAGTCTCCCATTTTTTCATTTGAGAATTTTAAAATACCTTGGACCATTCTACACCGGAGTGGTATGTGCGCTGGGCCACTGTAATATACCCAGCTTGCTGCATTAGCACTACAGTGTACTTTATACTCTGTGAGTATCTCTCTGAAGGGTTAAGCTGGTGGGTTTACACTTTGCTTACTAATCTGCACTAGGAGTCGCCCTCTGTATATCTCTCTAACACCCTAACATGAACCCCGAGTCTAAACACCCCTAGCCTTACACTTATTAACCCCTAATCTGCCGCCCCCGCTATCGCTGACACCTGCATTACACTTTTAACCCCTAATCTGCCGCTCCGTACACCGCCGCAACCTACATTATCCCTATGTACCCCTAATCTGCTGCCCCTAACACCGCCGACCCCTATATTATATTTATTAACCCCTAATCTTCCCCCCCAACGTCGCCGCCACCTACCTACAATTATTAACCCCTAATCTGCCGACCGGACATCACCGCTACTATAATAAAGTTATTAACCCCTAATCCGCCTCACTCCCGCCTCAAAAACCCTATAATAAATAGTATTAACCCCTAATCTGCCCTCCCTAACATCGCCGACACCTAACTTCAATTATTAACCCCTAATCTGCCGACCGGACCTCGCCGCTACTCTAATAAATGGATTAACCCCTAAAGCTAAGTCTAACCCTAACACTAACACCCCCCTAAATTAAATATAATTTTTATCTAACGAAATAAATGAACTCTTATTAAATAAATTAATCCTATTTAAAGCTAAATACTTACCTGTAAAATAAACCCTAATATAGCTACAATATAACGAATAATTATATTGTAGCTATTTTAGGATTAATATTTATTTTACAGGCAACTTTGTATTTATTTTAACCAGGTACAATAGCTATTAAATAGTTAATAACTATTTAATAGCTACCTAGTTAAAATAATTACCAAATTACCTGTAAAATAAATCCTAACCTAAGTTACAATTAAACCTAACACTACACTATCAATAAATTAATTAAATAAAATACCTACAATTATCTACAATTAAACCTAACACTACACTATCAATAAATTAATTAAATAAAATACCTACAAATAAATACAATTAAATAAACTAAAGTACAAAAAATAAAAAAAGAACTAAGTTACAAAAAATAAAAAAATAATTTACAAACATTATAAAAATATTACAACAATTTTAAGCTAATTACACCTACTCTAAGCCCCCTAATAAAATAACAAAGCCCCCCCAAAATAAAAAAATGCCCTACCCTATTCTAAAATAAAAATTGAAAAGCTCTTTTACCTTACCAGCCCTTAAAAGGGCATTTTGCGGGGCATGCCCCAAACAAAACAGCTCTTTTGCCTGTTAAAAAAAAACATACAATACCCCCCCCCCAACATTACAACCCACCACCCACATACCCCTAATCTAACCCAAACCCCCCTTAAATAAACCTAACACTAAGCACCTTAAGATCTCCCTACCTTATCTTCATTACACCGGGTATCACCGATCCGTCCAGAAGAGGCTCCGAAATCTTCATCCAAGCCCAAGCGGGGGCTGAAGAGGTCCATCATCGGGCTGAAGAGGTCCATCATCCGGCTGAAGTCTTGATCCAAGCGGGGGCTGAAGAGATCCATGATCCGGCTGAAGTCTTGATCCAAGCGGGGGCTGAAGAGATCCATGATCTGGCTGAAGTCTTGATCCAAGCGGGGGCTGAAGAGATCCATCATCCGGCTAAAGTCTTCTATCAGGCGGCATCTTCAATCTTCTTTCTTCTGGCTCCATCTTCATCCCGCCGACGTGGAACATCCATCCTGGCCGACGACTTCCCGACGAATGACGGTTCCTTTAAGGGACGTCATTTAAGATGGCGTCCCTCTAATTCCGATTGGCTGATAGGATTCTATCAGCCAATCGGAATTAAGGTAGGAAAATTCTGATTGGCTGATGGAATCAGCCAATCAGATTCAAGTTCAATCCGATTGGCTGATCCAATCAGCCAATCAGATTGAGCTCGCATTCTATTGGCTGATCGGAACATATATTGCCTGATCTGAATGCGAGCTCAATCTGATTGGCTGATTGGATCAGCCAATCGGATTGAACTTGAATCTGATTGGCTGATTCCATCAGCCAATCAGAATTTTCCTACCTTAATTCCGATTGGCTGATAGAATTCTATCTGCCAATCGGAATTCGAGGGACGCCATCTTGGATGACGTCCCTTAAAGGAACCGTCATTCGTCGGGAAGTCGTCGACCAGGATGGATGTTCCGCGTCGGCGGGATGAAGATGGAGCCAGAAGAAAGAAGATTGAAGATGACGCTTGATAGAAGACTTCAGCCGGATGATGGATCTCTTCAGCCCCCGCTTGGATCAAGACTTCAGCCGGATCATGGATCTCTTCAGCCCCCGCTTGGATCAAGACTTCCGCCGGATGATGGACCTCTTCAGCCCAATGATGGACCTCTTCAGCCCCCGCTTGGGCTTGGATGAAGATTTCGGAGCCTCTTCTGGACGGATCGGTGATACCCGGCATGGTGAAGATAAGGTAGGGAGATCTTCAAGGGCTTAGTGTTAGGTTTATTTAAGGGGGGTTTGGGTTAGATTAGGGGTATGTGGGTGGTGGGTTGTAATGTTGGGGGGGGTATTGTATGTTTTTTTTTACAGGCAAAAGAGCTGTTTTTTTTGGGGCATGCCCTGCTTAAGGCCCTTTTAAGGGCTGGTAAGGTAAAAGAGCTTTTCAATTTTTATTAATAAATAATTTATCTCATTAGATAAAAATTATATTTAACTTAGGGGGGGTGTTAGTGTTAGGGTTAGACTTAGCTTTAGGGGTTAATCCATTTATTAGAGTAGCGGCGAGGTCCGGTCGGCAGATTAGGGGTTAATAATTGAAGTTAGGTGTCGGCGATGTTAGGGAGGGCAGATTAGGGGTTAATACTATTTATTATAGGGTTTTTGAGGCGGGAGTGAGGCGGATTAGGGGTTAATAACTTTATTATAGTAGTGGTGAGGTCCGGTCGGCAGATTAGGGGTTAATAATTGTAGGTAGGTGGTGGCGATGTTGGGGGGGGGCAGATTAGGGGTTAATAAATATAATATAGGGGTCGGTGGTGTTAGGGGCAGCAGATTAGGGGTACATAGGGATAACGTAGGTTGCGGGGGGGTGCGGTCGGCAGATTAAGGGTTACATTTTTTTATTAGAGTGGCAGCGATGTGGGGGGGCCTCGGTTTAGGGGTACATAGGTAGAAAAGATAGGATACGCAAATGGCATAGGGGGATCTGCGGTATTGAAAAGTTGCGGCTGGAAAGTAAGCGTTAGACCCTTACCTACACGACTCTAAATACCAGCGGTAGCCCAAAACCAGCGTTAGGAGCCCCTAACACTGGTTTTGACGGCTAATGCAAAACTCTAAATCTAGGCGTTTATTAGGGATTGCGGCGGGGGATTGCGATTGACAGGTAGATAGACATTGCACATGCGTTAGGTGTTAGGTTTTGCAGGCAGTTTAGGGAGTTACGGGGCTCCAATACTCAAACTACATAGGTAGTTTATGGGTGTTTGTGGCGAGGTGAAAATGGAGTAAGATTTCTCCATTTTCGCCACGTAAGTCCTTACGCTGTATATTGGATACCAAACTGCGCGGGTTTGGTATATCACTCTATGGGCCAAAAAATCTACGGCCGAAGGGTGAAATATACGAGTGTAACTTCTATGTTACACCGTATATGTGATACCAAACCAGTGAAAAATTTGGCGTCGCCGGCTTTTGCGGGCGACGCTGCATATTGGATTGGGCCCAAGCTGTGTAAACACAGCCAACAGAAGAAATTACACTGCCAGTGGGGTATAGAAGAGATAAGGTAATAACATTTGTAATTCTCCATTGTTCTCTCCAAGTAATAGTCTTTGGTTTACGGATAGATATAAGATAAAGAAGTATGTATATGTACACAAGTATTGAGATCTAATTATACCTGCAAGCCAATTTGTTTAGGTTGTGGCTTCAAAACACAAAACTAGCTAATTCATATACACATATATACACATATAAACCTTAAAAAAACTCGGCTAGATTTAGAGTTCTGCGGCCAAAGGGGTGCGTTAGCTACGCATGCTTTTTTTTCCCCGCACTTTTTAAATACCGCTGGTATTTAGAGTTCTCAGAAGGGCTGCGTTAGGCTCCAAAAAGGGAGCGTATAGCATATTTACCGCCACTGCAACTCTAAATACCAGCGGTGCTTACGGACACGGCCAGCTTCAAAAACGTGCTCGTGCACGATTCCCCCATAGGAAACAATGGGGCAGTTTGAGCTGAAAAAAAACCTAACACCTGCAAAAAAGCAGCGTTCAGCTCCTAACGCAGCCCCATTGTTTCCTATGGGGAAACACTTCCTAAGTCTGCACCTAACACCCTAACATGTACCCTGAGTCTAAACACCCCTAACCTTACACTTATTAACCCCTAATCTGCCGCCCCCGCTATCGCTGACACCTGCATATTTTTTTTAACCCCTATTCTGCCGCTCCATACACCGCCGCAACCTACATTATAGCCATGTACCCCTAATCTCCTGCCCCTAACACCGCCGACCCCTATATTATATTTATTAACCCCTAATCTGCCCCCCCCCCGCTACCTACTTACAATTATTAACCCCTAATCTTCCGACCGGACCTCACCGCTACTCTAATAAATGTATTAACCCCTAAAGCTAAGTCTAACCCTAACATCCCCCTAAGTTAAATATAATTTAAATCTAACGAAATAAAATAATTCTTATTAAATAAATTATTCCTATTTTAAGCAAAATACTTACCTGTAAAATAAACCCTAATATAGCTACAATATAAATAATAATTATATTGTAGCTATTTTAGGATTTATATTTATACAGGCAACTTTGTAATTATTTTAACCAGGTACAATAGCTATTAAATAGTTAATAACTATTTAATAGCTACCTAGTTAAAATAATTACAAAATTACCTGTAAAATAAATCCTAACCTAAGTTACAATTAAACCTAACACTACACTATCAATAAATTAATTAAATAAACTATCTACAATTATCTACAATGAAATCAACTAAACTAAATTACAACCCCCCCCCCACTAAATTACAAAAAAAAAACCCCACTAAATTACAAAAAATAAAAAAAGATTACAAGAATTTTAAACTAATTACACCTACTCTAAGCCCCCTAAAAAAATAACAAAGCCCCCCAAAATAAAAAAATGCCCTAGCCTATTCTAAAATAAAAATTAAACAGCTCTTTTACCTTACCAGCCCTTAAAAGGGCCTTTTGCGGGGCATGCCCCAAAGAAAACAGCTCTTTTGCATTTAAATAAACATACAATACCCCCCCCCCCAACATTACAACCCACCACCCACATACCCCTAATCTAACCCAAACACACCTTAAAAAAACATAACACTAAGCCCCTGAAGATCTTCCTACCTTATCTTCACCATGCCGGGTATCACCGATCCATCCAGAAGAGGCTCCAAAGTCTTCCTCCTATCCGGACAGAAGAGCTCCTCCAGAGGGTCCAAAGTCTTCCTCCTATCCGGTAAGAAGAGGACATCCGGACCGGCAAACATCTTCATCCAAGCGGCATCTTCTATCTTCTTCCATCCGGCGCGGAGCGGGACCATCTTCAAGCAGCCGACGCAGAGCCATCCTTCTTCACTGACGGACTAACGACGAATGAAGGTTCCTTTAAGGGACGTCATCCAAGATGGCGTCCATCGAATTCTGATTGGCTGATAGGATTCTATCAGCCAATCGGAATTAAGGTAGGAAAAATCTGATTGGAACAGCCAATAGAATGCGAGCTCAATCTGATTGGCTGATTGGATCAGCCAATCGGATTGAACTTGAATCTGATTGGCTGATTCAATCAGCCAATCAGATTTTTCCTACCTTAATTCCGATTGGCTGATAGAATCCTATCAGCCAATCGGAATTCGAGGGACGCCATCTTGGATGAGGTCCCTTAAAGGAACCTTCATTCATCGTTAGTCCGTCGGTGAAGAAGGATGGCTCCGCGTCCGCTGCTTGAAGATGGTCCCGCTCCGCACCGGATGGAAGAAGATAGAAGATGCCGCTTGGATGAAGATGTTTGCCAGTCTGGATGTCCTCTTCTTGCCGGATAGGAGGAAGACTTTGGACCCTCTGGAGGAGTTCTTCTGCCCGGATAGGAGGAAGACTTCGGAGCCTCTTCTGGACGGATGGTGAAGATAAGGTAGGAAGATCTTCAGGGGCTTAGTGTTAAGTTTTTTTAAGGGGTGTTTGGGTTAGATATGGGGTATGTGGGTGGTGGGTTCTAATGTTGAGGGGGGGTATTGTATGTTTATTTAAATGCAAAAGAGCTGTTTTCTTTGGGGCATACCCTGCAAAAGGCCCTTTTAAGGGCTGGTGAGGTAAAAGAGCTGTTTAATTTTTATTTTAGAATAGGCTAGGGCATTTTTTTTATTTTGGGGGGCTTTGTTATTTTTTGTTAATCTTTTTTTATTTTTTGTAATTTAGTGTTTGTTTGTTTTTGTAATTTAGTGTTTGTTTTTTTTTTGTAATTTAGTTTAGTTGATTTAATTGTAGATAATTGTAGATAGTTTATTTAATTAATTTATTGATAGTGTAGTGTTAGGTTTAATTATAACTTAGGTTAGGATTTATTTTACAGGTAATTTTGTAATTATTTTAACTAGGTAGCTATTTGTTGATGTTTGGATAAATTCTGTCCAAAATCAATGGATTCAGAGCATTGTCTCTCAGGGGTACCGAATAGGATTCAGCGTAAGACCTCCTGTGAGAAGATTTTTTCTCTCATGCATCCCAGTGAATCCAGTAAAAGCTCAGGCTTTCTGAAGTGTGCTTCAGATCTGGAGGTTTCAGGGGTAATCATGCCGGTTCCTTTTCAGGAACAAGGCCTGGGGTTTTATTCAAATCTATTCATTGTCCCAAAGAAAGAAAATTCATTCAGACTAGTTCTGGATCTGAAAATTTTGAATCGTTATGTAAGAGTACCAACTTGCAGGATGCTTACCTTCATATTCCGATTAATCCATAACATTATCAGTTCCTGAGATTCTCTTTTCTAGACAAGCATTACCAATTTGTTGCTCTTCCATTTGGCCTAGCAACAGCTCCAAGAATCTTTTCAAAGGTTCTGGGTGCCCTACTCTCTGTAATCAGAGAACAGGGTATTGCAGTGTTTCCTTATTTGGACGATATCTTGTTACTAGCTCAGTCTTTACGTTCTGGAGAATCTCACACAAATCAACTTGTGTTGTTTCTTCGAATACATGGTTTAAGGATCAATTTACCAAAATGTTTTTTGATTCCTCAGACAAGGGTCACCTTTTTAGGTTTCCAGATAGATTGAGTGTCCATGACTCAGTCTCTAACAGACAAGAGACATTTGAAATTGGTTGCAGCATGTCGGCACCTTCAGTCTCAGTCATTCCCTTCAGTGGCTATGTGCATGGAAGTTTTAGGCCTCATGACTGCAGCATCGGACGCGATTCCTTTTGCTTGTTTTCACATGAGACCTCTCCAGCTTTGCATGCTGAATAAATGGTGCTGGGATTATACAAAGATATCACAATTAATATCCTTAAATCCCAATGTTCGACACTCTCTGACGTGGTGGTTAAATCACCAGCGTTTAGTTCAAGGGGCCTCTTTTGTTTGGCCAACCTGGACTGTGATCACAACAGATGCAAGTCTTTCAGGTTGGGGAGCGGTCTGGGGATCTCTGACAGCACAAGGGGTTTGGAAATCTCAAGAGGTGAGATTACCAATCAATATTTTAGAACTCTACAATTCTCAGAGCTCTTCAGTTTTGGCCTCTGTTGAAGAGAAAACCGTTCATTTGTTTTCAGACAGACAGTATCACAACGGTGGCATATGTCAATCATCAGGGTGGGACTCACAGTCCCCTAGCTATGAAAGAAGTATCTTGGATACTTGTTTGGGCGGAATCCAGCTCTTGTCTAATTTCTGCGGTTCATATTCCAGGTGTAGACAATTGTGAGGCGGTTTTTCTCAGCCGTCAGACTTTACATCCAGGGGAGTGGTCTCTCCACCCGGATGTGTTTTCTCAGATTGTTCAGATGTGGGGTCTTCCAGAAATAGATCTGATGGCTTCTCATCTAAACAATCATTTGTGTTGCTGGTGGCTCCAGCATGGCCCCACAGGTTTTGGTATGAGGATCATGTTCGGATGTCCAGTTGCCAACCTTGGCCACTTCCGTTAAGGCTGGACCTACTGTCTCAAGGTTCCTTTTTCAATCAGGATCTCAAATCATTAAATTTGAAGGTATGGAAATTGAACGCTTAGTATTATGTTATAGAGGTATCTCTGACTCAATAATTAATACTATGTTACAAGCTAGTAAATCTGTCTCTAGGAAGATTTATTATCGAGTTTGGAAGACTTACATTTCATGGTGTTCTTCTCATAAATTCTCTTGGCATTCTTTTAGAATTCCTAGAATTTTACAGTTTCTCTGGGATGGTTTGGATAGGGGTTTGTCTGCAAGTTCCTTGAAGGGACAAATCTCTACTCTTTCTCTTTTATTTCACAGAAAGAATGCTAATCTTCCTGATATTCACTGTTTTGTACAGGCTTTAGTTCATATTAAGCCTGTCATTAAATCAATTTCTCCTCCTTGGAGTCTTAATTTGGTTTTGAAGGCGTTACAGGCGCCTCCTTTTGAGCCTATGCATATTCTTTGGATATTAAACTACTTTCTTGGAAAGTGTTGTTCCTTTTGGCTATCTCTTCTGCTAGAAGAGTTTCTGAGCTCTCTGCTCTTTCTTGTGAATCTCCTTTTCTGATTTTTCATCAATTTAAGGCAGTTTTGCGGACTTCATTTGAATTTTTACCTAAGGTTGTGAATTCTAACAACATTAGTAGATAAATTGTTATTCCTTCCTTGTGTCCTAATCCTAAGAATCCTTTGGAAAGATCCTTACATTCTTTGGATGTGGTAAGAGCTTTGAAATATTAGGTTGAAGCTACTAACAATTTCAGGAAGACTTCTAGTCTATTTGTTATATTTTCTGGTCCTAGGAAAGGTCAGAAGGCTTCTGCTATTTCCTTGGCCTCTTGGTTAAAGCTTTTGATTCATCAAGCTTATTTGGAGTCGGGTCAAGCCCCACCTCAGAGAATTACAGCTCATTCTACTAGGTTAGTCTCCACTTCGTGGGCTTTTAAGAATGAAGCTTTAGTTGATCAGATTTGCAAAGCAGCGACTTGGTCCTCATTGCATATATTTACTAAATTCTACCATTTTGATGTATTTGCTTCTTCTGAAGCAGTTTTTGGTAGAAAATTTCTTCAGGCAGCTGTTTCAGTTTGATTCTTCTGCTGCTGTTTTAAGTTTTTCTTTTCTTCATAAGAATAACTTATATTTGGGTTGTGGATTATTTTTTTTGTTTTAAGTTTTTCTTTTCTTCATAAGAATAACTTATATTTGGCTGTTGTTTATTTTTTATCCCTCCCTCTCTAGTGACTCTTGCGTGGAGTTCCACATCTTGGGTATTTGATATCCCATACGTCACTAGCTCATGGACTCTTGCCAATTACATGAAAGAAAACATAATTTAAGTAAGAACTTACCTGATAAATTCATTTCTTTCATATTGGCAAGAGTCCATGAGGCCCACCCTTTTTATGGTGGTTATGATTTTGTGTATAAAGCACAATTATTCCAAATTCCTTTGTTGATGCTTTTTACTCCTTTCTTTATCACCCCACTACTTGGCTATTCGTTAAACTGAATTGTGAGTGTGGTGAGGGGTGTATTTATAGGCATTTTGAGGTTTGGGAAACTTTGCCCCTCCTGGTAGGATTGTATATCCCATACGTCACTAGCTCATGGACTCTTGCCAATATGAAATAAATGAACTTATCAGGTAAGTTCTTACATAAATTATGTTTTTTGAATCTTAAAGTTTTGCTCATATTATTATTATTATTATAATTTATTTGTATAGCGCCACCAAATTCCGTAGTGCTCATAATGGTAATGTCAACTCTTTAATATTGTAATAATACACCTTGAATGTGTATTAGTAATGAGAAATTGCTAACCACAATCATATATCAGTTTTTAGTATTCACAAGTCGAGTTTTATGTCAAATACATAACGGCAGCATTATTATGCAACTGAATGTAAAACCCAATAATTATTTACAGACACAGCATCAGACCTTTGTTAGAACATTATTAATGTGATTTTTCATTAATGTTTATCCTAAAGTTAGTGTTATACAATGCATGATTCTTCTCTCTGACTTTTGTTTTACAAACAGTACATTTTGCACTTGAGAGGCCTAATTTGCATTTTAGGTTTCGCATCTCACATATGACGTTGCGCATTGCATTAATGTGTTTTAAAATTCTGCTGTATGATTTGTTTTGCAAATTGCACAGTATAATTGATCAGAAAATGATATAATAAAACTATCTAGACATGTACAATTACCAAATATGTATACTTAATCTCTGCATATTTAAATGGAATGGTATGTTTAAGTGCAATCATAAAGATGTAATGATGTTCTAAAAAATGCAAGCAGATTTTGTGTGAAAAATTCAATTATTTTTCCTTTCTAGGAGATACGTAGCACCTCTCCCCAGTATCAACCCCGATGATCGTCACCTCAGAGATATTCTGTGATAGAATCTCCTCCCACTGACAGTAGTTGAAGACCTGTGCGGTACCACCACTAGTCTTGGTATCCGCTGCCCGCTCCTTGGCCAGCTTTCTCTTGAGATCCCACTTACAGTCCTGGTAGCGGTGCTTGACAGATTCAAGGTTCTCCTGTAATTCCCTACTGCATTGATGGCATTCTCTATATTCTTCCAGGTCTTCTGCTTAGTTGGGCAGCTCACTGTTGTTGCCTCAGTCCTCCTTAAATTAATCTCTGCATGTATGCCCTAAAGAGAGTCTACTTCTCCTCCATAGAGTACCTCTACTCCCTTACTCAGGCTTACACTTGTGATGGCTGTGCCGTCTTTTGTTCCCCAAGCAGCATTTCACACCCTCTCTGCGCTCCTGCTCTGAAAAGACAGTGGATAGGGCAATGATATCAGGGAGGGTTATATGGGGAGGACAACGGGTTAAAGGGAAGGGGGTATGGAGTGTGTGTATGTGCGTTTATGTAGAGCCAACGCTACCTGTATGTACCTAGTGAAAGAGTTTGCGTGTAAATTAATCTAATATGTATACTGTTCGTCTAAGTGTAAATAATGTGTAAAAAAAAAAGAAGATAAAGACAAACACAGCAATATTCATAAACTCACACAGCCACCAATGTACACTGGACAACTACACTACTAAGTACACTTCACCTCACTGAACCAAAAAAACAACTACGCACAAACTAATTACTAACACGCAACACTAACAACACACTAAAAACACACTAACTCACTATCTCTCTCTTTCTTTTTCCTAAACCTCAGACAAGATCTGTACCTGGTAAAAATAAGAGAAAAAGCGACAGTATGTTAGCACTCTTGTTTGCAATCGAGTAATAATGGTAAGAGTAGCGGAGAGAATAACCTGAATCAGGTCAAATATAAAACATAACGTTTATTTTAATTGATTAATATATACAATAAATTGTATAAGGTGTTTCCCTACAAGTGTGTGTGGTGTCTTTAAAACTTAGAATAAAAATGTATATGGAGGAGACTAATATCCAAAAAAGCTATATGCCATTATAGTACTATAGTCCACATAGTTTCAGTGCAAACTCGAGAAAGCTCAATGCCAAAGGATTTAGCTACAAAGGGGATTGACCCCATCAACAAAATTAACTAGATTAATGCAGAGAGCATGAGTAAGCAAAGACCTGTGTGGATATGGAAACAATGCCCAAAAAGTATCACAATTAGACAGCAACTGAATATTAGGATATAGTCTCCTGCTAATGCCTAATGCGCATTTTGCCGTTACACCGGCTTCCTCAGAGGCTAACCAGATCGCGGTCACTCTCCTGGCATTTAAATTAGTCATTGGCCAATCAAAACGGAGTGTGAGTACACACCCCTAAGATCAACCTATCCGGTATGTGTGTTCCCATAGGGCAGGGAACACCATGTGATTGAAACTTCATTGTTTGGTGTAAACACAATCACCGTGAGAAGCATATGTCGATAAAGTCCCATCAAATACCCGATCGTTGGTAAAAGCTAAGCAATCTTGTTAAAATGACCGACTCCATAATATACTAAATATTAAAAATAGCATTACTTAATATGTGCACAATCTCTATAAGTCAGACTCAATTGGAGGTGTCGGTAAAATTCCGACATACAGTCAGACCATGTTAGTAACGACCAAGCAACAGGTACAGGAAGGCACCCGGTCTCCTACTCTCCAAAGGACCACAGCAACAAGAAAAGGGCAAACAGCAAACAAGATATCCAAGGTATCCAAGGACAGCAGCCAGACGTTAAGGTAAAAGCAAAATAGTCTTTATTTGACTTATAACATGAATGTACAGGCTAAATGTCAAACATGTTTCGTATAGGAATACTTAATCAACTTCATCAATGACAGCCTGCTGAATAATGACTTAATGGCTAAACTTAAATACACCTGAAAAGCAGCACCCTGTTTTCTCACAGCCAATCATGTTAAGGAACCTTTTTGCAGAAATATACATGCACCTGTGTTCTGCTCATTATATAGGTATATATGGAGAAGGGAATGTGCTTAGTGTAAACATTGTTTATGACAAGATAATGAAGGTAATAAAGATATATGCTAACATGCAAAATACATTTTAGAAGAATTTTTTATATACATAAAATAACAAGTAGCAATAAATTTATTTAACAAATAATTTTATGTCCCATTCTGAATTTAAACCTTTTGGCACTACAGTTTCCAATTGGAAAATCCAAAAAACTTCCCTTTTCTTGAGAATTTCTTCTCTATTGCCACCTCTTGGGTGTCTGGGAATGAATTGGATACATTGAAACGCCAATAAGGAAGTGTCAGAATGGTGTTCTTTCTTAAAGTGTAGTGACACTGGAGTAGTTGAATGTGGGTCTTCAATGGACCTTAAATGCTCTAAGAACCTGTCTTTCAGGGGCCGTGTAGTGAGTCCTACATACTGCCTATAGCACCCCATGTCAGTAACGATTAGGAGATCAGTGCCTGAAAGTTGAGCTCAGTATTAATAGTATATAACCTAATATCAGAACATTCTGATATTAATCATATTGACCATTAGTCCCTAATAAAACCAAAGTGTGCATATGGTCCTGTTCGTTCATGTCCGATGAGCTTTTATTGACAATTTTGCACTGTAAGGTGATCATTGTACATATATTTCTATTTATAACTCATCATATGATCCATATTCTTTAGGTAACGCTGTTACTGTTCAGCATTATCATCCCGCTGAGTATAATATTATGTAGTCTCAATTATATGTTCCTAATCATAGGTCCAAGATTGACAAGTATAAATAGATAGGATTTCTATAAAAAGAATATTGGTACAATCCCAGCCTATGACTGAACACTGGTAACGACTGATAGTAATCACCAACTACATGATGTACCAGATATTTATAATATCACTTACTGTATGCAAAGTACTTTAAGTAAAATTGGATTGGAAGTATCAGAGAATTCTGACATTGTTAGTAGTGATTAGGCAATCATATGTAATGAATACCACAAAATGTAAAATGATATTCAAAGTATATACTGATATTCAAAAGATTTTTTCTTTTTTTAGCATCATTCTCTGTTAATACTATCCAGTGTGCAAATAAGTGAATGATCAATGCATATATCTACAAAGTAGGCTTATTCATGTCGGATGAAAATTTGTTGACAATATTACTTTGTAAGATAATCATCGTTTGTTGTTTTATATTATTTGTATCTTATCCAATTATATCTATTGATTATAAAGTCACACTGATAATTGTACAGTATTATCAATACGCTGAAAATAACATTGGGCATGTTCTATTGTACACTGTTTCAATAAATAATGAATTACAAAAATAATGTAGATCTAATGGTAAGCTTAGTCAAAAATCTGCATAAATGTGACACATCCTGACATCTCGATTGGTTAATAGTCATAAAAGCAATGTGGTCTCAAATGTCAGGGCTATGATATAAGCCCCTCTGCATGGATAATTGTTAATATATCGCTAGCAGTGAGTATATTTAATTATAGATAGCAAGAATGTACACTATCTAGATTATAAGAATGAACCAAAGCCATCCTGCTCGTTTAATCTATATGGTACCAGTGTATTAAGCCAGAAAATCCAGCGGCATTCAGCCTGTAGCAACATGATCTCCACATCACCACCTCTTATGCCTGGCTTAATCACTTGTAGTACACATATTTGCAAATGAGGTTTTGTTCCATGATGGTGTAAATAGTGTCGTGCCACAGGGGTTATTTTTTTTTCTTTCTGTTTATCTGATTCACAGTTCTTTATGCTGTTGATATGTTCCCCTATCCTTACACGTAATTCGCGTGTTGTGATCCCAATGTATCTTTTGCCACAATTACAGAGTAGGCAGTAGACAACATTCTTAGTTTTGCAGTTTGCAAATCCATACATATATTTAGAACCAGTTATGGTATGGAACTCTCTTTCATTATTAATGTACTTGCAAAAACTGCACCCCCCGCAGGGGTAGGTACCACTTATGTTCTTATTATGGGGTCTCCTTCTTATAAAGCGACTTTGCGTCAGTCGATTTCCAATAGTTGGTGCTCTCCTCCAACTTGTTTTTATTCTTTCACCTACATATTTAGAAAGAATGATGTCTGACCTCAGAATATCCATGTGTTTGTTCAATATCTTATGAATTGTATTGTGCTCTGCATTATATGTAGTTACAAATCTGACAGATTCTTCCACACCTCTTGACTTGATTTTCGGGGTCAATAGGGAGTCTCGTGGTGTTCTTTTTGCTCTTTGAAAGCGGATAATTTTTCGAGTGTACCCTCTATCTTTTAATCTCTTTTTGAGCTCTATCGCTCTCTGGTGAAAAACGTTATCATCCGTGCAGTTTCGCCTCAGTCTTAAAAACTCACCAATTGGAATACCTATTTTAGTTTGTGTGGTGTGACAACTGTCAAATTGTAAAGTGGAATTTGTGGCAGTTTCCTTCCTGTACAGATCAGTTTTGAGTTTAAATGCTTCATCCTTATAGATAGTTATATCTAAAAATTCAACTTGTTGCTCACTTGCATTGTAAGTTAATCTTAAATTGAGGTCATTATTGTTCAATATTCCAATGAATTCTTTAAATTCCATAAGGCTCCCTGTCCAGATAATGAACAGGTCGTCTATGAAATGACTCCACAGACTGATGTATTTGGTGTATTGTTGTAAATTATCGTCAAATACTATCTCACGCTCCCACCATCCTAAATAGATGTTTGCATACGTGGGAGCACAGGAAGAGCCCATTGCGGTGCCCTGAACCTGCAAATAAAATGTGTGATTGAACACAAAATAGTTGTGTGACAACACAAATTTCAGTAATGAGAGAATAAAGTCATTACGTTCTTTATTGTCATTGGATTTCATTCCCAAAAAGTATTTGACCGCTTCACATCCCTTCTTATGATTGATTGAAGTATATAGTGACTCTACGTCACAAGTAATAAGTAGGGTTTCTTTTTCTAACACAATATCATTAATTTTATTTAGAATGTCCATAGTGTCTCTGGTGTATGATGGTAAAGAGAGCACAATATCACGTAAGTAGAGAACCAAGTATCTACTGGCCTGTTCACAAAGGCTTCCTATACTGGAGACAATAGGCCTACCAGGAGGTTTATTTTTGTTTTTGTGGACTTTGGGTAATAAGTACAAAGTTGCAACTCTAGGATTTTTTACCTGCAGAAACTGCCATTCTTTTGACTTATCACTCCACTTGATTTAGCGTCCATTATTAATTTGTTATAGAAGTTCTGATATTCAGTGGTTGGGTTTGAGAATAAATGTTTATAGCATTTTGTATCATTAAGCTGTTGTAATGCTTCTTGTATGTACTGTTCCTTCTCCCAAATAACAATATTGCCTCCTTTATCAGACGCTTTTACCACTATGTCATCCCATTTAATAATTTCAGATAGTGCCAAGGCTTCTTCCTTGCTTAAATTGGAGATATTTGTATCTTTAATATTCATGAAGTCCTTCATTACCATCTTTAGAAAGACTTTAATTTGGGGCATCTTATTAATTGTGGGCATGAATTTAGATTTCAGTTTGAGGTGTTTATCAAGGAAAGCTGTAGGTTCTGATGATTCCATACCTTCACTCTCATTCCAAAGTTGGATAAGAGTGTCAAGTGTTCTTATCTCAACCGTTATGGGGTCATTTTGTTTATCAAACATTTTTTTAAGGGCTAATTTTCTACAGAATAAGTGTAGGTCCTTAATAAGTTCAAATTTATCTAGGGATGGTGTAGGTGAGAAAGATAAGCCTTTTGAAAGCACTTGATGGTGAATTGAAGTAAGTGTGCGTTTAGAGAGATTAATAACTTGGAGCGATTTATCTTGATCTACCATTTTGGTCGTCTCCCCCAAACAAACAACAAACGATGATTATCTTACAAAGTAATATTGTCAACAAATTTTCATCCGACATGAATAAGCCTACTTTGTAGATATATGCATTGATCATTCACTTATTTGCACACTGGATAGTATTAACAGAGAATGATGCTCAAAAAAGAAAAAATCTTTTAAATATATGTATATACTTTGAATATCATTTTACATTTTGTGGTATTCATTACATATGATTGCCTAATCGCTACTAACAATGTCAGAATTCTCTGATACTTCCAATCCAATTTTACTTAAAGTACTTTGCATACAGTAAGTGATATTATAAATATCCGGTACATCATGTAGTTGGTGATTACTATCAGTCGTTACCAGTGTTCAGTCATAGGCTGGGATTGTACCGATATTCTTTTTATAGAAATCCTATATATTTATACTTGTCAATCTTGGACGTATGATTAGGAACATATAATTGAGACTACATAATATTATACTCAGCGGGATGATAATGCTGAACAGTAACAGCGTTACCTAAAGAATATGGATCATATGATGAGTTATAAATAGAAATATATGTACAATGATCACCTTACAGCACACAATTGTCAATAAAAGTTCATCGGACATGACCGAACAGGACCACATGCACACTTTGGTTTTATTAGGGACTAATGGTCAATATGATTAATATCAGAATGTTCTGATGTTAGGTTATATACTATTAATACTGAGCTCAACTTTCAGGCACTGATCTCCTAATCGTTACTAACATGGTCTGACTGTATGTCGGAATTTTACCGACACCTCTAATTGAGTCTGACTTATAGAGATTGTGCACATATTAAGTAATGATATTTCTAATATTTAGTATATTATGGAGTCGGTCATTTTAACAAGATCACTTAGCTTTTACCAACGATCGGGTATTTTATGGGACTTTATCGACATATGCTTCTCAGGGTGATTGTGTTTTACACCGAACAATGACGTTTCAATCACATGGTGTTCCCTGCCCTATGGGAACACACATACCGGATAGGTTGATCTTAGGGGTGTGTACTCACACTCCGTTTTGATTGGCCAATGACTAATTTAAATGCCAGGAGAGTGACCGCGATCTGGTTAGCCTCTGAGGAAGTCGGTGTAACGGTGAAATGCGCATTAGGCATTAGCAGGAGACTATATCCTAATATTCAGTTGCTGTCTAATTGTGATAATTTTTGGGCATTGTTTCCATATCCACACAGGTCTTTGCTTACTCGTGCTCTCTGCATTAATCTAGTTAATTTTGTTGATGGGGTCAATCCCCTTGTAGCTAAATCCTTTGGCATTGAGCTTTCTCGAGTTTGCACTGAAACTATGTAGACTATAGTACTATAATGGCATATAGTTTTTTTGGATATTAGTCTCCTCCATATACATTTTTATTCTAAGTTTTAAAGACACTACACACACTTGTAGGGAAACACCTTATACATTTTATTGTATATATTAATCAATTCAAATAAACGTTATGTTTTATATTTGAGCTGATTCAGGTTACTCTCTCCGCTACTCTTACCATTATTACTGGATTGCAAACAAGAGTGCTAACATACTGTCGCTTTTTCTCTTATTTTTACTATATTTCTTGACAGTCAGCACCCCCCTATCTTAATTTACATATCTAATTGAATTATATTGTATCTGTCTATTAGATCAATTCTGAATGTAAATACTGAGTGCTCAATTAGTAGGGGTCCATATTGATAAGCATTATCCCAATATCTCAATATTCTTTAAGATCTGTACCTATCCTGTGCAACATGTCAACATGTACAGCATAAGAGCGTCCTTATATACCTTTTTGTACTGCTGTTCATGAACAAGCAGGACATTTAGAGCAAAAACGGTCACATGCAAATGTGATTGCACTGGAAAACAGGTTGCAATAATTTCCGCTCTCGTGTTGATTGTGCATGAAAGCAAACTTCCTACTTTCAACTTGTAATATGAATGCAAAACACCAAGCGCAATACTTGCGTAAATGAGATCACAAATATGCAATTTACGCTTAAGCGGGAGCGCAAACTAAAGCTCCATTCGTAATCTGTCCCTAAATTTTTGTGTCACGTGCATTCATTCATTCATTTATTCATTACAAAGTTTGCTTATTTTACTTTTTTCAAATGAATGTAAAGAATACAGTAAAATTGTAAAGAACAATATAAACAAGGAACTTTCCCAACATTGGTGGATACACCAGTTCCCAGCCTCAGGTTACCTACCCCACAATAAAATACATAATGATTTTCCAGCAAATGATGTACTACACCACCAAACTGCTAACATTATACAACATTACCTTATTTTTTTTCCTATTATTTTATATCTGTAGGCGTCTTGTAGATATCTATCTACTACAGAGTAAAATAATGGGTTAAAAAAAACAACCTTATAGAAAACAATTTAATCCACCATCCCTCCAGAATTATTTTCCACTGTACCACAAGTCTTTCTGTAATTTCTAAGCCCTGACCTAAAGCCTTTACACAATCAATTATCAAAACCTACATTTATTTACAAAGTACACAAAGTCCCCTATTTAACAAAGGTCTGTTGGACCTGATCTGACAGTACGGATCAGGTCCGACAGACCTCGCTGAATGCGGAGAGCAATACTCTCTCTGTATTCAGCATTGCACCAGCAGCTCTGCCGCCAGCAGGGGGTGTCAATCAACCCGATCGTACTCTATTGGGTTAAATTGCGGCGATGCCTACCTGCTCAGACCGCTGCTTCATAACTGGTGTTATGTCCATCCAGAGCTTGATAAATGGGCCCCAAAGTGCTAAACCATTTATGCAACATTTATTGATAAAACAATGTTATAATATAACACGGTTTTATCAATAAATAAATATATACACACATACATGTGTATATATATATATATATATACACATACATACATATATACACACACACACACACAGACATGTGCATCCGCAAAAAATTCGGTTTGGATTGATTCGGACCGATACGAATTTCGGTTCGGATCGATTCGAATTCAGAAGAAATCGAATGAATTCGTTTCGGATTAATTCGGATTCTTTCAGATTTGTGTGAAATTCGGTTCGGTTAGATTTGATTCGGTTCGAATCGATTCGGATTTTCGGAATTTCGGCACTGTTAAGTGGGATGTGCTGTGTATTACACTAGTATACTGTACAATACTAGTGTAATACATGGCCATCCGAATCCATCCAAATAAATTTGAATCGATTCAGATTTTTTCGGTAGATTCGGCACTGCCGCAATTCGGAAATTCGAATCGATCCGAATTCCGAATTCAACAAAATTCGTCCGAATTTCGATTCGGACCGAACCGAATCGCACATGTCTAACACACATATATATATAGACATGAATGTGTGTATGTTTGTGTACATACAGTATGTGCATGTATGTGTGTATATGTGTGCACATACATCTATGTGTATGTGCATTTGTGCGTACATGTATATGTGCATGAGTGCTTATATGTGAGCAAATACATTAATGTGTATGTGCATGTGTGTGAATGTGTGTGGATGTGGAATAGATGGGTGAGGCTGTAATTGTAAAATAAAAGTATAATTTTTATTTTATCTATTATATTCCTTCCTATTGTCTTTTGGTGCCTGGTTCTGGCTGACTTGTTTCCTCTCTGAAATAATTCTGTTTTGTTCCAGGACTCTCAGAGGAATCCAAACCCACATATGTCATGCAAATGCTCTACGAGCACTAAAGCACTACACACATTTTCTGCTATTAATGTCACATAACGTCTTGTTGTGATATGTAGCTTTAATTTCCAAATCCCATTTGCCTCCTTTCTTTAAATTTCAAGTTGCTTTCCCTATGTCAGGTTGGTGAATCTATGGCATAAAGCCGAAGGTGGCAATCAAAATGAATGTAGCTACCTCTGGGCTACCACCGTATTATCTGGTTTCACTGGCTGTGGTTGTAGTGCATAATAGTTTATTTTCTTATAAAAATATGAGTTATATTTGCAATTATGCTTTAAAGGGACATTCTAAAGCAAAAAGTAACCTATTAGACTTTGTAATCTTCAAATTGCTGATCCTAGCTAACAATGGGCTAGATTACAAGTGGTGTGCTATTGGGATTTTCTTAACGCGTATTACTAGTTGAAAGTAAAATGTTAGTACTCTAGTGGAACCTTATACGTGCTAACTACAGGACTTTGGATATTGCAACCGTGTTAAAGGGACAGTGAACCGAAATTTTTTCTTTCGTGATTCAGATAGAGCATGACATTTTAAGCAACTTTCTAATTTACTCCTATTATCAATTTTTTATTGTTCTCTTGCTATCTTTATTTGAAAACCGTTTGGGTTCAGTGTCCCTTTAACTTCTTTTCCCTATATATATTTCACATTCCAATTTTATTCACATAGAAAAATATTTTCTTTTTGGTACTGAAAAAGTTGCAGATTAAAGGAACAGTCTACCATAGAATTGTTATTGTTTTAAAAGATAGATAATCCCTTTATCACCCATTCCCCAGTTTTGCACAACCAGCACAGTTATATTAATATACTTTTTACCTCTGTGATTACCTTGTATCTAAGAACCTTCTTCCAGCCCCCTGATCACATGACTGTGACTGTTTATTATCTATTGTCTTGCAGTTAGCATTGTGCTGGGCTAAATCTTAAATAACTCCCTGTGCCTGTACACAGTGTTATCTATATGGCCCACGTGTACTTTGTCTCTATGTTGAAAAGGAATTTAAAAAGCCTGTGATAAGAGGCAGCCCTCAAAGGCTTAGAAATTAGCATATGAATCTGCCTAGGTTTAGTTTAAACTAAGAATACTAAGAGAAAAAAGCAAATTTGATGATAAAAGCAATTTGGAAAGTTGATTAAAATTACATGTCCTATCTGAATAATGAAAGTTTCATTTTGACTAGACTGTCCCTTTAAGGGCAAGTGGAACACTAAAATTTGCGCTCCACTGAGTCATACCAGTGAACGCTAATGTGCGCTGGTATTACAAGTTTTTAGCAATGCGAACCTGACCTCCCATTCGCATTGCTGGGAAGAATTGAGTTCATGAGAGTGTGCTGCCATAGGCTCCTATGGGATCCTCGTTCTGATGCTGATTCAACATACTGTGCCCTGGGTGAAGTCTGTGTCCTGTCCATCTTTGTGCAGTCGACCCAGTGTGCCGGAATAGGTCCTCTTCTCTCAACCTCTCTGTCATCTGCTGTTTCTCTGCCTGTGCTTCCACTAATTCAGTCCCCAGGCTTTAGGCCTAAAACACAACAACATGCTGCAGGAAAAGGGAATGTGAGCTCCACTAACCTATGTGGCGAAAAGCAGGTATTGCAAGCCAGTAAAGATACAGGTGCTTTTCTTTGCATTGAATCTTATCTTGCTAATAAACCACTCCCAAAGGAGGAGTCATTCCCTATAAAACCCAGCAACTCCCTTTAATCAGTGCTTGAACATTGCTGCACTTAGTGTCTGGTCTTCCTGGCAATCTGTTTCCTTATACCCTATTTGTTCCTGGATTCCTGACCCATGGCTTGGCTATCTGGACTGCTCTAATGCCTTGACCCTACCTGCTGTGTTTGCTGATTGGACTGATTACTGGTATTGAGCCCTGGTTTGGCTATCCGGACTGCTCTATTGCCTTGCCGTTACTTGCTGTGTTTGCTTTTTGGCCTGATTACTGGTATTGACCCCCGGCTTGCTATTTGGACTGCTCCTACTGGCTAATTGTAAAACCCTCTTCTCTACCTCTGCACATTGGGTCCCAGCATAACCAGAAACAAGAGATATGTTTACCTTTGTTAGGAGTAGGGAAATAGGGTGGTAATTGGTTGGATCAAGAGAAGGTTTTTTGAGGATAGGTGTGACTAGTGCATACTTAAGGGATGAGGAGAATATACCATTACTGAGGGAGAGGTTTATATGTGGGGATTCACAAGGTAAAGTGAGGGAATCAAGACAAGATACTTGCAGAAATATGTTTTAACATAGATTGTGTGCATCCTTGACTAGATATGTTGTCATGGAATATGTGAAACACTAAAAGCTGGTGACAAGTTTCATCAACTTAGAAATCGGGATGATGTCCTGCTGATTAAACAAATGGATGTTGTAGCCTGTGTGTAGCAGAGGTAGAGGGTATTAGAGAAGAAAAGGGATTAACAAGACTTAAAGGGACATGAAAGATAAAATGTACAAAGCATACAATGTTAAGACATATTTTGATTTACTTCTTTTATCAAATTTACTTAATTCTCTTGGTAGATTTTGCTAGAAGGCATATCTAGGTAGATTCAGGAGAGTGCATGTATCTGAGCACACTAAAGTCAAAATTAAACTTTTATCAGATATGGGGCAAGATTACATGTTGCCTGTAAGTTCACATCGCACATTGGGTGAATCACATAAATGGTGACAGTAGATGCTATACTGCCGTAAGTGGAACAAACTGGCAAGGTTCAGAAATGTGCGCAAATACACATTTCTGGTGTCGCCAGTGACTGCTATTATATCATCTTGCGGTAAGTTAAAAAATAAAAAAAGTTGAAATCACCCGTAAATATCTAATCCGTCTAAAAAAATGAAACCGACCCGTCAAAACGCCATTCAAAAACCCTAATCCACCATCCCCCCACATCGCAACTACTAATAAAAATTATTAACCCCTAAACTGCCATCCCCCCACATCACAACTACTAATAAAAGTTACTAAGCCCTAATCCCCCATCTCCCCACAACGCAAACCACTATATAAACCTATTGACCCCTAAACTGCCATCCCCCAACAAAGCAAACACCTAATTAACCTATTAACCCCTAAACTGCCATCCCCAGTGGCGTATTTAAGTTTTGTTCTGCCTTAGGCACACAAAATTCTGCTGCCCCCCTACAACCACCCCCAAAGAAAATACAAAACAAAATGCACACATATACATATATATACACAGTAACACATATACATATACACACACACAGTCACACATATACACACACACAGTCACACATATACACACACACAGTCACACATATACACACACACAGAGTTATACACATATGCACACATGCACACACACACACACACAAACATCTATCTATCTATTGCTGATATATATATATATATATATATATATATATATATATATATATATATATATATATATATATATATTAAAAAAAAAACAACCCACAGATTTCTTGAAACAATACTTCCCCAAACACAACTGCTGAAAGCCAATAGAATTAAAAGCATTAGCTAGCTGAATAGAGCTACCTCTAAACTGTAAGCTCCATGGGCAGTCTCTTATACCCCTAGAATGTAAGCTATTTGGGCAAAAATTTCCCATTATTTATCTATATAATATTTCTAAAATAACAGTACGTTTCTTATAAATATAGCCAATATAAGGTGCTGCCCACTCCCAATCTGCTGCCCTAGGCAAGTGCCTTGTTTGCCTATGCCAAAATAAGCCCCTGGCCATATCCCAACAACACAAACACCTAATTAACCTATTAACACCTAAACCGCCATCCCCCAACAACGCAAACCCCTAATTAACCTATTTACACCTAAACCGCCATCCCCTAACAACGCAAACCCCTAATTAACCTATTAACACCTAAACCGCCAACCCCCACAATGCAAACACCTAATTAATTTATTAACACCTAAACCACCAACCCCCCACCATGCAAACACCTACTTAACCTATTAACCCCTAAACCGCCAACCCCCCACAATGCAAAGTATTAACCTATTTACTAAGCCCCCTAACTTAACCCAAATTTAAATAAACTTACATAAAATAAAAAAAATACTAACTACATTAAAAATTTATAAAAATTACAAAAAAATAAAAAAACATAAATTACAAAAAAAAAACATTACCCCCCAAAAATAATTTAACATTACATGAAAAAACAACCTAACATTACATTAAAAAAACAACTTAACATTACAAAAAAAGCTAAGATAACAAAAATAAAAAAACCTAACATTACAGAAAATAACAAAGAACTGATCCAAAATAAAAAGTTATTCCTAATGTAATACCCCCTTAAAAACAAAAAACCCACCCCAAAATAAGAAAAAAACCCAAATCTATCAATTAAATACCAATAGCCCTTAAAGAGCCTTTTGTAGGGCATAACCCTAAGTTTAACAGCTCTTTTCCCTGAAAAAAATCTAAAGTACCCCCTAACATTACAACCAGCCCAGCCACCCAACCCCCCAAAATAAAAATAAAATACCTTAAAAAAAACCTAATCTACCCATTCCCCCTAAAAGGGCATTTGTATGGACATACAGCTCTTTTACAGCCCATAAAAATTAAAAAAGCCATAGAGGCCTACTTATCAAGCCATCAACTTACTTGCATTCCACGGCACCAATACGCTCGCCTGACATCGCCTAACATCGCGGCCGCGGACCTGAATACGCTCTCCATATTTATATCAAAAGCTGTCAAAAAGCTGCGCACTAAGTACGGGGCGATGAGCAGCGGACTGTTGTTAACTAAACAGTCATCGATCTCGCTGCTCTTCGGCTTTTTCACAGCTTTATTTATACCCTGTCACTAAGCACCGCCACTATACTAAACTGCCGCTCCCGGAGCCCACCGCAACTCTAATAAAGTTATTAACCCCTATCCCGACGCTACTGGAGCCCACTGCAGCTAAATAAAGTTATTAACTGTGTCGGCAGGCCGCTCCAAACCCCTCACTGGGTGCCTCCTGGGCTCACGATAGTGACGTCAGACGCCACAAAAACCAGCATAAGGGCATAGCAAAAGGGCAAAAGGTGCAATGCTCAAAAAGCAGGAACCAACTGCTATAGAATATATAAAAATAGAAGCAGGAGCAGCACGGCAGTATTATTTAAGCAAAATACTTTTATTTCACATGTATAACACACATGCAAGAAGTCCTCATCGAAGCTGGCAGAAGTCTTCATCCAAGCGGCCGAAGTCTTCATCCAAGCCCGCAGAAGTCTTCACCCAGATGGCATCTTCTATCTTCATCCATCTGGCGCGGAGCGGCTCCATCTTCAAGACATCCGATGCAGAGATCCTCTTCCTTCGACCTCTTCTTGAACAATGTATGTTCCTTTAAATGATGTCATCCAAGATTTCTGCCGGCTTTGATGAGGACTTCTCCCGGCTTCTTTGAGGATGGATGTTGGCTCTTCAAAACTGTAAGTGGATCTTCAGGGGTTAGTGTTAGGTTCTTTTAAGGGTTTATTGGGTGGTTTTTAGTTTTAGATTAGGGTTTGGGCAGCAATAGAGCTAAATGGCCTTTTAAGGGCAATGCCAATCCAAATGGATACAGGGCAATGGGGAGCTTAGGTTTCTTTAATTAGGTTTTTATTTGAGGGGGTTGGTTGTGTGGGTGGTGGGTTTTACTGTTGGGGGGTATTTGTATTTTTTATTTACAGGTAAAAGAGCTGATTTCTTTGGGGCAAAAGGCCCTTTTAAGGGCTACTTGTAGTTTATTGTAGGTTAGGTTTTTTTTTTAATTTGGGGGGACTTTTTTATTATTATTAGATTATCATAGGGCTCTTAGATTAGGTGTAATTAGTTTAAATATTTGATCATTTCTTTTTTATTTTGTGTAACAGTGTTTATTTTTTTGTAACTTAGTGTTTGTTATTTTTTGTAACTTAGTTAGTTTTTTGTAACTTTGTATTTTTTTATTGTAGATTTAAATTATTTGAGTAGGGTTAGGTGTTTAAATATATAATATAGTTAATTAAATTTGTAGTTTAATGTAATTTTAGTATAATAGTTAGGGTAGATTAAGTAATAGTTTAATATATTTTAATGTAATTTTAGTATAACAGTTAGGGTAGATTAATTATTAGTTCAATATAGTTTAATGTAATTTTAGTATAATAGTTAGGGTAGGTCCATTATTAGTTTAATATAGTTTAATTTAAATCAAAAGGTAGTTAAATTTATTATAAGATAGGGATAAGTTAATATTTAATGTAAAGTTATCGGGTTGTTAGGTTTAGGGGTTAATAGTTTAATTTAGTTTATGGCGATGTGGGGGGCTGGTGGTTTAGGGGTTAATAGGTTTAGTAAGTGCTAGTGATGTGGGAGGCCAGGGGTTTAGGGGATAATACATTTATTTAGTTGCGGTGAGCTCCGGGAGCGGCGGGATAGGGGTTAATAACTTCATGTAGGTGTCAGCGGTGTTGGGCGGTAGATTAGGGGTTAATAAGTATAATGTAGGTGGCGGCGGTGTAGGGGGTGGTAGATTATGGGTGTTTAGACTCGGGGTACATGTTAGGGTGTTAGGTGTAAACATAACTTTTATTCTCCCATAGGAATCAATGAGATATTGGGCAGCAGCGAACATAAGCTTTCGCTGCTTTCATACTCCCATTGATTCCTATGGATTGAAAATCAGGTACACTGGGCCGGAATAGTGGCAAGCGTACCTGGTAGGTATTTGTTAACTAGCAAAAGTAGTCAGATAGTGCTGAATTTGCATTCGGAACATCTGTAATGACGTAAGCATCGATCTGTATTGGACTGAGACCGGCGGATCGTATGTTACGTCACAGATTTCAACTTTTGCTGGTCTGTAGGCTTTGATAACTAAGGGGAATCAAGCTCTCCACAATTACGCTGCGGAATTCCAGCGTATTTGTGGTTGACGGCTTGATAAGTAGGCCTCCTAATCTAAAAAAAAAAAAATAATGCCAAAAAAACCCTAAATTCCTAACACTTAGCCCAAAATAGGTATTCACAATTGATGAAGTCCAGAGATCCATATTTTTCCCGGCGGTGAAAGGTCTTCATCCAGCCAACCCCATCTTCATTTATCGTGGGCCCATCTTCTATCTTCTTGCCGGAGGTACGGATCGGTCGTCAGAGGCACGGAGCGGTGGTCGGATGCGGTTATCTGCAACGTGGAGGTCCTCTTCATGCGATCGTCTGCCGCACACTGAAGATTTATATTGGGGTACCCTTGCATTCCTATTGGCTGAAAATGTCAAATCAGCCAATAGAATGAGAGCTGCTTACATTCTATTGACTGATCATATCATACGAATGCAATGTTGTAATGTTAGGGGGTACTTTGTATTTTTTTTTTTTTAAATGACCTGTTAAACTTAGGCCAATGCCCCCGAAAAGGCCCTTTTAAGGGCTATTGGTAGTTTATAGTTAGATTTGTTTGTTTTTTTGTTTTTGGGGCAGGTTTTTTGTTTTTATTGGGGTATTAGGAATAACTTTTTTTATTCTGGATAATTTTGTTTGTTATTTTCTGTAATGTTAGGTTTTTTATTTTTGTAATCTTAGCTTTTTTATGTAATGTTAGGTTTTTTATTTTGCGTAATGTTAGTTTTTTTCTAAAGTAATTTATGTTTTTTATTTTTAGTAATTTTTAATTAATATTTAAGTTAGTATTATGTTATTTTATGTAAGTTTATTTTAATTGGGGTTAACTTAGGGGGTGTTAGGTTACGGGTCTTAGTTATAAAGTTAATACTTGGCGTTTTTGGAGGTTGGTGGTTTAGGTGTTAATAGTTTAATTAGGTAGTTTGCGTTGTTGGGAGATGGCGATTTAGAAGTTAAAAGGTTTATATAGTAGTTTGCGTTGTTGGGGGTTGGCGGTTTAGGGGTTTATATGTTTATTAGGTAGTTTTCGATGTGGTGGTTGGCGGATTAGTGGTTAATATGTTTATTAGGTCATTTGCGATGTGGGGGTTGGTGGATTAGGGGTTAATACTTTTATTAGTTATTACAATGTGGGGGATGGTGGTTTAGGGGTTAATACATTTTATTACACATTGAGATGTGGGGGGATGACAAAATAGGAGTTGATATTGTGCATGTGTTAGGTGTTTGTTAAGGCTTCCAGGGAGTTACGGTACTTTTATAGTCAGCGCAAGGCTTGCTGTGTCTGTCTATGTGTGGCGAGGGGAAAAAGGAGTACATTTTCTTCATTCTGCGCACGTAAGTCCTTACGCTGAATATATGACATGGACTAGTGACGCCGGTTCTATGTTAGTTTATGGGAGTAAAAACTTCGGGCAACAGGTAAGATATACGCGCGTAACTTGTATGCTGCGCCGTATATGTGATCGCTCGATTAGAGTAAACATTTTCAACGCTGGGTTTTGCGGCCATCGCCACATATGTAATCTCGTCCATGGCATACAGTTTTGAGAGACTTTGCAATAAACCTCTATTAATAAATTCTGCGCAGTCATTTTATATGCAAACTTTTAGAGGCACCAGCTCCTACTGAGCATGTGCAAGACATCACAGTATATAAGTATCAGAAACTGTGATTGGCTGATACAGACGAAGAGCAAATGGAAATAATTTTATAAATTTGTCAGAAAAAAATATATTGCTTATTTAAAGGGAAGTTATTTTTTTTATATATATTAACAATTTATAATTTTATATTGCCATCTCAAAGTTTTTTAAGTCCCCTTAAATTCAAGGTCAGTGCTATTATATTTTGTTTTTATAACACACTTGCTTATTATTCAGTTCTTCTGTATTTAATAGTCTTTTAAATAAAGGTCATAAAAATATTTCTTCCGCCGCTTGAAAAAAGAAACTTTCAAAAAAAGAAAATCTGCATTAAACTTAAAGTGATGGTAAATTCGCCCAAACTGCTCCACATATTTGGAAAGGTCTTCCACTAACTAGCATCTCGATATGCTTATTTAATACAAAAGTCTTCAGTACACTAAATAATATTCGTTTTATTCCTGCTTCATTACCTCAATGAATGCAGCCTCTCTCTACGATTTTTGATTATGCTTATTTGAGTGGCAGCTCTTCTAGCCAATCAGAGCCTCACCATGCGCCCCATGTAAATGTATAGCAGCACGCTCCTGTGCTTTGAACTCTGTTATCAACTTGAAATGTGCATGCGCTACTCCTTACGCTATTTGCGCAACAGAAGTAAATTTGCTGTCATAATCCTTTAGATTGATTTACAAACTCACCAAATAATAGATAAAATATTGGTGGAGCACGGATACTACACGTGCTGATATCCTTGTAGATGGATCCAAGTGAATCACAACCGGTAAAGCAAATTCACTTTTTCTGTTGCACAAATAGCGTAAGGAGTAGCGCATGCGGATTTCAAGTTGATGACAGAGTTCCAAGCATGGGAGCGTGCTGCTATACATTTACATGGGGCACATGGGGAGGCTCTGATTGGCTAGAAGAGCGGCCACTCAAATAAGCATAATCAAAAATCGTAGAGAGAGGTTGCATTCATTGAGGTAATGTAGCAGGAATAAAATTACCATTATTTAGTGTACTGATGACTTTTTAGTAAATAAGCATATCGATGTGCTAGTTAGGAGAAGACCTTTCCAAATATGTGGAGCAGTTTGGGCGAATTTACCATCACTTTAAAAAAATTATACACAAATCAATTCTTTTGGGTGTCAAAGCCCTTAGCCACCATAAACTACAAATTAATTTATTAATTTTAAGTTGTCAATATCTGTTTCTTATAGCAAAATCCCCAACATTTTTAAAGATTGAAAATATAATCCAGTTTTACGGAATTTTCTTGATAAAGACCTAACAAACTGTATATATACAGAAAGAGAAGCGAACTCTCAGGAAGGAACACCCGCTTAATGACTTGTTAGCTTGTTCTATGGTGATTTACCACCTGGGTGCAGCTTCCTTTAGCTCAATAACTTTCCTAAAGTATATAAATCTGATCCGACCTAATAAGGTCAGTGCAGCCCAAAATACCAGTCAATTCCTCTCTGAACATGGAACATGGCAATCCCAGATGATAGTTTCTGCCTTCATTGGGCCTCGTCAGTGAGGTACAGCTATATTTTTTAATTCTATATGTCTGTTTTCCCCTTTTCCCTTTAGAAAGATTAAATACATACAGAAAGAAAATTTCTAATCTGGGAAAAGCATTACTGGGCTAAAAAGAAGCTGCTGCCGCCATTGAAATAGCTAACAAGTTATTGAGCTGTTTTTTTGTTCCTAAGAGTGCGCGTGTTAGGATTTTTTAACACGTAATATGGTCTTTTAACAATGAATTTCAATTGCGCAGCCATTACAAGTTTTGAAAAATCACGATAGTGCGCACATTCGCCTTTTATGCAACAATCCTTTCCGCGCTCGACGAGCTGTAGTTAACAGTTTTGCGCAAAATAAAAGTTTCACGAAACACTTCAAAAATACATTACAAAGTACAGTTACACTCATATTAATACTGTCTAATAAAAATTATTTTTAAAAAAATATTGCACACAAAAGTTATAAGGGCTCAAAGATATGAGATCTCAGGTGTTAGAAAAAAAAACAGACGCAGGGATTTTACATTGACATACTCGTACAAACATAGAGAAACATGGATTTATATGTATACAGAAATGTTTATCTATGGAGATAAGGAAAATATTTTACATTACAATCTTATGCACATTAAACAATATCTCAGAAGGATTTTTAAAGAGATATTCGCATATCTTGAGATATCTAGGCATATATATTCATATACATATCACGCTATAGATATATAAAGAGAAATATTTATTTATAAATAAATAAAACATTTTCACAAAAAGAAATAATCACATTTTTATGTACACTTTTCGAGGAGAATACGTCAAGGGCTTTGTGCAGCCTATTAGGGTTTTTGTGTGTTTTCTTTTTTATATTTGTCTTATCCATTAACTTTTATGGGGGAATACGTAAACGCACACGCAATTTGGCTGTTTGCATTACGCGGCTTAACTAGCGCACAAAATAAGTTATTTTGCAACTTGTAATAGCTGCGCAACCCCAGATACGAAAAAGCCAAAACACACACTGTGTTTTCGCAACTGATTTGACATGCGACTTATAATTTTGCCCTGTGTGTATTATGTCTGCCTACGGAAAAAAGGGGTTTGCTTAGACAAGTATGGGCTGCTTTGTTCCATTTTTTCAGAGAGGAATTGCCTGGTATTTCACCACTGGACTAATCTTAATAGGTGAGTTTAGACTGATATGCGACAGGAAAGTTCTACTCTGTGAAAAGCATTACTGGGCTAAAAAGAAGCTGCACCCAGGTGGTAAATCGCCATAGAACAAGATAAGTTATTGAGCTGATTGTTCGTTCCTGAGAATGCACTTCCGTGAGTGTGTGTGTATGTGTATATATATATATATATATATATATATATATATATAATATATATATACCACTAAAAGATAATTAAAACATAATTAGACATAAATTACTGTTGGAGAAAAATAACAAGTGTTGCTGTAAGTCTTTTTATATTTTTCACTTACTACGGAGTACACTCTTTTATCAGTAAGCTTTAGTGATCTTGAGCCGTTCAATATAATAGTGATAATTACAGACACCTGACAAAGCCATCTAAATGGTGAAATGAGATTATATGTCACGTTGGGGTTTGTCAGTGACAGTTTATTGGACATCTGAGGTGTTATTTTCCTCTAAGCTATTTTTACTGCGTTTTTTTTTACCTTGCAAGCTTTTCTTGAAAAAACATTTCTTTTAAGCCAGTTGCAGCTATGGATAACGTAGGCTTGAGTTTTCAGTGTTTCTGGGTTTTTGTTTAGAAGATATATATATATATATATATATATATATATATATATATATATATATATATATATATATATATATATATATATCAAATATCAGAGGGAACGCAATTGCTGTTAAAGAGCTTATATATGAAAAACCGACAGTAAAACTTCTAGTTCTGTCAGTATTTTAATTGTAATGGTGCAGACCCTTACAAATTATTTATCATGGTTAAGAAAGAGGAGAGAGAAATCTAGGAGTGTAGTCCTAGTTAAGAAAAGACAGGGATTTCAGCACTCTTTTTAGAAAATAAAGCTCATAAGACCAACATATGTTTTTAAACAGTGAATTCTTTAATCCAATTGTGAACAGAGAAATCTTCCAGCTATATGTACGCCACTCCCCCAGTGGAAAGGACTCAACACTTATAGTATTCGTTAAAGGGAGTTTGAAAAGAAAGCAAAATTTACTTCTAAATATACTAGAGTTAGTAATATAAACCTGACCGGTCAGGGGTGCGCATTTAGTACATGGAAAACAGCCAAACACTACATAAATTTGTAGATTGACACCTATATATAACCTCTACACCCTGCTGCTCACAGAACCCCTTTTAAAGAGGTATAACCTGGGCAGGTATGAAAGAATGGGATCTAAGAGGTTAACTAAGGGTATCAGGAACAGAAGCAGGTCACAGCTTATTATCGTAATTACAATATGGTATGTAATGAATAGCGTATAGTGGTATACAGGCATGAAATGTAAAGCCTTAAATTCGAGACTCACTACACCCAGCTGCTCACAGTACTCCAATTAAGGAGAGTATAATACCGGGCAGTACAAAAAGTGGTAATATCTACCAGGATCTAAGTGATCTCTAAGTTAGGCTTTATTTACACTCAACAAAACACATTTAAGCGACTTTTTGCAATAAATACAGACAGTATGTGCCCTTATTATGCTTTTTGGTATTTTGTTAGTTCGTCATGCAAAGCTTTGCTGTAGAAAGGAATAAGCAGAAGTGTAGAGTTGTAGCATAAAGCACACTGCATGATATCTTCTTAATAGTGCTGTGATCGTGGAAATGCTGACATATAAAGCTGCATGCAAGGAAACATTGTAGCAAGCAGAAGAGAAAGCAATTCAAATGCTGTTTGTTAGAAGTTCAGCTTAGCGTATGTAAAACAATGTTGCTATTCTTGGCAGCTATTGTAACAGTACCCATAGATTTCTTTGTAAGTGTATTCCTCACACAGCAATCAGACAATGCAGTTTTCACAGGTAACCATATTATTATTCGACCGTAGTACAGTTCATATTAGTGAACCCTACTGTGACACATACGACCTTGCTTTATTCATTCAGACGTATCACTGTGGCATAGTGTGTCCTAGTCGTTTCTCCGATCCTCAGAATGCCGTTGTTACACTTCTGTATATTGCACCGCAGGTACCATCTACCATGCGGTTAGGAGGCTGTGTTTGTGGCGTGCACCACGTAGGCCGGTCGGCTTAACCAATGCCGACGCGCGTTTCACCCGCAGGGCTGTTAAACACACCGGGCTTCGTCAGGGCGGTATATTGAATGGACTCCTTCAGTCCTATTTTTATAGTAATTTGTAAGAGCGCCCCTGCTGGATGTGAAAATACAATGCATATCTAGTTGAACACAAACATGAAATTAAAAGCAACTAAATGGAAACAGACACCAATTTGGAAATGTGCTGTACTTAAAAGCAAAAAGGTAACTCTAGAATTTATATCCTTTTAGCTGAATAACATATCTTAGTATATAGCACCTATTTTCCCTTATTCATATACTATATTTTGATTACAATGTTTTAAAATACAAGTCAGAAAAAATGTTTTTTAGAGCAGGGCTTTCATGGAATTCATTTTGTCCTATAGAAAACAGGCCATATCGAGTTTATCATTTAAACCATCAGGCAGTTGGGTCCCCAACTCAAAGATCCATCTGCATTCTTTTTGCAAGAGGACCTTGTCGTTGTCGCCCCCTCTGCCATTGGTGATTCCTCTATCTATACAGATGAATTTCAGAGAATCAGGATTACAATCATGTACCAGTTCATAATGTTTTGCGACATTGCTCTTCTGGTTTTTGTTTTTTACATCGTCTCGATGCTCAGTAATTCGGTCTTTTATGGCTCTCCTCGTTTTGCCCACATAAAAACGTGGGCAGTTACAGGAGAGTAGGTAGATCACTCCTTCAGTATTGCAATTAGTAAAGTGTTTTAACTTGTATCTCTTCCCTGAACGGGTGCCAAAATCTTTAGTTTTTACCATAAATTTGCATGCCACACAACGACCACAAGGGTGGTTGCCAGATGACCTATGTCTTGTCAGCCAGTCTGTCTGTCTCTGTTCAGACCTATATTGACTTCTTACTAGCTTATCCTTCAGATTGCTAGCTCGTCTTGCAGTAATATTCGGATAGGCTCCAACTTCTTTTGATACTCCCACATCACTCACAAGAATTTTCCAATTCTTGGCCAGGATCTCCTTTAAAGCATTCCAATGACAGTTATAATCTGTGATTAGCCTTATTTTTGAATCTATTGGTTTTTCTTTCTGTGCAAGAAGTGTGTTTCTATTTGTATGTGCAGCATTGCTGAATGCCTTCTTTACATTTCGCTTAGAATATCCTCTATCTAAGAACCTTTTTTGCATCTCTACGCCATGCTTTAGGAACCTTTCTTTTGTCGAGCAATTTCTACGAAGCCGCAGAAATTGCCCTTTTGGAATGCCTTTTATCAAGTGTGTTGGGTGGTGACTTGAAGCTAAGAGGAGACTGTTAGTAGCAGTACTCTTCCGAAAGTTTTCAGTCACTAACATTCCTTGTTCAATTTTTACATTGACATCGAGGAACGAAATTTCCTCCTTACTATATTGCAGGGTTAGTGAAATGTTGCTATTATTTATGTTGAGGGTTCGAACAAATTCTTTTAGAATGTTCTCTGATCCCTCCCAGATTAGGAAGACATCATCCACGTATCTTATCCACATGTGGATGTTTTCTTCAAAAAGAGGGTTTTGGAACACTTCATCCATTTCCCACTTTCCCAGATGTAGGCACGCATACGTTGGGGCACATGTGGCACCCATTGCAGTGCCTCTTTTTTGCTTGTATATTTTATTATCAAAAATAAATATGTTGTTATTAAGCACAAATGTTAATAGTTCCACCACAAAATCTGTGTGGTTTTGAACATTAGTGCCTCTTGTCATGAGAAAGTGCTTGCACGCTTCTATTCCCACTTCATGTGGGATGGATGAGTATAAACCCTCAACATCTAAACATACCAACCAAGCTTCCTGAGGAACCGATAGTCCATCTACTTTCCTGAGGAAGTCTGCAGTATCTAGTATGAAGGATGGCATGGTATTCAGAAATGGTCTTAGAAAGTGGTCAATATAGTTCCCCAGATTTTCTGTGAGGCTGCCTATTCCTGCAATTATTGGACGGCCTGGAGGATTAGTGGAGTTTTTATGTATTTTGGGGATGCAGTAAAATACTGGCATCACTGGATGTTCAGGGTAAAGATATTTAAATTCTGTTGCAGTAATGATTTTCCTCTCTTTTGCACTCTTTAGCATATTAAAGAGGGAAAACTGCAGAGAGGAGGTAGGATTGAAGGTTAGACATTGATATTGGGTTCTGTCTAAAAGTTGGCGTTTAGCCTCAAGGACATACATACTTTCGTCCCATAGGACTAAGTTACCGCCCTTGTCCGCCTGTTTTATGATCAGTCCTTTAGCACTCATCAATTCTCCAAGCGCTTTTCTTTCTGACTTGCTTAGATTATCATTTACTAATCCAGTGAAGGAAAGATTCGCCACTTCTCTCTCTACCTGCCTCACAAAGATGTTAACAGCAGGTACCATCGATAATTGTGGCATATATTTAGATTTTGCTTTAAAATTAGTTTTAATCGTTTTACATTCACTGGTATCAATGGCTTGTGAGGGATCATATTGACTCCCTTCGTTTTCAGCCAGTAGAACTTGGAGATCTATAATTGAGGCATTATCTTCCATAGTAAGAGATACATCTTCCACTAGATGTCTGCTCTTTCCTTTCATTATCTGCGACAGGACTACCCGTCTAGCAAAAAGATGAAGGTCCTTGATAAAGTTAAATTTGTCAAGGGTGTTTGTAGGACAGAATGATAAGCCTTTTTTAAGAACCTCAACATGAGATAGGCCAAGTTTAAAGGTAGATAGGTTGATAATTTGCAAGTCATTTTCTGGTTGGTTTAGAATCCCCTGCGACTCCGAGGTCTTCGGGGTCTGCCCTGGGAGTAGTTCCTCTGGGTTTGATCGTAATTCTGTTGGCGACGTTGTCTGGAGGGATATCGTCTCTCTTCTGAATTTGAACTTGTCCCCCCTCTTCCTTCTCTTCCTACCGCCTCTCCTCCTTCCCCTAAAAAAGAATTTTTATTTTCTGGGGTACCTCTGGAATGATCTATTTCTACGTCAGAGCTATCTGTGCCCGAATCATAGGCTCCCCTTGCTGATTGATAACTATAAACTTTGTTGTATTTATAGTCATCATTGTCTCTAGAAAATTTTCTTCCTTTTCTTAGTTTTATGTCTGTTTGTAGTCTTGCTATCTGCTCTTTTATTTCATCATTCAATTTAGCAAAATTAGAGTTTGTTTCAAACATGTTAACTATTTTTAGAGACTCTTCAGCTTGATTTATAGTTTTTTCTAGTCTTTCTTTGTTTCGTTTCACCATTTTATTCATGAGGATGATGGAACAGTCCGAAAGACTTGTGTTCCAATCTTCCATAAACTCCTCCCCACCCTCATCTTCTCTCAAATTTGTCCCAGGGTCTAGCCTTAGGCGTAGGCCTCTGGGTATGATCTTTGTTTTTATATAATTTTCAAGACTAGACGTCTCTGCTCTGAGTTTTACTTGTTTGACCAGTAATTTCTTGTAGTTTTTAAAGGCACCATAGATATTTACTGGTGTGTTGTTTTTATCCTGACTCTCTTCTAGATTAGATATAGATAGAGATGCTGTAAGTTCAGCTTCCCAGTTTTCATCGGACAGCATGAAAGCCATGTTGTAACCTTAACGTCCGTGAAGTTTTGCACAAACAGCCCAAAGAAATCCCTAAATGTTCACAATTGAAAAGGCCAATAGTGTACAGCTAATGGGGTTTTCCACTCTGGAAACCTTATAAAGTATATGGGCCTAGGCCCAAGTATCCCAGGTATACAATACAAACAATAACAAATATCAGAGGGAACGCAATTGCTGTTAAAGAGCTTATATATGAAAAACCGACAGTAAAACTTCTAGTTCTGTCAGTATTTTAATTGTAATGGTGCAGACCCTTACAAATTATTTATCATGGTTAAGAAAGAGGAGAGAGAAATCTAGGAGTGTAGTCCTAGTTAAGAAAAGACAGGGATTTCAGCACTCTTTTTAGAAAATAAAGCTCATAAGACCAACATATGTTTTTAAACAGTGAATTCTTTAATCCAATTGTGAACAGAGAAATCTTCCAGCTATATGTACGCCACTCCCCCAGTGGAAAGGACTCAACACTTATAGTATTCGTTAAAGGGAGTTTGAAAAGAAAGCAAAATTTACTTCTAAATATACTAGAGTTAGTAATATAAACCTGACCGGTCAGGGGTGCGCATTTAGTACATGGAAAACAGCCAAACACTACATAAATTTGTAGATTGACACCTATATATAACCTCTACACCCTGCTGCTCACAGAACCCCTTTTAAAGAGGTATAACCTGGGCAGGTATGAAAGAATGGGATCTAAGAGGTTAACTAAGGGTATCAGGAACAGAAGCAGGTCACAGCTTATTATCGTAATTACAATATGGTATGTAATGAATAGCGTATAGTGGTATACAGGCATGAAATGTAAAGCCTTAAATTCGAGACTCACTACACCCAGCTGCTCACAGTACTCCAATTAAGGAGAGTATAATACCGGGCAGTACAAAAAGTGGTAATATCTACCAGGATCTAAGTGATCTCTAAGTTAGGCTTTATTTACACTCAACAAAACACATTTAAGCGACTTTTTGCAATAAATACAGACAGTATGTGCCCTTATTATGCTTTTTGGTATTTTGTTAGTTCGTCATGCAAAGCTTTGCTGTAGAAAGGAATAAGCAGAAGTGTAGAGTTGTAGCATAAAGCACACTGCATGATATCTTCTTAATAGTGCTGTGATCGTGGAAATGCTGACATATAAAGCTGCATGCAAGGAAACATTGTAGCAAGCAGAAGAGAAAGCAATTCAAATGCTGTTTGTTAGAAGTTCAGCTTAGCGTATGTAAAACAATGTTGCTATTCTTGGCAGCTATTGTAACAGTACCCATAGATTTCTTTGTAAGTGTATTCCTCACACAGCAATCAGACAATGCAGTTTTCACAGGTAACCATATTATTATTCGACCGTAGTACAGTTCATATTAGTGAACCCTACTGTGACACATACGACCTTGCTTTATTCATTCAGACGTATCACTGTGGCATAGTGTGTCCTAGTCGTTTCTCCGATCCTCAGAATGCCGTTGTTACACTTCTGTATATTGCACCGCAGGTACCATCTACCATGCGGTTAGGAGGCTGTGTTTGTGGCGTGCACCACGTAGGCCGGTCGGCTTAACCAATGCCGACGCGCGTTTCACCCGCAGGGCTGTTAAACACACCGGGCTTCGTCAGGGCGGTATATTGAATGGACTCCTTCAGTCCTATTTTTATAGTAATTTGTAAGAGCGCCCCTGCTGGAGGTGAAAATACAATGCATATCTAGTTGAACACAAACATGAAATTAAAAGCAACTAAATGGAAACAGACACCAATTTGGAAATGTGCTGTACTTAAAAGCAAAAAGGTAACTCTAGAATTTATATCCTTTTAGCTGAATAACATATCTTAGTATATAGCACCTATTTTCCCTTATTCATATACTATATTTTGATTACAATGTTTTAAAATACAAGTCAGAAAAAATGTTTTTTAGAGCAGGGCTTTCATGGAATTCATTTTGTCCTATAGAAAACAGGCCATATCGAGTTTATCATTTAAACCATCAGGCAGTTGGGTCCCCAACTCAAAGATCCATCTGCATTCTTTTTGCAAGAGGACCTTGTCGTTGTCGCCCCCTCTGCCATTGGTGATTCCTCTATCTATACAGATGAATTTCAGAGAATCAGGATTACAATCATGTACCAGTTCATAATGTTTTGCGACATTGCTCTTCTGGTTTTTGTTTTTTACATCGTCTCGATGCTCAGTAATTCGGTCTTTTATGGCTCTCCTCGTTTTGCCCACATAAAAACGTGGGCAGTTACAGGAGAGTAGGTAGATCACTCCTTCAGTATTGCAATTAGTAAAGTGTTTTAACTTGTATCTCTTCCCTGAACGGGTGCCAAAATCTTTAGTTTTTACCATAAATTTGCATGCCACACAACGACCACAAGGGTGGTTGCCAGATGACCTATGTCTTGTCAGCCAGTCTGTCTGTCTCTGTTCAGACCTATATTGACTTCTTACTAGCTTATCCTTCAGATTGCTAGCTCGTCTTGCAGTAATATTCGGATAGGCTCCAACTTCTTTTGATACTCCCACATCACTCACAAGAATTTTCCAATTCTTGGCCAGGATCTCCTTTAAAGCATTCCAATGACAGTTATAATCTGTGATTAGCCTTATTTTTGAATCTATTGGTTTTTCTTTCTGTGCAAGAAGTGTGTTTCTATTTGTATGTGCAGCATTGCTGAATGCCTTCTTTACATTTCGCTTAGAATATCCTCTATCTAAGAACCTTTTTTGCATCTCTACGCCATGCTTTAGGAACCTTTCTTTTGTCGAGCAATTTCTACGAAGCCGCAGAAATTGCCCTTTTGGAATGCCTTTTATCAAGTGTGTTGGGTGGTGACTTGAAGCTAAGAGGAGACTGTTAGTAGCAGTACTCTTCCGAAAGTTTTCAGTCACTAACATTCCTTGTTCAATTTTTACATTGACATCGAGGAACGAAATTTCCTCCTTACTATATTGCAGGGTTAGTGAAATGTTGCTATTATTTATGTTGAGGGTTCGAACAAATTCTTTTAGAATGTTCTCTGATCCCTCCCAGATTAGGAAGACATCATCCACGTATCTTATCCACATGTGGTATACAGGCATGAAATGTAAAGCCTTAAATTCGAGACTCACTACACCCAGCTGCTCACAGTACTCCAATTAAGGAGAGTATAATACCGGGCAGTACAAAAAGTGGTAATATCTACCAGGATCTAAGTGATCTCTAAGTTAGGCTTTATTTACACTCAACAAAACACATTTAAGCGACTTTTTGCAATAAATACAGACAGTATGTGCCCTTATTATGCTTTTTGGTATTTTGTTAGTTCGTCATGCAAAGCTTTGCTGTAGAAAGGAATAAGCAGAAGTGTAGAGTTGTAGCATAAAGCACACTGCATGATATCTTCTTAATAGTGCTGTGATCGTGGAAATGCTGACATATAAAGCTGCATGCAAGGAAACATTGTAGCAAGCAGAAGAGAAAGCAATTCAAATGCTGTTTGTTAGAAGTTCAGCTTAGCGTATGTAAAACAATGTTGCTATTCTTGGCAGCTATTGTAAGAGTACCCATAGATTTCTTTGTAAGTGTATTCCTCACACAGCAATCAGACATTAACGAATACTATAAGTGTTGAGTCCTTTCCACTGGGGGAGTGGCGTACATATAGCTGGAAGATTTCTCTGTTCACAATTGGATTAAAGAATTCACTGTTTAAAAACATATGTTGGTCTTATGAGCTTTATTTTCTAAAAAGAGTGCTGAAATCCCTGTCTTTTCTTAACTAGGACTACACTCCTAGATTTCTCTCTCCTCTTTCTTAACCATGATATATATATATATATATATATATATATATATATATATATATATATATATATATATAGTATATGTGTGTGTGTTTTCTATTTATTAAGAATCTATCAGATATTAAGTAGATTTAGATTTGCTATTTTATGCTAAATCGATTTGAAATGCTTATAACTTTTTAATGGCTGAACAAACGTGGCTAAAATATGGTGTAATCAGCAAAACATTTTGAAGATGATCAGTAGTGTTAATTAAGCAATTACACCTTTTTCCACACTTTTTTCTATATTTTTTTTAATTTTTTTTTCTCTGAAGTATTTTTTTTTAATTATAAATAAGAATAATATGCAAATGTAACGCAGTTTCAGTACAGCATCTGATAAGCTAACCTTAAAGGGACATGAAACCCCAAAAATGTATTTCATGATTCAGATAGAACATACAATTTTAAACAACTGTTCAATTTACTTCTATTATCTAATTTGATGAATTCTCTTGGTAACCTTTGTTGAAGGAAGAGCAATGCTCAAGCCAATAACATGAGAATTATTACATCTTTTGAGCCTACCTAGGCATCCTTTTCAACAAATGATACCAAGAGAACGGAAACATTATATAATAAAAGTAAATTGGAAAGTTATTTAAAATAGCATGCTCTATCTGAGTTATGAGGGCAAAAGTGTGGGTTTCATGTCCCTTTGAGATGTATGGAGGGTTTCCTTTTATTCAAAAATCTTTCTTTGTAGTCACTACATTAATTTAAAAATGTAAAAGTTTTTTTTTATAATTTTATGATAAATGTGCAATTGTCATTTATGTCATGTAAGGTGTGATGTAATTTATGATGTAAATAATGTAATTCATGATGTCAGAACTGATCACATTTGTCATTGATGATGTCATATGTAATTATATCATTGATAATGTAACAACAGATCTCCTAAGGTGTGGAGGGGATACATTCCAACTTTCCTGGGTTTCCAGCATTTGAACAACAGGTAAAAATCTGGAATTAATGTAATTTTTTGCCTCTAAATTTATTGGCTTCTAAAAGATATGAATCATTCAACCCCTTGACACAAAAGCATTTTAACATATGTGTTTGTACTTGCTGCTGTACAGTAGCGGACCAACTCAACAGAGGGCCCTGTTTTTGGTGCCCTCAAAGGTAACTCAGTAGTTATCAATAGCAATAAGATGGACAGACAGACAGACACATCTGCAACCAGCACTAATAAAAGATTCCCATGCATTAAGATTGTACTCATTCTGCACACACCTTTGACTGCTATGGGCCTCCACCATCACTTTGGCCCTGGTGACACTGCACCTGCTGCACCAATGGTAGTTCCACCCCTGTATCCGTATTTCCCTTTCAAACCCTTTTGCTAACAGATTTCAATTCCTGAATAAATACATATGACATGATTTTTAGAGTTTTTTTTTAATTCAATAAATTTTTTCCTCTAGTAAACACATTTTAGTCATGTTAATGGTTTAAACAAAGCATTAGCAGCAAGATCTAAAAAGGTCCACATATATTTTGCAACAAAATATGCATTTATATGGGTCAATCCATATGTTGCTTATTCCAAAAATATATAATATTGGAACACGTAATTCACAAATATGGACGCTTATTGTTGACCAAGAGAAAAGTAAATGTGCAAGAGTTCAAATCCAGTTACCACACAAGAATGTTGTCATAGAAGGTATAAAGGCTGTAGCAAGAGAAAAGTAAGCATTACGCAGGAAAACCAAGTAAAAGCTAATACATCTGCTTGAAAAACTATATGAAAGTGTGTATCTTTGTATTATAACTACATAAACGCAGGGCCGGATTTATAATTAGGCTGAGTAGGCATGTGACAAACAGGCACCCTCCATAGAGGGGCACCTGTCTCTCTCTATTATAAATACCGGTCAGCTTAAAATTACCTTTCTAAAACCACCATAGTGAGAGCTTGAAAAATATGGTAGTAACTAGTTTCCCAATCAGATAAAGGACCTCTGATGTCAGCACTAGCTACTTCCTGTATTTTCTATAATTTCTATAATTTGTTAGTAGCAGCTGTACCTACTATGTGATCACAGGTGACTTAGGTGGATGGGAGCTAGTTGCTACCCGCAATATGGTGGCTTCATGTAGGGTACTATAAGCACATTATTATTTATAATAAATAATATAATATAAAAGAATGTATTTTCTAATAGGGTTTGCACAATATTATTGATACTATTATCTGTTAAAGAATGTGATATGATTGTTTGTAGCCCCCACGAATAGAAGTGTGTAACTATAAGCTCAGTTGTGTTTCTAGTTGGTAATGTGTCTGTATAATTTAATATATAATATTAATTTATGTTCTAATAGGGTTTGCACCATATTATTGATGCTATTATCTGTTAAAGAATGTGATATGATTGTTTTAGCCCCCACAAATAAAAGTCTGTAACTATAAACACAGCTGTGTTTCTAGTTGGTTATGTGTCTGTATAATTTAATGTATCTGTATTCTTCATAAACTAAATACAGAAATTACATAGCACCTTCTCATACCCTGTTCACTGATTAAAGTATGGGGCCCGGGGAGGTGCTGTTATCTCACTTCCGGTGGCCACTTTAGTTAAGGTCGCCAGCACATCAGTGAATGGGGCGCAGGGGGCGCTTCAGATTTTGGTGCCTACAATCCATCCCTACATAAACGTTTCTACCTTTGCATAAAAATATATCACTGTTTGTATCACGGCCATGTGCAAGTTTGTAGCTTTACAAGAAAATCATATAATAATATCCAGTTTCACTTGAAAACCTTGTAAGAATGTATGCCTTTACATGAAAACCATGAAGGTGTGCAATTTTTTATTTATTCAATTATTCTACTTTTTTTTATGCATGTATAAACAATACGTGAAGTTTCCTCTTATGCTACACTGATATATAATTGTTCTTGTTGTGAGTGCTCATAAAAATGTAGATACTTCATCAGTGTATGGCTCCATCTTGTCTATTTGTTCCATTGATTAAAGGGGAGTTCCTTAGCAACGAGATGGAAAACATTTGTAGATTGATAAGCGTTAAGATAAAACATTTCATTATGGTTTTTGAATGGCAAAATATGCATGAAAACATTGCCTTATTGTTTCCTAGAACAGCTAATGTGCCCATACGTGAAAATGTAACCTTCTACTCCAACCATTATGTGTGATCTTGAATAGTGGATGTCTGTAATTGACATGTTTTTAGTTGTATTTGCCACTGTACTTGATATTAAATAACACTGTACAATTTCTTAAAGTCAGATTAGGTAAAACACAAGAACAACTGAAAGTAGGCTTTTCAACATATGTAAATACAATAGCCCCTTTTAATTACACACAGGCGAATAACATTCCCAAGCAATGAACTTTTCCTCCAATGTTTGCAGCGAGCATTCACTGCTGGAAGTTAGCATCACACAAGAAATCTCCCGGGATATTTAAAAAAAATTAAACTGCTGAAAAGAATTATAGTTATTAACTATTTACTAACTACTTAGCTAAATAAATACAAATTTACCTGTGAAATAAAACTTAACCTGCCTTACACTAAAACCTAAAATTACACTAAAATTAAATAAATTACATTAATGAAATACAATTAACTAAATTAAAAAAACAAACACTAAGTTACACAAAATAAAAAAGAAAATATCAAATATTTAAACTAATTACACCTAATCTAATAGCCCTATCAAAATAAAAAAGTCCCCCAAAATAATAAAACCCCTATCCTAAACTAAACTGCCAATAACCCTTAAAAGGGCCTTTTGCGGGGCATTGCCCCCCAAAAATCAGCTCTTTTATCTGTAAAATAAAATACAAACAACCCCCCAACAGTAAAACCCACCACCCACACAACCAACCCCCCAAATAAAATCCTATCTAAATAAACCTAAGCTCCCCATTGCCCTGAAAAGGACATTTGGATGGGCATTGCCCTTAAAAGGGCATTTAGCTCTTTTACATTGCCCAAACCCTAAGCTATAAATAAAACCCACCCACTAAACCCTTAATAAAACCTAACACTAACCCCCGAAAATCCACTTACAGTTTTGGAAGACTGGACATCCATCCTTATCCAGCCGGGAGAAGTCTTCATCCAAGCGGCCAGAAGTCTTCATCCAGACGGCATCTTCTATCTTCATCCTTCGACTTGGAGCTTAGGTTTATTTAGATAGGATTTTATTTGGGGGGTTGGTTGTGTGGGTGGTGGGTTTTACTGTTGGGGGGTTGTTTGTATTTTTATTTTTTTACAGGTAAAAGAGCTGATTTCTTTGGGGCAATGCCCGCAAAAGGCCCTTTTAAGGGCTATTGGCAGTTTAGTGTAGGCTAGGAGTTTTATTATTTTGGGGGGCTTTTTTATTTTGATAGGGCTATTAGATTAGGTGTAATTCTTTTTTACTTTTGATAATTTCTTTTTTTATTTTGTGTAATTTAGTGTTTATTTATTTTTGTAATTTAGATAAATTTATTTTTTTAATTTAATTTATTTCATTTTATTGTATGTTAGGTGTTAGTGTAACTCAGGTTAGGTTTTATTTTACAGATAAATGTGTATTTATTTTAACTAGGTAGCTAGTAAATAGTTAATAACTATTTACTAACTAGTCTACCTAGTTAAAATAAATGCAAACTTACCTGTGAAATAAAAAAAAAAACTAAGATAGCTACAATGTAACTATTAGTTATATTGTAGCTAGCTTAGGGTTTATTTTACAGGTAAGTATTTAGTTTTAAATAGGAATAATTTAGTTAATAATAGTAGGTTTTATTTAGATTTATTTTAATTATATTAAAATTACGGGTGTTAGGGTTAGGGTTAGACTTAGTGTTAGGTTTAGGGGTTAATATATTTTTTTAGTGTTAGTGATGTGGGAGGCCAGAGGTTTTAGGGGTTAATAACTTTAGTATAGTTGCGGCGGTGACGTTGGGGGTGGCAGGTTAGGGGTTAATAAATTTATGTAGGTGGCGGCGACATTGGGGGCGGCAGATTAGGGGTTAATAAGTATAGGTAGGTGTCAGCGACATTGAGGGCGGCAGATTAGGGTTTAATAAGTGTAGGTAGGTGGCGGCGACATTGGGGGCGGCAGATTAGGGGTTAATAAATTTATGTAGATGGCGGCGACATTAGGGACGGCAGATTAGTAGTTAACAAGTTTAATGTAGGTGTCGGCGATGTCGGGGGCGGCAGATTAGGGATGTTTAGACTCAGGGTTTATGTTAGGGTGTTAGGTTTAAACTTACATTTTCTTTCCCCATAGACATCAATGGGGCTGCGTAAACGTAGCTTTACGCTCCGTCATTGCAGGTGTTAGGCTTTTTTTTAGCCGGCTCTCCCCATTGATGTCTATGGGGAAATTGTGCACGAGCACGTCAAAGCAGCTCAAAGCAGCGCTGGTATTTGTGTGCGGTATGGAGCTCAACGTGCCATATTGCCCACAAACCTGTAATAGCAGCGCTATTAATGGTGAGCGGTGGAAAAAACTGGTAATCTAGCCGTATGTTATTGTATTTCCTCTTATGTCTGCTACTCTTTTCAAAACAGTTCTTTGTTTAATACCTTAAAGGTCCCAGATGCTGAAGTGTTGCCTCCTGATACTGGGCACAGCCATCTTGGAAATTAGGTACTATCACATCCTAGGAGAGAGGGGGTTCACGCTCCCATATCAGTGATGTTGGTGGCTTTTTGTCAGCTGTATAATTTGCTTGGGGTGCATGTGCATTATACAGTGTGTGAGCTTTATATTTTTACACAGTTCTTAAGTTACACAAAATAAACTTAAAAAGCACTCAGCAGTTATATAGAGAATTGCAGCTCTGCAAAAATGTAAACCCGGTGCTTTGTATATTGCGCACAAACCTATAGCAAAATTGTCAAAAACCTCACTAATCTGTAAATGCACAATGTTTGTCTCAGGGGGCTAGAATACCTAAGTTCCAAGATGGTAGCCCCCATTATAAAGAGCTTTACCATTTGTCAAATGTAAGAGGTTAAGATAGGTTAATAGCTTTAAAGGGAGCTGAAGAGACAGGAGAAAAAGCCAGTAGTAACTATACTATTGTAGTTGTGCACAGTAGTTCAATGTTAATTTAAGCCTGAGATGAGGTTAAGAAACAGTGGCTTCCACAGCATCATAAATGGAGCTCTAAGAATTCATGTTCAGAGATAGAAAGTTAGATAATGACTAAGAAGTAAACAAGAAATACTGTAAACAAAATTATAAACTATTATTTAAAAGTGAGTTCTATACAAATAAAATAGGTAGGTTATAAACTTGAGAAATGTGAAGCTGAAAATAATCTATTTTTCATTAAAACAAATATATATAACTAGTCCTAAAGCCCGTTCACACGGGCCGTGTTGTGTTATATTCATTCTCTCTCTCTCTCTCTCTCTCTCTCTTTCTCTCTCTCTCTCTCTCTCTCTCTCTCTCTCTCTCTCTCCTGTGCGCCTTCACCTGCCGGTCCTCGCGCGCTGCTTTGTTTCAGCTGTGCTGCCGGGTCCTCGCGCTGCTGCCGGGTGGGTGCGCGTGCGATCAGCTGCAAGAGTTTGTCTGAACTGCGCATGACGGCTTCAGACAAACTCTTGTCTTTTATTATATAGGATTTGATAGCTTTTTAATACTGCTGTAATTATTTATATTTTGTTGTATCTAACTTATTAGTCACAGAGTTCCACAGAGCTGTTTAAGTGTCAAAAACAGATTATCCCCCCCCCCCCAATATTACTAAATAAGAACTGTAGAATTTTAAAATAGTTTTTGTTGCTATCATAAATACCTGCCAAAAAGTCTATGGATACCATTTATTTAAAAATTATACTCATTACATTATTTTTCTATATTTAGATGTTTGTTAATTTAAGATTGTTGTGGTTTTAACCCTCTCTGTGTAATTTCAGTGTTTCTCTATTTTTTTCTTTTATAAAATATACTAATAGTAGGTTGCAAAGCAATGTAGATTTTGCTGTTTTCTTTACATCCTACTTTTTCACCACAAGGTTGTGCTGTTGCTCCTTCTTTGTTTTTTTTTTATCAACCATGGTTAATCCGTTAATAAAATGCTATACAGACAAATAAGAGTGGTTTAAATAGGCTTACAGTTATTATTGTCACAAGTTGATAATCAACTAACAGCCCAGCAACAATGAATAAACATAATTTCTAAAGAAGATGTGAATAGAAACACATCCTCTCTATCTGTTTCAAAGAACTCTACTGTTTATATACAACTACAGTAAACACAAAAAGGGTCAGAGTGGATTGGCTCACAGGAGAAAAACAACAAATACATGAATGAGAACTTGTATTTTTTTTTTTCTTCACAAGGACATTGGCATTTCCCTTGATACTCTGCTTGCAAGAGACGTGATTTGTTTACAAACGGTACCTTTGTAGATATCTTGCAAAAACAATACTATATCATGCTAATAACAAAGCTAAAGAAAACCTGCTGTAATAATAATGACTAAAATTAACCCATTGAAGAACCAGCAGAGTTGCAGTCCTCTGTCAGCAAATGGGTTAAATAATTTGCACTGATATTGAACTATTTTGATGCAAATGTTTAGAGAGAATCCAAATGAGTCAATTTTGCTGCTAGATTTAGCCTTTTTGAGTTACAAAAAAAATGATTTCAGAGTCATTTATTTGTCATGAATAAAATTCTTTAGTTTCATCCTAGATTTGTTCATGGGGTTAATTTGGTTCAGCCAAATTTTGACATGATTTGTTTAATAGTGAATACACATTTATTATACATTAACATTATATATAGTGTATACTAAACAGTTTAAAGAAAATAGGGCCCACAACTGAAAATCATGCTGCTATTTTAGTAACAGTATTGAAATTTGGTATAAAAAATATAGATGCAATGTAAATAGGCTTAGTTTTGTAGTTGAAACATTATCAGAACATAAAGTGTTGTCCCAGGAACATTTTTTTAAGAATGAATAGTGCTGAGGAAGCTTTACAATTGTAGTAGAATTGGTTTAAATCCAAATTCCAAATCTAAGTACAGCAAGTCAGTTCACATAAATCTAAGTATTATCTGGCAAGACACACAGAAACCCAGCAATCAGGTTGCAAATGTAAAGTGCAAGAGATAAAAGAAGACTCCCCTTTGGACTAATCAAAGATGAGAGTTTAGAAAATATTATACATAGAACTTAAAGGGACAGTTAAGTAAAAAAAAAACTTTCATGATTTAAATAGGGCATGTAATTTTAAACAACTTCCCAATTTACTTTTATTACCAATTTTACTTTGTTCTCTTGGTATTCTTAGTTTGAAGCTAAAGCTAGGAGGTTCATATGCTAATTTCTTAGACCTTAAAGGCCACTTCTAATCTGAAAGCATTTTGACAGTTTTTCACCACTAGAGGGCGTTATTTCATTTGCTTCATATAGATAACATTGAGCTCAGGCACGTGAAGCTCCTAGGAGCAAGCACCGATTGGCTAAAAATGCAAGTCTGTCAAAAGAACTGAAATAAGGGGGCAGTTTGCAGAGCCATAAATACAAGGTTATCACAGAGGTAAAAAGTATATTATTATAACTGTGTTGGTTATGCAAAATTGGGGAACGGGTAATAAAAGGGGTTATCTACCTTTTCAAACAACAAAAATTCTTGTGTTTACTGTCCCTTTAACATTTATGGAAGAGCCAGAAAAATAATTTTGATATGAGAGTTATATTCAATTAATATTATTTGTAACTAAATCTCCTCCTTAAAGGGATACAAAGCCCACATTATTTTTCATGATTCAGATAAACCATGACATTTTAAACAACTTTCAAATGTACTTCTCGTAACAATTTTTCTTTGTTCTCTTGTTATCTTTTGTTGAAAAGCAGGGACATAAGCTCAGGAGAGTTCACAAGTCTGGAGCACAAAATGGAAGCAATTTTGCAAGAATGTTATCCATTTTCAAGAGCACTAGATGGCAGCAATATATACTGCTATCTAGTGCTCCAGACATCTTCCCAGGTATCTAAAGTGGATATAAAAAGTCTACACACCCCTGTTAAAATGTCAGGTTTCTGTGATGTAAAAAAACGAGACAAAGATAAATCATTTCAAAACTTTTTCCACCTTTAATGTGACCTATAAACTGTACAACTCAATTGAAAAACAAACTGAAATCTTTTAGGTGGAGGGAAGAAAACAAAAAAACTAAAATAATGTGGTTGCATAACTGGGGATGTAGCTGTGTTCAGAATAACTGTGTTCAGAATTAAGCAATTACATTCAAAATCATGTTAAATAAGAGTCATCACACACCTGCCATCACTTAAAGTACCTCTGGTTAAGCCCAAATAAAGTTCAGCTGCTCTAGTTGGTCTTTCCTGAAATTTTCTTAGTTGCATCCCACAGCAAAAGTCATGGTCCACGGAGAGCTTCCAAAGGATCAAAGGGATCTCATTGTTAAAAGCTATCAGTCAGGAGAAGGGTACAAAAGAATTTCCAAGGCATTAGATATACCATGGAACACAGTGAAGACAGTCATCATCAAGTGAAGAAAATATGGCACAACAGTGACATTACCAAGAACTGGACGTTCCTCCAAAATTGATGAAAAGACAAGAAGAAAACTGGTCTGGGAGGCTACCAAGAGGCCTACAGCAACATTAAAGGAGCTGCAGGAATATCTGGCAAGTACTGGCTGTGTGGTACATCTGACAACAATCTCCCGTATTCTTCATATGTCTGGGCTATAGGGTAGAGTGGCAAGACAAAAGCCTTTTCTTACGAAGAAAAACATCCAAGCCAGGCTACATTTTGCAAAAACACATCTGAAGTCTCCCAAAAGCATGTGGGAAACGGTGTTATGGTCTGATGAAACCAAGGTTGAACTTTTTGGCCATAATTCCAAAAGATATGTTTTGCGCAAAAACAACACTGCACATCACCAAAAGAACACCATACCCACAGTGAAGCATGGTGGTGGCAGCATCATGCTTTGGGGTTGTTTTTCTTCAGCTGGAACTGGGGCCTTAGTTAAGCTAGAGGGAATTATGAACAGTTCCAAATACCAGTCAATATTGGCACAAAACCTTCAGGCTTCTGCTAGAAAGCTGAACATGAAGAGGAACTTCATCTTTCAGCATGACAACAACCCAAAGCATACATCCAAATCAACAAAGGAATGGCTTCACCAGAAGAAGATTAAAGTTTTGGAATGGCCCAGCCAGAGCCCTGACCTGAATCCGATTGAAAATTTGTGGGGTGATCTGAAGAGGGCTGTGCACAGAAGATGCCATCTGACAGATTTGGAATGTTTTCGCAAAGAAGAGTGGCAAATTTTGCCAATTCAAAATGTGCCATGATGATAGACTCATACCCAAAAAGACTGAGTGCTGTAATAAAATCAAAAGGTGCTTCAACAAAGTATTAGTTTAAGCAAAAACCATATTATTTTATTTTTATATTTTTTCTTCCCTCTACCTAAAAGATTTCAGTTTGTTTTTCAATTGAGTTGTACAGTTTATAGGTCACATTAAAGGTGGAAAAAGTTCTGAAATGATTTATCTTTGTCTCATTTTTTTACATCACAGAAACCTGGCATTTTAACAGGGGTGTGTAGACTTTTTATATCCACTGTATAATACACAAAGAGAAGACCAGCACATCAGACTCAATTGTAGTTTATTAAACACAGTGGACAGTGCAATAGCTGTTGTACAAAATTTAAAAACAATCGCCAGCTCCTGGTACAGTAAAACTTCAGGGTAACACTCCATGCTTGGATGGTAATCACTTTGGACTTTGCGGGAGACACCACGTCGGTCAGGTGCAGTCATTAGTGGGAAGTATCCAAAGGTCCACAAGACAGCTACCGTAAGTTGTAAGTACAAAAGCTATTGTGCTATTCACTGTGTTTAAAAGACAGAGACCTAGATTTGGAGTTTGGCGGTAGCCGTGAAAACCAGCGTTAGAGGCTCCTAACGCTGGTTTTAGGCTACCGCCGGTATTTAGAGTCACTCAAAATAGGGTCTAACGCTCACTTTTCAGCCGCGACTTTTCCATACAGCAGATCCCCTTACGTCAATTGCGTATCCTATCTTTTCAATGGGATCTTCCTAACTCCGGTATTTAGAGTCGTTTCTGAAGTGAGCGTTAGACATCTAACGACAAAACTCCAGCCGCAGGAAAAAAGTCAGTAGTTAAGAGCTTTCTGGGCTAACGCCGGTTCATAAAGCTCTTAACTACTGTACTCTAAAGTACACTAACACCCATAAACTACCTATGTACCCCTAAACCGAGGTCCCCCCACATCGCCGCCACTCGATTAAATTTTTTTAACCCCTAATCTGCCGACCGCCACCTACGTTATCCTTATGTACCCCTAATCTGCTGCCCCTAACACCGCCGACCCCTGTATTATATTTATTAACCCCTAATCTGCCCCCCACAACGTCGCCTCCACCTGCCTACACTTATTAACCCCTAATCTGCCGAGCGGACCTGAGCGCTACTATAATAAAGTTATTAACCCCTAATCTGCCTTACTAACCCTATAATAAATAGTATTAACCCCTAATCTGCCCTCCCTAACATCGCCGACACCTAACTTCAATTATTAACCCCTAATCTGCCGACCGGAGCTCACCGCTATTCTAATAAATGTATTAACCCCTAAAGCTAAGTCTAACCCTAACACTAACACCCCCCTAAGTTAAAAATAATTTAAATCTAACAAAATAAATTAACTCTTATTAAAGGGACACTGAACCCAAATTTTTTCTTTTGTAAATCAGAAAGAGCATGCAATTTTAAGCAACTTTCTAATTTACTCCTATTATCAATTTTTCTTCATTCTCTTGCTACCATTATTTGAAAAAGAAGGCATCTAAGCTTTTTTTTTGGTTTCAGTACTCTGGACAGCACTTTTTTATTGGTGGATGAATTTATCCACCAATCAGCAAGGACAACCCAGGTTGTTCACCAAAAATGGGCCGGCATCTAAACTTACATTTTTGCATTTCAAATAAAGATACCAAGAGAATGAAGAAAATTTGATAATAGGAGTAAATTAGAAAGTTGCTTAAAATGTCATGCTCAATCTGATTCACGAAAGAAAATTTTTGGGTACAGTGTCCCTTTAAATAAATTATTCCTATTTAAAGCTAAATACTTACCTGTAAAATAAATCCTAATATAGCTACAATATAAATTATATTTATATTATAGCTATTTTAGGATTTATATTTATTTTACAGGTAACTTTGTATTTATTTTAACCAGGTACAATAGCTATTAAATAGTTAAGAACTATTTAATAGCTAAAATAGTTAAAATAATTACAAATTTACCTGTAAAAGAAATCCTAAACTAAGTTACAATTAAAACTAACACTATACTATCAATAAATTTATTAAATAAACTACCTACAATTACCTACAATTAACCTAACACTACACTATCAATAAATTCATTAAATACAATTCCTACAAATAAATACAATTAAATAAACTTGCTAAAGTACAAAAAATAAAAAAGAACTAAGTTACAAAAAATAAAAAAATATCTACAAACATAAGAAAAATATTACAACAATTTTAAACTAATTACACCTACTCTAAGCACCCTAATAAAACAACAAAGCCCCCCAAAATAAAAAATGCCCTACCCTATTCTAAATTACTAAAGTTAAAAGCTCTTTTACCTTACCAGCCCTGAACAGGGCCCTTTGCGGGGCATGCCCCAAGAAGTTCAGCTCTTTTGCCTGTAAAAAAAAAACATACAATACCCCCCCCCCAACATTACAACCCACCACCCACATACCCCTAATCTAACCCAAACCCCCCTTAAATAAACCTAACACTAAGTCCCTGAAGATCATCCTACATTGTCTTCACCTCACCAGGTATCACCGATCCGTCCTGGCTCCAAAATCTTCATCCAACCCAAGCGGGGGTTGGCGATCCATCATCCGGTGCCTGAAGAGGTCCAGAAGAGGCTCCAAAGTCTTCATCCTATCCGCGAAGAAGAGGCGATCCGGACCGGCAACCATCTTGATCCAAGCGGCATCTTCTATCTTCATCCGATGACGACCGGCTCAATCCTGAAGACCTCCACCGCGGACCCATCTTCTTCCGGCGACGTCCAACTGCAGAATGACGGTTCCTTTAAGGGACGTCATCCAAGATGGCGTCCCTCGAATTCCGATTGGCTGATAGGATTCTATCAGCCAATCGGAATTAAGGTAGGAATATTCTGATTGGCTGATGGAATCAGCCAATCAGAATCAAGTTCAATCCGATTGACTGATCCAATCAGCCAATCAGATTGAGCTCGCATTCTATTGGCTGATCGGAACAGCCAATAGAATGCAAGCTCAATCTGATTGGCTGATTGGATCAGCCAATCGGATTGAACTTGATTCTGATTGGCTGATTCCATCAGCCAATCAGAATATTCCTACCTTAATTCCGATTGGCTGATAGAATCCTATCAGCCAATCGTAATTCGAGGGACGCCATCTTGGATGACGTCATTTAAAGGAACCGTCATTCGTTGTTCAGTCGTCGGCCAGGATGGATGTTCCGCGGTGGAGGTCTTCAGGATGCTGCCGCTTCGCTCCGGATGGATGCCGCTTGGATGAAGACTTCAATCGGATGGAAGAACTCTTCTGCCCCGCTTGGATGAAGACTTCAGCCGGATCATGGACCTCTTCAGCCCCCCGCTTGGGCTTGGATCAGGACATCGGAGGAGCTCTTCTGGACCGATCGGTGAACCTGGTATGGTGAGGACAAGGTAGGATGATCTTCAGGGGCTTAGTGTTAGGTTTATTTAAGGGGGGTTTGGGTTAGATTAGGGGTATGTGGGTGGTGGGTTGTAATGTTGGGGGGCTTGGGTATTGTATGTTTTTTTTTACAGGCAAAAGAGCTGAACTTCTTGGGGCATGCCCCGCAAAGGGTCCTGTTCAGGGCTGGTAAGGTAAAAGAGCTTTGAACTGTAGTAATTTAGAATAGGGTAGGGCATTTTTTTATTTTGGGGGGCTTTGTTATTTTATTAGGGGGCTTAGAGTAGGTGTAATTAGTTTAAAATTGTTGTAATATTTTTCTTATGTTTGTAAATATTTTTTTATTTTTTGTAACTTAGTTCTTTTTTATTTTTTGTACTTTAGCTAGTTTATTTAATTGTATTTATGTGTAGCAATTGTATTTAATTAATTTATTGATAGTGTAGTGTTAGGTTAATTGTAGGTAATTGTAGGTAGTTTATTTAATTAATTTATTGATAGTCTAGTGTTAGGTTTATTTGTAACTTAGGTTAGGATTTCTTTTACAGGTAAATTTGTAATTATTTTAACTATTTTAGGTATTAAATAGTTCTTAACTATTTAATAGCTATTGTACCTGGTTAAAATAAATACAAAGTTACCTGTAAAATAAATATAAATCCTAAAATAGCTATAATATAATTATAATTTATATTGTAGCTATATTAGGATTTATTTTACAGGTAAGTATTTAGCTTTAAAAAGGAATAATTTATTTAATAAGAGTTAATTAATTTCGTTAGATTTCAATTATATTTAACTTAGGGGAGTGTTAGTATTAGGGTTAGACTTAGCTTTAGGGGTTAATACATTTATTAGAATAGCGGCGAGATTCGGTCGGCAGATTAGGGGTTAATGTTTGAAGTTAGGTGTCGGCGATGTTAGGGAGGGCAGATTAGGGGTTAATACTATTTATGATAGGGTTAGTGAGGCGGATTAGGGGTTAATAACTTTATTATAATAGCGGTGCGGTCCGGTCGGCAGATTAGGGGTTAATAAGTGTAGGCAGGTGGAGGCGATGTTGTTGGGGGCAGATTAGGGGTTAATAAATATAATATAGGGGTCGGCGGTGTTAGGGGCAGCAGATTAGGGGTACATAAGGATAATGTAAGTAGCGGCGGTTTACGGAGCGGCAGATTAGGGGTTAAAAATAATATGCAGGGGTCAGCGATAGCGGGGGCGGCAGATTAGGGGTTAATAAGTGTAAGGTTAGGGGTGTTTAGACTCGGGGTACATGTTAGAGTGTTAAGTGCAGACGTCGGAAGGGTTACCGCATAGCAAACAATGGGGCTGCGTTAGGAGCTGAACGCGGCTTTTTTGCAGGTGTTAGTTTTTTTTTCAGCTCAAACAGCCCCATTGTTTCCTATGGGTGAATCGTGCACGAGCACGTTTTTGAGGCTGGCCGCGTCCGTAAGCAACTCTGGTATCGAGAGTTGAAGCTGCGTTAAAAATGCTCTACGCTCCTTTTTTGGAGCCTAACGCAGCCTTTATGTGGACTCTCGATACCAGAGTTATTTTTATGGTGCGGCCAGTAAAACGCGGGCGTTAGTTTTTCGGGTCGTTACCGACAAAACTCCAAATCTAGCCGTATATTTGAGTCGGATGTGGGTGTCTTTACTTTGAGTATTGTAGATTCTTCTTCCACATGAGACACAAAGTAGTTTCTGGTTATTGACCGAGCTTCAACACATTTATCTACTCACTGTTATGAACTTATGTTTGCAATATGTCCCCAATAATGGGTCAAGAGAACCTGCTATTGTTATTTTTCATTTATTATTATACTACTATTGTGTATTTATAACTTATATCACCCAAGCACTGTTTTTTTCCCCCTCCTTTTAACCTACCTTGGTTTCCCTTTGATAAAGAATACCATGAAAACAAACCAAATGTGATATTAGATGTAAATTGGATAGTTGTTTAAAACTGTATGCTCTTTCTGAATATGTTTTTTGGGGGGTTCATATCTCTTTAAGGGGGAGATTTGGCTATAGATTATACTAATTGGATATTATTTTATATCCATTTAAATCTGATCTGTTTTCAGACTTGCATTTGCCATGTGAGAAAAAAAAAACACACTATTATACTGAACCTTTAATAGGTTTCAGGGATGTGAATAATTCCTTAGTTCTCTTTATGATAACCTGGCAAGGAATGGGACCCAAAGTCTTCAAAGGAACATTAAAGGCACATAATTAATTACAAGACTTCTCAATACATTAAACCCAACTCCACTTATCATTTGCCCTGTTACTACTGGAACAGACAATACTATCCACTCTCATTTTTTTTAAGAAAACTGCTGAGGCACATTAAGGATAGCTATTTGGCAGGGTTTGCTTTGTGGAGTGTGCAATTCCAGTTGTCAGAATGGGAAAATCACAATATTCAGAGTTAAATTGCCATAAAGAAATAATGCATTTTTAATCCATTTATTTATATACATTACAATCCCTAAGTGCTTATTTCTCTATAAAGTAGTTTTTGCTGCATAGAAAAACAAGTATTTCAAACTGTTATTTTAGACATTTCTACACCCAAACACATGTATTATGCTTTCATGCTTGTGGTTGCTTTCTTCTGTTCATCAATAGGGCTCTGGGAGTTTGACATCCTGTAAGAACATATGTCTTCCGGACTAGGAGTGCACAAACATGCATTTCCTGGTAGTATTAAAGGGACACTAAAGTCATAATTAGGCTTACATTAATTGGATAGGCCATAACATTTTAAACAACTTTCCAATTTACTTCTATTTTAATTTGTGCTTAGTTCTCTTGGTATCCTTTGTTAAAAAGTAGTCATAGGTGTGTTTAGGAGGGCGTACACATCTTTTTCCATCTGGCAGCGGCATTTTCAACAATGTTTATAACATAGTTGCAAACACCGCTTCCAAAGAGTGCTAAAGACATGTGCATATTCCTGAACTCCTATTAGCTTACCTAGATTTACTCTCCAACAAAGGATAACATTAGAACAAATAAAATTTGATATAGAAGAATATTAAAACATTGTTTAAAATTGTTTAAAATTGCATGCTCTATCTGAATCACATTTTTACTTTTCCGTCCCTGTAATGTTAATTTAAACAACTTTACATTTAATGATGCAAAAACATTGTAATAGTTTATATTTGCTATGCATTATCACAAATTTAGGAGATTCAGGTCCTTTAAATAATTCCAAAGAAAACAAATAAAAAAGTAAGAAAACAATGATGTACTTTATCAACCAGAAATACGCAAAGTATAAATCATACCTGGTCCTCTTCACATGAATCTGAACATAACTAAGCTCTGTGGGGTTTCTAATACAAATAGCTCAGCTTGTGTTCTACTTGAAGATAATATGTGACCCCATGTTCTATATCTTAGTTATTGCTAAATCTGTAGTAGGAAAGTTTTTCTTAAAAATTGTTACGTGTTTAGGAAGTCACACCTTATGCTGACAAATTGTACATTGGAAAGAAAGAGAGATTGGTAATATTGGAAATTAAAGTGGGAAACAAATGTCAACAATAGTGATGTCGCAAACATAAAAATTTGGGTTCACGAACGGCGAACATCACAATAGTGATGGAAAAGTTGTTTCAAGGGGACTAACACCTGGACTGTGGCATGCCGGAGGGGGATCCATGGCAAAACTCCCATGGAAAATTACATAGTTGATGCAGAGTCTGGTTTTAATCCATAAAGGGCATAAATCACCTAACATTCCTAAATTGTTTGGAATAACGTGCTTTAAAACATCAGGTATGATGTTGTATCGATCAGGTAGTGTAAGGGTTACGCCCGCTTCACAGTGACAGACCAAACTCCCCGTTTAAAGGAACATTCTACACCAGAATTTTTATTGTTTTAAAAGATAGATAATCCCTTTATTACCCATTTCCCAGTTTTGCATAATTAACACATTTATAATAATATACTTTTAACCTCTGACATTATCTTGTATCTAAGCCTCTGCAAACTGCCCCTTTTTTCAGTTCTTTTGACAGACTTGCAGTCTAGCCAATCAGTGCCTGCTCCCAGATAACTTCTCGTGCACGAGCACAGTGTTATCTATATGAAATACGTGAACTAACACCCTCTAGTGGTGAAAAACTGTTAAAATGCAATCTGAAAGAGGTGGGCTTCAAGGTCTAAGAAATTAGCTTATGAACCTCCTAGGTTAAGCTTTCAACTAAGAATACCAAGAGAACAAAGCAAAATTGGTGATAAAAGTAAGGGGTGACACTGTGCCCTGGCAGGCAGGCACTGAAACACACATGTGTGAAGGAAACTGACTGATATTATTTAACATAGTCAAAAAAGTGTTTTTTTTTTTTAAAAAATCTACACTACTGTTACACCAGATACGAGTTGCACTGGGGTGACACTGTGCCCTGGCAGGCAGGCAGGCACTGAAACGCACACGTGTGAAGGAAACTGACTGCTATTATTTAACACAGTCAAAAAAGTGTTGTTGTTTTTTTAAATCTACACTACTGTTACACCAGATATGAGTGGTGGCACTGGGCAAGTGGGCACAGTGTACGCTGTGAGTCTGACACACACGCTGGCAGGCAGGCAGGCAACTGCAATTAGATTACACAAGAAAAAAAAAAAAGCAGACTGATGTTCTAGCCCTAAAAAGGGCTTTTTGGGGTGCTGTCCTTACAGCAGAGATCAGATGAGTCCTTCAGGACTGTAGTGGACACTGAATACACTAGCTTAGCTATCGATTTCCCTATTAAATCAGCAGCAGCTACACTGTCCCTCCTCTCTCTAAGAATGCAGCTTCCAAATGAATCTAAAATGGATGCTGTCCAGGAGGTAGGAGGGTCTGGGAGGGAGGGTCTGCTGCTGATTGGCTGGAATGTGTCTGCTGACTGTGAGGTACAGGGTCAAAGTATTACTCAATGATGACGAATAGGGGGTGGATCGAACATTGCATATGTTCGCCCACCGCGGCGAACGCGAACAAGCTATGTTCGCCGGGAACTATTCTCCGGCAAACTATTCGCGACATCACTAGTCAACAAGCTTAGCTGATTAAAAACACTGAATTAAGCTACAAGCTTCACACAATGGCTTATTGGAAGCGAGCTACAAATAATGAACTTATCCAGTCCCAAATTACATAAGCGTCATATAAAGTACTGTCCATGTACCAAACCCACAAAGGCCCCCACCTTATAACAACAGTATAAAGGCAGGAGGGAAGAAAAGCCGGTATTTACCTTCGGCCGAGCACCCCACTCTCATCTGCTGACTTGTTGCTGCTTCAGTGGGTCTAGGGGGAACGTGAAGCCTTCCTTGCTCTTACTCCGCCATCAAAATCCAGTCTGCAGGTGTGTGGAGGTATCAACCAATCATTCATTTGTGTCAGGAAACCCCCCGCCAATCACAGGCCAGGAATCACGGAGCAACAGCCAATCGTAATCCAGATGCTAATGATGTCATCTGTTTCTGGAAAACCTCCGCCAATCACAGGCCAGGAATCACAGAGCTAGATCCAGAAGGTATCAGGAGAAGTTCAAAGGAAATCAGCTGCGGTCTGGGAGAAACAGTCTCTGCCAAATCTGGCAAAAAGTATGCAAAACAAATGAAGAGGCGGCAGAGACTGAAGATTAAAAATTTAATCTTTATTTATACTTCATATTTAAAAGAAAAAAACGGAGGCACCCTCCTGGGCAAGACATAAGAAAATCTTACGCATTTCAGCTAGGAAGCCTTAGTCATAGCTATAACTAAGGCTTGCTAGCCGAAACGCGTAAGCTTTTCTTTTAGTGGGTCTTGTGTCTCATGTCTTGCCCAGGAGGGTGCCTCTGTTTTTTACTTCTAAATATGAAGTATAAATAAAGATTAACTTTTTAATCTTCAGTCTCTGCTGCCTCTTCATTTGTTTTGCAGACAAATTGTACTTGCCTCCATGTTAATAACTAATACATTGATTTTAGTATTATACCATTTCCTTCTTAATACAGGGAGAGTCCACAGCTGCATTCATTACTTGTAGGAAATACAGAACCTGGCCACCATGAGGAGGCAAAGACACTCCAGCCAAAGGCTTAAATATCTCCCCCACTTCCCTCATCCCTCTTTCGTCACAGGAGGTTTGCAGAGAAGCGTCAGAAGATTTAGTAGTCTCTTATGGAGGGTAGTACTCTTCGAGATGGGACTAAAGTTTTAAGTAGTCTTGTCAGCCTCTCAGTGAGAGCATTGATGAAAGTTAGAGTCTGGGGATGCAGGGAGAGTCTTTATACAAAACCATCCAGACTCATATTAACAGCTCCTTAAGCATAGATTCCGGTAAGATCGTTTAATTTTTTACACATATTGCAAACGCAAGAAGTCAGGGTCACAGTGTGGCTCCTTTTATCTATATGGAATCAAGGTTTAATATCTTCTGAGGGGGATTATGAACAGTTGGATTTAATCATATATGCTTTATTTGATTTTATGCTGCTTTTTGTGTAAGATGCTTATGGGCTCATAGACTGAGATGGAACATACAGGTTTCACTTTCACTTTGAAGGTTGCACAGCTTAAAAGCTAGGCTCACTTTTTCTCATAGCAGGGACGGTCCTGCATTGTGCACCATGTGACCAGTTCTCTTTTTCCCATCCCTACTTAGTTGGAGCTAATTTACGCTTGCCACGTGTAATGTTAGCCCATGTGAGGATAGTTCATATCATAAAGCCGCTGGATATTAGGATGGAAACTCTGTTAAAAAAGATTTTCAACCTATGGGATATTTGCGACAAGTTGCTGGAGCGGCTACCTTTTAGGGGTGTCTCCTTCGTGAAAATGTTTGAGCTGGAGGGTTTTCTCAAAATTTTTCAGGAAATAATTATGGCCTTCTGGGTTACTAATTCTTTTATCTGTGCTGCTATTACGCAGCTTCATTAGCCTATGGCTAAGACTTCAGGTTTTCTGTTCAGGCCCATGAGGCGCTCTGACAGATATAACGTCTAAGTCTAGTCTCTTTCCCTCTCCTTTAAGGGAAAGAGTTGGTTTGACTAGCTCCACGGTTTCAGGGGCCAAGGGTGCCTTCATACCATAAGATAAGTAGAACAATTCTAAGGGGCAAAGTTCGTATTATTGTTCCTTTTGTTCTGATAAATGACCAGCGTCAGAGGCCTCCCCTAAACCAGAAAAACCTGGCTCAGTCCTGGAATAGATTAAAGTCCGCCGAGACTAAGTCTGCATGAAGGGGCAGCCCACGGTCCTATTTTGGATCGTGTAGGGGCAGTCTGTTGCTCTTTCAGAGGCATGATTCTGGGACGTGCACGATCCTTGGGTCCTGGAGCTCATAGCTCGGGCTTGCAAGAAAGGTTATAAATCTCATCCAGTCAGAGGCAGATTTATCCTCTCAACCTGTCCTCAAGACTAGGAAAGAGGGAAGCCTTTCTGGAATGCATAAGGGATCTGTCCTCCTTTGGAGTCATTGTCCCAGTGCCTATCATAGAGTGAGGTTTGGGAAACTATTCAAACATTTTCGTGCTTTGAAAGGAAGGAGGGATCTTTCCATCCAGTTCTGGACCTAAAGTGCTTCAACAAATTTCTAAATGTCCCCTCATCAAGTTGGAGACAATAAGGTCCATCCTTCCCTTGATTCGTGAAGGGCAGTTTTTGACCACTATAGATTTGAAGGAGGCATTCCTTTACCTTCCAATCCACAGGGAACACTTCCAGTTCCTCAGGTTTAGGTTCCTTGACCAGCACTTCCAGTTCATTGCACTTCCATTTGGTCCAGCTCCAAGAATTTTCTGAATGTTCTAGGGGCTCTTCTAGCAGTCACCAGAACCCGGGGTGTAGTAGTAGCTCCCTTCTTGGATGACATTCTAGTACAAGCACCATAGTTTTGTCTGGCGGAAGACCATTCAGAATCTCTTCTCTGGGGTAGATAAATAGAGAAAGGAGTTCTCTTATTCCATGCACCAGGGTGGAATTCCTGGGCCCTCCAGACCTCCTTAAGGCCATCTGTGGCTCAGTGTATGGAGGTCATTGGTCTCATGGTGTCCAGCATGGACATCATTCTCTTTGCCAGTTTCCACCTCAGGCCATTGCGTCTGTGCATGCTGAGGCAGTGGAACAGCGATCACTTGGATCTGTATCAACAGATTCTTCGGACAACCGGTCAAGAGTATCACTCTCTTGGTGGCTCTGTCCCAAGGGACATCCTTTTTATAACCATCCTGGGTGACTGTGACTACTTACACAAGTCTGTCAGGATGGGGAGCCGTTTGGGGCGCCAAGAAGGCACAGGGCCTGTGGACGCAGGAGGAGAGCTCCAACCCATTAAACACCTTCAGACCTTTGGGTGATATTCAATGCTCTGAAGGTTTGGCCCTTACTGTGTTCGTCCCAATTTATCTGATTCCAATCAGACCATATATCCGCGGAGGCTTACATCAACCATCAGGTGGGAACGAGAAGCTTCCTGACCCACAACTGTTTGCTATCAGCGATCCACATTCTGACAGGTAGGGAACGCCGGGGATAGATCTCATGGCATCCTGTCTCTATACCTAGCTACCCAGATATGGGTCGAGGTCTAGGGGTCCTCAGGTGGAGCCTTGGAGGTTCAATCTAATTTATTTTCCTGACATTACCACTTCTTCCTTGAATGGTAGCTTGAATCTTTCAGGAGCAGACTTCAGTGATACTGATTGCTCCATCGTAGCCGCAAAGGATATGGTTTGTGAATCTAGTGGGGATGTCATCATCTCATCCTTGTAGGTTACCTTGTCACAGGGATCTGCTGGAACAAGGCCCCTTTATTCATCAAAATCTAGATTATCTGAGGCTGACTGCATGAAGATTGAATGCTTAGTCTTAGCCAAGAGAGAGTTTTCTGAGAGTGTTATTGATACTCTCATTCAAGCTCTTAAGCCAGTTACTCATCGCATCTTTCATTAAGGTGTGGAGGACCTACTTGTTCTGGTGTGAAGAGCGTGGTTTGTCCTGGTACAAAGTAAAGGTTGCCAGGATTCCTTCCTTTCTCCAGGTTGGACTGGAGAAGGGCCTCTCAGCTAGTTCCTTAAAGGGACAGATTCCGGCCCTCTCTGTTTTACTGCACAAGAGGCTCGCTGAGCTTCCAGATGTACAGTTTTTTGTTAAGGTTCTGACTGGGATCAGGCCGGTGTTTAGATCTAATGCTCCTCCTTGGAGTTTAAATCTTGTTCTTAAAGTTTTGCAACGGGCTCCATTTGAGCCTATGCACGGGGTTGACATTAAGTTTTTTGTCTTGGAAGGTTCTTTTTCTACTAGCTATTGCTACTGCGTGCGAAGTCTCTGAGATTGCTGCCTTGCAATGTGACCATCCTTATCTAGTGTTCCATGCTGATAAGGCTGTTCTACGATCTAAGTTAGGATTTCTTCCTAAAGGTTGAGTCAAATCACAACATCAGTCAAGAAATTGTGGTTCCTTCCATATGTCCCAATCCTCCTTCATCAAAGGAACGTTTACTGCATAATCTGGATGTGGTTCGTGCCTTGAAGTTCTATCTTCAGGCTACGATGGAATTTAGACAAACCTTTTCTTTGTTTGTTATCTATTCTGGGAAGCGTAGGGGTCAGATGGCCTCTTCAACTTCCTTTATCTTTTTGGTTGAGGAGTATCATCCGCTTAGCATATGAGTCAGCAGGTCTTAAGCCTCCTTAGAGGATTACTGCTCTAACAGACCAGAGAGCAGTGGTTTCCTCTTGGTCCTTCAAAAATGAGGCCTCTATGGATCAGGTTTGTAAGACATGCTACCTGGTCCTCCTTACATTCTTTTTACAAATTTTACAAGTTGGATGTTTTTGCTTCTGCTAAAGCAGCCTTCGGGAGAAAGGTTTTGCAGGCTGTGGTGCCCTCAGATAAGGAGCCACCTCTCTTTTTTACCCTCCCATTAGCATTTAGTGTCCTCTGTAGCTTGGGTATTGTTTCCCACAAGTAATGAATGCAGCTGTGGATTCTCCCTGTATCAAGAAGGAAAACATAAATTATGACTTACCAGATAATTTCCTTTCCTTCGATACAGGGAGAGTCCACAGCTCCCGCCCGTGTTCTCTGATGGGCGGCTCTAAATTTATTTTGTTTTTTTCTGGCACCTTTTTCACCCTGATATTTTGCCTACTGTTTCCTTGTTCCCTCAGCAGCATAACTGGGGGATGAGGGAAATGGGGGAGGTATTTAAGCCTTTGGCTCCTCCTGGTGGCCAGGTTCTGTATTCCCACAAGTAATGATTGCAGCTGTGTACTCTCCCTGTATCGAAGGAAAGGAAATTATCTGGAAAATCATAATTTATGTTTTTCATATTTTACTGAGAATTGGTGTGACTTCTACATAGCTATTCATTACAATATGTTTAAAAATCAAAAACAAAAAAAGCAATTTCTCAGTATAATAAAAGATAAAACCTTTGAAACAGATGTTCTGCAATATGAGATCTATGATTATGCTAGTTAAGCTGAAACACGTTAGATCTATTATTTGTAATGTTTTTTACCTTAGGCATATTGCCTCAATAAAGCATTTGATATTTTGTGCTTGGACTTTTTTTGTATAAACACTATATGTTGCATATTTACTACATTTCAAAGTAATATTGGTAATAATGGTAATATTATTGCTGTGAAACCTCCTCAGCAAAGATTATGCCTTCATTCTATCCATAACAATAAACCTATTGCCTATCCATAACCACCTTGAGTACCTTAGATGCAGAACTTTAGAATGAAATGTTGTTACAACATTCTTGTACTTTGATGACTCTCTGGGCATTCATTAAAGTTCCATCTTGGACATTCTGGTTTCTCAACTGTGATTGATGAACTTATAGCTGTTATAGGTGGGCAGTTTCCAAGAAATGTATTTTGTAATGTATAATGTATATATATTTTATTTTTGCATTATAATATAAGAATATAATTGCCTTTCCATTACATGTAGTTTATGTACACACTGCTGCCACCTAGGGATCAATTTATTAAGCCTTTTTCTCCCCTTCGATTGCAGGTTCGCACAAGAGAACCTGCAGAAAAGATTTATAAAGCAGTGGTCATCAGATCTCTGCTTCCCATCCCTGTTCTGCACTGTTTAGGTGGAGATTTTCAATCTCCCCAGTCTCTCCTGTGCATGGTTGTTTGTGAGCAGGCAGAAGGTGGTGTTGCACATGAGTGCTTGTGTGCAATGGTAATTATGGGCAGCGGATTGCTCTCGGCCAGAGGAGAAGCCGGGCGGACAGTTGCGAATATGTACACCCCTGTCCACCACTGCATGCTAAATCAAGCCCCTAATGTCTTGTGTGCTTTTTGTGTGTAAACAAACACAGTTTTCTAATCTTTTTTTCTATGTACAGGTATTCCTATAGACTGTGTTACCACAGTCCATCTACTTCCCAATCATGTTTTTGTTGTTCCGGCGATTTCTCTACCTATTCTGTTCCTCATATCCTTACTATGTGACTACACTGCATTAGTAATCAGGATTCCTGCTGTGTTCACCACCAACAGATGTCCTCCATTTTGGGAGAGCTGTATTTCAGGTATTTTTTAAATTCTTATTTAGCATTCAATTTTGTCACAGTCCTGTAGTTATGTATTTGCACATTTTGTTCAGATTATGCGAACAAATTTATTTCAAGGAACCTGCAGACTTTTTTTTTTTATGAATGAGTTATTTTGCATTTTAGGTTACTGTTTAAAGCATTTGAGAGAGAGAGAGTGATGTTGCCAAGCTTGGACATCTCTCTTACCCTTATCTATTGCTTAGCAATGATGTGCCTAAATTTTCAGCACTTTTTAGTAGAGTTTTTGGTACACGGGCCACTCTGTCACTGAAACAAGAGTTTTGCCACCTGACACCAGTGAAGATGTGTAACTGGCCAGGAAAGCAGTTAGCTTTTGTTATAATTAGTATTTGTTAGATGTTATAATTAGATGTTATTCATATAATCTATTTTTTATAAAGCCTTATACGTCTTCCAAATCGAAATCTAACACTAAGGGGCCAATTTATCAAGGGCCGAATGGCCCCTGATGGCCCTGTTTCTGCAGCTCCTTAACTTATATGCTGCCTCTGAGGCTGCGGACCTCAATCTGCACGTTCCTATACGATCGGGTTGATTGACACCCTCTGCTAGTGGTCGATTGGCCGTGAATCTGCAGGGGGCGTCATTGCACAAGCAGTTTGCCAGAACTGCTTGTGCAATGTTAAATGCCAACAGCTTACACTACAGTGTATCATGTCCGCTAGACACTGGAAAATTGTCCCCATATACTTTCCTCAGGCTGCAGTAATATGTAAAACATTTGAAAATGTCTCTATTCCCTGATGCTTTTTCTTTATTTTGATGAACTGTTTAAAGAAGATAAGAGGAATGTGTTTGTTATTTTGTTCCAAGATTCATATAATACTTCTGTATAATACTATACCATACTGTAAAAATACTCACTAGACTTACTAGATATCTCACTAATTAAATCTTTCATCTAAAAAAAAGTATAATATATTAAAATGTATGTTGAAAATGACAATAATATGAGTTATGCTAACGTAATAGCTTTATATATAAAAATCTATCTTTGATCATTGCTGTATTGAATGAGAAATGTTATTAGTAGGAAAGGGGATACATATATTATATGTCATAATGGTGGTGCTAAATGTAAAATAAAATATGGATAGATAATAAATACAAATATTTTAAATTCTTAAATAATTATGTAGTAGGTACATACATGCTGTGTCAGGTATTCTTTTATTTAAAGGGACATGAAACCCACATTTTTATTTCATGAATCAGATAGAGAATACAATTTTAAACAACTTTCCAATTTAACTTGTATTATCAAATGTGTTTTGTTCTTTGTTGTTCTTTGTTAAAGAGATATCTAGATAGGTAGCGTGCTGTTGTCCGGAGCACTAGATGACAGGAATTAGTGCTCTTGCTAATGAATAACATTGTTGCAAAACTGCTGCTATATAGTGCTGCAGACGCGTGCACATTCCTGTACTTACTTTCCTACTTTTCAACAAAGGATACTAAAAAAACAAAGAAAATGTGATAATAGAAGTAATTTGGAAAGTTGTGTAAAACTGTATGTTCTATTTGAATCATGGAAGAAAATTTTTGGGTTTTATGTCCCTTTAAAGGGCCATAATACCCAAATGTTTAAACACTTGAAAGTGATGCAGTATAGCTGTAAAAAGCTGACACCTGAGCATCTCTATGTAAAAAAGAAAGATATTTTACCTCAAAAGTTTCTCAGTAGCCACATCCCATTGTGAAGGACTTCTAAGCAACTAATCAATATGTCTGTCCTGGGACAGCGGAAGGAGCGAGCATTTGTGCACACTCATCTTATTTCCCTATTCAGTGTAAGGAAGTTTACAATGAAATCTCATGAGAGTTAAGTGAAATTTCCTGAGATCACAGTAAAAGAGCTCATGACCTCAGCACTGCTGATGCTGATTGGCTGCTGTTCATTTCTTCATTTTTTTTTTTACCTGCAGCTGGGCAGCAGCTGAGTATAACTTTTTACACAGAACTTACTCTGCTGAGCTGAGGAGGTTGTGAGGTAAAATATCTTCCTTTTTTAGATAGAGATGCTCAGGTGATATTTTCCTGTCAGCTTTTTACAGTTATACTGCATCAGTTTCAAGTGATTTAGCATATGAGTATTATGTCCCTTTAAGTACTTGTTTTTTTAATAAAATATATAGAAAATAAATATAAAAACAAATCAGAATCCTAGGCTGTTGGTCAAGGAGAATAAAGAATCTGTATAACAATCCATGATTAGCATTGAACTTTTGTTCATGAGCAGACTTGACATTGAAAGAGGTCAGGTCTCAGAGCAAGATTCTCTGTCATGGTTCCAAGGTCAGTAGACAGGAGGCAGCTAAAGATGACTGAACACAGAAATGAAATCCAGAAAAAGTCTTGTTCAACAAGATTAGGTCATTAACAAATACAATAGCAAGGAAAAGCAAGTGTAAATGAAATCCTTTTGTACGACATGAACAGGGGCATCAAATTGTCACCTCGTCTGACAACCACAAACCACTGAATTGCTAATTTATTCAGTATGATAAGTCACCGCTTGATATCCTTTGTCCTATTTTGTATTTGTAACTTTCCTTACAAATAAAAGAAAAGACAAGATCAACAAGAATAAAACATATATACACCAGATAATTACTATTGCTAAAATTGTTGACACAGCACTTGCTTAAATGCAATAGAAATGTTTCTTAAGACATAAGCTACTTTAAATAAAAAAATAAATATTATTTTATTGAAATAAAAGAAGAACATTAAACAATTTTATAATTAAAATAGATTTAATTTTGGTGATTTAACAGAAGATCATTATCTAACAAAAGCAAAGTACTTCCACCAATTGCTTAAAGGGATACAGAATCCAAAATTCTTCTTTAATGATTCAGATAGAGAATGCAATTTTAATCAACTTTCTAATTTACTCCTATTATTACATTTTCTTTGTTCTCTTCCTATCTTTATTTAAAAAGCATGAATATAAAGGAGACAACCCATTTTGGTTCAGAACCTGGTTTATGCTTGCTTATTGGTTGGCTGAATGTAGTCACCAATAAGCAAGTGCTGTACAGGTTGCTGAACCTAAAATGAGAAGGCTCCTAAACATTGCATTGCTGCTTTTTAAATAAAAATACTAAGACAACAATGATGTTCCACCTAGGGTGCGAACAGAATCTGAAGTCCACCAGAGAACTGACTGAAGACGGACTTGTTATTTTCGAAAACTGTTTTTTATTAAGACAGTGTCATTCATATATCTTCAAACACAAAGACAGATGGAATCTCCTACGCCCCCTAACCCCATTTGAAACCCTGTGTAAATCACCCACTCCGACTAGGAGGACTCTCTCACTTACATACTCTATCTTACAACTGACCTCGACCACATCGCACTATATAGACAGCTGGGGAAGGGAACTTAATATCGAGTTTTCACACATAGATAGAACACGTATGTTCGCCTCAATAACGAAGACCTCCGCATCTAGCAGGTTAGTGGAACTAAATTTGAAGATAATACAGAGGTGGTAACTCACGCCCTCACGAATTCATAAAATTTTCCCTTCCAGCAATGAGAGATGTTGGAAGTGCAGGGGTACACCAGGAAACATGTCTCACATATGGTGGACATGCCCACCTCTGCAACATATTTGGGAGAAAATAGCAAAGGAAACCTCAATCATGTTAGAAGTAGAGATTCCAGTAGACCCGATAATTTGGCTATTTAATATTACCCGTGGCAAAGTCAGTGGATATAAACAGAGGCTACTATACGTAGCAAGCAACAGCTTTAAAATTTTAGTGGCGAGGGGGTGGAAGAACAGGGAAGTTCCTACGTTAGTTCAATGGCAGCATCAATTAAACCTCTTCCTGGATTTGGAAGAGTATGCCCTCATGAAAAATAATAGATTAGATACCTATATTCAGATTAGAGTTACTTGGGAGACTTATATACTAACTCGACCAAACAACACATCCTAGACCTTGCGACGCTTTAGGGTGCCATATCAGCAGTGTCCCCACCTAAAACTAAGGCCTAGATTTGGAGTTTGGCGTTAGCCATGAAAACCAGCGTTAGAGGCCCCTAACGCTGGTTTCTTACGGACTCTGGTATTTCGAGTTCAGTTACCAACACTCAAAAATCACCTAACGCTCAAATTTCTACCGACACCTCAGACCCAGTAGTAAACATATACCGACAAAATAAACATCCACGAATCACAAAACAAATATTACACAAACTACACTTACACTCATACAAACACGACACTATATTTATTTTTCAGATTTAATAATTTTTCATCAAAATACAAATGATTAAAGTTGCAAGATCTCGGGTGTTAGAAAAAAAACAACACAAATCCATTTTCCCATTGACTTACATTGACACACGGGAAAAGACCCTCATATACCTACATCTAACTAATAACATTATCACAAACATAAACTCATCGATGCATACAAACAATATACACCACATGACATACAAAAAATATTTATTTATCACAAAAAGAACACGATTTAGTTACTTTTTCACACAAGCTCATGACGTCACTCACTTTACGAGGAAAACCAGTCTTAGAAAAAAAAAATTACCAATTTTTAGAGCCTCCATTGACTTCTATTGGGAAGACGTGCTCATGCACGCGAAACCCACATTTCCCTAATGCACGCAAATAGCGTAGACAGAAAAACTCATACATGATTTCATGCGTTAGACCCAGCTATGATAAATAGATCAAGAAATGACTATTTCCCTATGTTGGATTTATGGATTTTACTTATTGAATATTCACAACACCATTAAATTGTTTCAGACTTTTATATTACATCAACTACAAATCAACATCACTAGTAAAAAACTTTTATTTTAAAAAATATTACATTTAAACGGACACAAAAATAATGTCAACTTTTCAGGATTCACAAACAGTACACAATGGGAAACAATTATCAGTTACCTTTATTATTGCATTTCAGTTATTCAACTCATATGCTTGCAGCAACAGCATATCTACATAGGCTTAACACATGATCAGTCATGGATGCACATACATTACTTTTAGCATTCACTCATACATGTGCATTCAAATGATGGGGGAAAAACACATTACATTCTCTCGAGGAATCACAAAACAGAACATATGGATTTTACTGTACTTTTAACATCATGATTCCATCACCAGAAACCATTAGGAATTACGTACAACAAGAACATCATTACACCAGATTACAGATGTCACTTTATGGGAAGGAACAACAATGCCAGACCGCTATATAGAAGTCAGCATATGTGGGACACAATCACAATATATATACGTACATGTACATAACACACATCACCCATCACGCAACCACAAAGCACACATTTAGATTTTATTATGCACACAATAACAATGTAGCACAATACAACAACACAATGAGGATTTCAGAACTACATAGGCAGGTTAATAATATCATGACGTCATTAGAAGATTCAACCATACACATCACAGATTCACGACTGTACCGCCCCTTTCGGAACTTTAACACTCAATACTACATTACAACATATACGTAAAGAACAGTTTGGAACAGCATTATTAGGGAGAATTGAATGGGACAATTAATAAATATTGTCAGATCGCAAATCACTTATACATATAATACTACAGATGACAGCCGGAAGTTATTCCGCATTAGTGCGATTTGAAAGGGACGCATACAATATTGACAGCTCGGCAATCACTTATATACACAATACTACAGATGACAGCCGGAAGTTATGGAAGTTATTCAGTATTAGTGCCATTTTAATGGGACGCATACAATATTGACAGCTCGGCAATCACTTATATATACAATACTACAGATGACAGCCGGAAGTTATTCAGTATTAGTGCCATTTTAAATGGACGAGTACAATATTTACAGCTCGGCAATCACTTTTATATATAATACTACAGATGACAGCCGGAAGTTCTTCAGTATTAGTGCGATTTGAAAGGGACGCATACAATATTGACAGCTCGGAAATCACTTATATATACAAAACTACAGATGGCAGACGGGAAGTTCTGAATTATTATTGCGATTTGAAAGGGACGCATACAATATTGACATGTCGGCAATCACTTATATATACAATACTACAGATGGCAGATGGGAAGTTCGGAATTATTATTGCGATTTGAAAGGGACGCATACAATATTGCCAGCTCGGCAATCACTTATATATACAATACTACAGATGGCAGACGGGAAGTTCTGAATTCTTATTGCGATTTTAAAGGGACGCATACAATATTGACTGCTCAGCAATCACTTATATATACAATACTACAGATGGCAGACGGGAAGTTCGGAATTCTTATTGCGATTTTAAAGGGACGCATACAATATTGACTGCTCGGCAATCACTTATATATATACAATACTACAGATGGCAGATGTTACTTTATCGTTTACAAACAATGTTGCAGCAACATTGATTGATCACATTCGATGCACATTATACACAACTATGCACTTTCATTCATGTTAGCCTGGACGTGTGCTTGTTACTATAAAATCGCGTTTAAGAAATATTGATTACGCATATGATCAAACATTACAAACATGCACTGTATGTGTGATATTTGACACTTTCACATTGAGATTCATTGTTGGAAAACAACATTTCAGCAAACAACAAATAAACGCCCACTGTGAAAGCATTCGCGCCGCTCACATACAAACAAGTGAATACAATTAGCAATCATTACAAACTCAATACCATTGGACTAATTGTACTATAAATCCCCCAAACAACATGGCCAAAGCATCACTTGTGATCCACATCAGATCAAGTGCATACCTTGTTACGCTGTTTTGAAAGATGGATGAAGATGACATGGTAGACGCTGCTGGTGCTGCTATTGGCGAACTAGCTGTTGATCGAATCAGGCAGCCTCGGCAGCTCAGACTGAGACGAAGGGGTCGTCTGGTTCGAGGTCCTCCTGTCTACAGGGTGAGACCCACCTTGGAAAACATGAGCGACTTTGAGGTTTATGATAAGTATCGGCTCGATCGCGAACAGCTCATTGGCCTTTACGATCTTCTTAAACCTCATTTGGAGCCACGTATAAGAATAAGGACTGCTGTTCCCGCCATGAGTAAGATGCTAAGCTGTCTATACGTCCTGGCCTCCGGGAGTTTTCAATCCGGAGAAATGTACATGCATGGCCTGGCTCAAGGTACATTCTCTGTGGTGTTTGATAACTTTCTGGACGCCATGGTACGTATCAGTAAGCAATACATAGGATTCCCACAGAATGGTGGTGATTGGAGGCGCCTGAAGCGGGAATTTTTTGATATTGCTCAATTGCCCAATGTCTTGGGAGCCATAGATTGTACCCACATTGCGCTGCGTGCTCCAATTGATGACTTGCCCTTCAGAAATCGCAAACATTTTCATAGCCTCAACGTGCAGTATGTTTGTGACGCACGGATGAGGATTATGCATGTGTGTGCGAATTTTGGAGGGGCTAGTCATGATGCCCGCATCCTCTCTCTGTCGTCCCTGTGGAGACCGTTTGAGGAAAGACAAATGCCCCCTGGTTATCTCGTTGGTGAGTATTTGTGCATAACATGGTTAATTAGTTTGACAATTGCCACTGTAGTTTTAAAATGTTAGCGTAATGTTCAGCTATAGGATGCAATTTAACCATTTTTTTTTTCCCGCAAATGTCTAGTTTTAGTTCAATGCAGATATGTTGCATGGCTTACCTTAAATGCTCAGATAGAGAATGCAATGTAACCATTTATTTGCCATTTTACACAAGGCTTGATTTAGGAGAAATAACGCATATGTAGCATGTCTTAGCTGAAATGGGAAGATATTAGCGAATGCAATTTAACCATGTCATTGTCTCTTTCCGCTAATGTCTTTTAGTTCAATGCAGATATGTAGCATGTCTTACCTTAAATGCTCAGATAGAGAATGCAATGTAACCATGTAGTTTGCATTTTACACAAGGCTTGATTTAGGAGAAATATGCATATGTAGCATGTCTTAGCTGAAATGTGAAGATATTAGCTAATGCAATTTAACCATGTCATTGTCTCTTTCCGCTAATGTCTTTTAGTTCAATGCAGATATGTAGCATGTCTTACCTTAAATGCTCAGATAGAGAATGCAATGTAACCATGTATTTTGCATTTTACACAAGGCTTGATTTAGGAGAAATACGCATATGTAGCTTGTCTTAGATGAAATGGGAAGATAGAGAATAATATGGAACTAGATTTTTTTATTTTAAAATAAACATTTGTTACTGGATTATCGTGTACAAAACTTTTTATTGGACTCCAAATACTATTTTGAGGATTCTGTTAGAATTATGTTCTGTTCATAATTTATAGGTGATTCTGGGTACATGAGCCGGCCTTGGCTCATTACCCCCTTGCGTAGCCCGACTGATGTGTCTGAGGAGCGCTACAATAGGGCTCATAAGAGAACCAGGGCGGTGGTTGAACGGATGTTCGGGCTCCTGAAGATGAGGTTCAGGTGCCTGGACAGGTCGGGAGGAGCCCTCCAGTACAACCCAAAGAAGGTGGCTAAGATCGTTGTAGCCTGTAGCGTCCTGAATAATATTGCACAGCGGGCTGGGATGCTGCAGGCCGTCCGGCCGGACAGAAACCTCCTCAGAGATGAGGAGGATGATCCTGTTCTAGAGGGGCCATTCCGGGACGAGGGGCTCAATGTCAGAGCAGACATCATCAACCGCAACTTTAGACTGTAAAGAATAGAAGTTAGACTGGAGTATTGTCAATAGATGTGAAGTCTAGGGAAATGACAAGTAGAGAATTGTGCAAACATGTTAGGATTGTTCATCAAATGCTAAAAATGTGTTTCATTTATTAATATAGGTGATGCTCTGGGCATTGGGTCCTGTAGCGAGTCTTTGCCACCTGGTTTTTAAAGAGGACATCAGCTGGTAAGTATAAATGTATGGACTGTTGCTGGCATGAATTGTACACAAATACATCATATGGCATACATTTTCTAAACTAGTATTTAGTTTACACATTACTTAAAATGTAAATACTCAGAAAGGGATCCTCTAGCATGACTATGGTTCAATGTCACACATTAGAGGTTTGTTCTGCTCAATATGACTCATCTTCACACTTGATAGAACATAACACAAGATGCTACACACGCTTAGTAAGCTAGTGACAGAAATTTATTCTGAAATGGGGGGTGGGATAGGGGTACAGAAATGATTCACACACTTGTAGTAATTTTTATTAAACTTTTTCTGCCATTAGGGAGCTGACTTAATCTAAAGACTGAAAGGGAAGAATTAGAAGCCTGACAGTGAAGATTGCCCAGACTGACAGTGGAAAAAGCCAAGATTGAAATTGAAGTATACCAATGGGATCGTGTCTGGCATTATCTTTCCAATCTGATTACCTTGAAAACCATACAAAGACATGTTCACATGGTAAGTGCCAACTATTTGATAGAATAAGGCTGTGGAGGCATCCTATTGGAGACACTTAGATGATTTTCTAATTTTTAGATGGTATTTCACAGTCCTCTATTTTTGAAATGATGAATAAGACACCTATTGAAGATCAACTGTTTAGCCCTGAATTGACTTTCAGAGACCATGCATTATCCAGGTTGGTGTACCAATGCATGCTAGTTAAGAATCACAGGAAGAATGTTGAATATTAGTAGCTTACATACATTAGTCATATTTAGTTCTTAATTAGATATTTAGGGATCACAATCAGACACTTAGATGATTTTACTTTTTTAGATGGTATTTCACAGTTCTCTATTTTTGAAATGATGAATAAGACACCTATTGAAGATCAACTGTTTACCCCTGAATTGACTTTCAAAGACCATGCATTATCCAGGTTGGTGTACCAATGCATGCTAGTTAAGAATCACAGGAAGAATGTTGATTATTGGTAGCTTACATACATTAGTCATACTTATTTCATCATTAGATATTTAGGGATCACAATCCGAAAAAGGAATACATATTATAGTTGATATAGAGGTATTTGAATGGACATGAAATATGACATTTATGTTCAACATATATATTATTGAAATGTGATATGCATTATTATGTATAATTAGAAATTCAGATATTTTAATTTAATTTTTATTACACAATATAATGGTGTATGTTTTTTTTGTTTTTTTAAAAATTATAATTAATAAATATCTTGAACAAATGTTGAACAAAGTTAGAGCATAGACACAAGATGATTGTAAATGTATTTTATGAATATTTGACAACGTGTGTATTAACTTTGTTAAAAAAAAAAAATTTAATTTCAGATTGTCATCTGATGACTTCCAGGAATATTTTTTTGTTTTTGTTTCAGAAACTTTTAATTTTTTAAATGGTAATAATAAACATTTTATTATTAAATACACTCTTTTGAACAGATTATAATAAATATCCATATAATCTGTCAATAAAAATTTTTTTGACTCCCATGACTGGTAGTTGTCTATTTGACAAGCACATGCATAATATCAAATAATGCATTAATTGTAGAAAATCCACTGATTCAGAGAATATTACATTAAACTATCTTTTTTTAACATTAATTGGGGAGTGAGATCCATCAATGCTTTTCTTTGGAAATTCTTAGATGTTAAAATAATTTCGGATATGTAGTCAAAATTTGTCATAAATTATTTGTTTTCACTTTTAAGAAGGGGAAGTGGTTCAATTACATTAAAGTGACAGTGTTGTTGAATGTAAAATTAATTTTATAAGATCTTGTATCTTCCTTAGGTATCTCAAAACATTATTTGCTAAATTATTTTAATTTTTACATTTATAAATGGTAGGTCATTTAACTTGATATTTTTCACAAGCTAGTTAATGGATGCCAGGTTAATTGATTTGATTTTCTAGTGGAGTCATTTAACTATAGTTATTAATATTATGTAGTTTTTAAAATCTTACCTCTTGGGTTAGACATCACATATCTATATATAATTTTCATTCCCCTTTAGTTTATTTTGACAATGTTAAATCAACATTCCAAATGTTTTGGTCCTTAAAGGGACATTCACAAAGTATATTGTGTATTGATTTTTAAATAATTCATAAAAGAATTTAAACATATTTAGAAAGTACTATAGAATTACATTCAGTCTTTAAATATACTTTGAAAAAAATACATCAATGCACATATCTTAGTCAATTACATAAGGCATCTATGTGCAACCAACAATCAGCATCAAAATAGCCTATGTAGATATGTATTTAATCCAAGAATATATATAATTACAATCTAATGATTGAATACTAAAACATATTAAGTTGTTCAAATATTATAATCTTATCCAAAATGCATACATAACATATAGCTTAATGTCCCTCTAAGCTGAAGACTCCGAAATACCTCCTTTACAATATATATTTCAGTCAGTGTGTAAAACAATCCAGAAGTTAATCTAAATTTGCTTTACTCATATGTTATACTAATTTAGCAAAAGGAAGGTGCCTAGGTTTCTGATATTTCAAGCATTATTGTGAAATGTTTATTTAAAGGGACATGAACTCAAAATATACTTAAAGGGAGACAGTTAAAACATTAATGATTTATACATTCTGAATGAGTATTCTATTTTAAGCAACTTTAAAAATTGTCTCATATTATGAATGCTCCTTGTGATGTTGCTATCATTACTTTAAAAATAAGGCATTAAATAGATAATTTTTTTGCTTCAGTACTCTGGACAGAACTTGGTTTTTTTGTGGTGGATTAATTTATCCAACAATCATCAAGGACAACCCAGGTTTTTTGCAACAATTGTCTGTAATCTAAAATATCGTTATTGATTTGCAAAGAAAGATAACAAGATCATTCTTAACATTTGAGAATCGGCTTAAAATATAAAGTTGCTTAACATTTCATGCTCAATCTGAATCACCAACGCTAAATTTGTTTGGACAGTGTCCCTTTAAGAGATTTAAAGAGTGTATTTACTTCTCTTCTTATCTTGACATACTTTGCTTGAAAAGCATATCGAGATAGGCTCAGTAGATGAAGATTGGTGGATGCACAGAGATGCCTTATGTGATTGGCTCAACCATGTGCATTTAAATTTCTTCTGTTGAGGATATCTAAATACTAAGATAAATTGAGTTACATTTTAAAGTCTAGGCAATTTTCTATCTCTACAGATCATTATATAACATTGTTTGGTTGTAATGTCTATTTAAAAATAAAGACGCCATTGCACAATAACATATATGAGCACTTCAGACAAATACAAGCTCGAGGTTTATTTACTAATAACAAACAAACCTGTAGTTTAACATTTATAAACATATTATCCAAGTTACTGACATTATAACCTGAATTTGAACATTCAGAAATATTGCGTGGGAAACGTATCTTGAAACACCAGATTAGCATCTTTAAACATTAGAGTCTAATGTCACACAATAGCACACAATCAATGTGCATTATGAAATACATTTAATAGAGCAATATCAATACTTCACAATAAGTCAAGAAATGGATTTTATGAACAATAAAGACATACAATATTAAATGTGTATTTGTATTAAAGAAACCGACCGTTATTAAACCGAGAAATGTCTACAACATTTAATAATGTGACAGTATTAGATTTTAAAGAGAATTTAATCATTAATATTTAATGGATCACGGATATTAAATCTGCGTCACACATATCCGCATGACAGGCCCATGAGTTACAAATAAGTCTACATGAAAAATGAAGTTACAGCACCACCAGGAGGTATGTGTAAGGAAGTTACTAAGATATGAAACATTAAGAAACGGCCAATCAGAGTTCATCACACAAACACAACTTGAGTCAGGATGGTCTCACAGACATTCTAACAATATTTCAAACTTTTATCCAATCAGATGTACAGATAACTTGTCCCATGGTGCATCTCATGTTTACTTCACCATATAAAAGTCCATTACACGTTGCCATCTTTGTCAGTTCTCTAATGCCTGCAGGCAGTATATAATATTTTTCAAAAATTATATTCGACAACCCAGCAGGCATGTCAGCTCCCAGGTTTACCAAGGAGGAGAGCGCTGCACTGGTCCACGCCGTCAAGGACTTTTATCCCCAGCTGTTTGGGAACAAGAGGAGGTTGACAGATGCGCATGTTAAGAAGGCCCTCTGGGAGTCTATCACCAATGCGGTTAGATTGGTGTGTGACATCCAGAGGACCCAGGATCAGATCATGAGGAGATTCGGAGATATGAGGTTGCGGTTAACAAAAAAAGTCAACCTCATAAGGGACTGGGTACAAGCCCATAAAAGAGGGGGCAAAAGAGAGGCCCTGCGGAAACTGTACCTACTCCCTTATGAGGTGACTTTATGCGAGCTCCTCAATCTCCGGGTCCCCAAAAGATTTAGATCCTCGCCATCCTCGGCCTCCTCTTCTTCCCTCCCAGCTGCGGGATCTGAAAGTCCTGACGCGGGGGCCAGGGCAGCTGCTTCTCCGTCCGGTGGCCTGGGAGGAGATGGAGAATCAGAACCAGGTAATTATCCAACTTCATATAATATCTTAATATTTGATTTTTTTAAAACAAATGTGTATATAGTCAGATACTAAACCTATACAGATCTCACAGCATACACTACATATGATGTTTAGATATCTGATTTTAGATTAGTGACACATGAAATAGGAATATGCGTCACAGAGCGAAAATGGAATAGCGCATACACGTTAACATGGGTTAGCTGTAAGTGGCATTGCTTTATACATGTTGGTCAAATGACGGATGCGTAATTCCGCATGGAATCATTGCGCAATGATCGCGAAAATGGAATTTCGCATACACGTTAACATGGGTTAGCTGTAAGTGGCATTGCTTTATACATGTTGGTCAAATGACGGATGCGTAATTCCGCATGGAATCATTGCGCAATGATCGCGAAAATGGAATTTCGCATACACATTAACATGGGTTAGCTGTAAGTGGCATTGCTTTATACATGTTGGTCAAATGACGGAGGCGTAATTCCGCTTGGAATCATTGCGCAATGATCGCGAAAATGGAATTTCGCATACACGTTAACATGGGTTAGCTGTAAGTGGCATTGCTTTATACATGTTGGTCAAATGACGGAGGCGTAATTCCGCTTGGAATCATTGCGCAATGATCGCGAAAATGGAATTTCGCATACACGTTAACATGGGTTTGCTGTAAGTGGCATTGCTTTATACATGTTGGTCAAAATGAAATGTGAATTATTATATATGTGAAGAATACAGTATTCTTATTTTCAATATTATACATAATAAAAAAAGAAGAATCCAAATAAATGATAACATATGCCCATCAATTGATGAGAATGAAATAACACCAAAAAATAATTAAAGCTACAGTAAACAACACAACTGATTGAAAATAAGAGTACAGGATATATTTATCATGAATTGAATTGAGGAAACAATTAACTCATGGGACTACCAAAGGATTAATATTTTTAAAATGATTTGCTAATAATGTAAAGATTTTAAACATGGCATGATTTGTATTAATGATATCCAATCCTCATTTAATATATTACAGATCTGGATGTTGGTGCTGGATCCTTAAGGCAGGGCTTGTCACAGTATGGTATGTCTCATTTTAATTGACATTTGTCTTAGAAACATGGACAGAACATTACATACTAAATCCACATTGTTCAATATTTATATGTATCTGCATAATGGATTTTAAAACTTTTTGCAAATAAGAATAAAAAAAAAAAATTGGATTACATTGTATGACTACTCTGATTTTGTTTTGAATTTAAGATATCCCATCTATTCTGGATGTCTTAATTTTAATGTAAGATTCTTTGAATGTCCAATTTATGTTCTTCCCTTGTGTATTGCTTAATCTTATTTGTATACATTTTTAAATAATACACAAAATTTTGCATATGTTTAGATTTTAAAAATATAGATTCAATTATTGAAATTGATCACTTCATTTAAGGGACATGCCAACTAAATTTTACATAGAATTATTTTTAAACGTGATTTTATTGTTTTGTTTAAACATTTTATGAGCTACATTGGTTCAGTCTATTGTTTTATTTCATAAAAAAATTAATGGATTTTGGTTTCGGTTAAACAATGCATTACTGGTATTATCCGGCTGTTTTTCTATGCATAAATTGGCATATTTGCAAAAGTTAAAATCATGTGTTCAGATAACAGTAGTACATAGTTTCAAAAAGTATACAATTACACATTTAGAGCTTAATGTCCCCTTAATAGATGAAAATTAAATAATTCTTCGGATATCCTTAAATAACATATTAGATTGGAATTGCATGCTCAATCCCATTCATTACATCAACATATGGAGTAGAGAATTCATTAACACCAACATTGTCAAATCAATATAATTTTATATTAAAGGGATACTGAGCTAAAATTATTAATGTTGTCATTCAGATTGTTTATGCTAAATGTCTTTTAAAATCAAGAATGTACGTTTATCTGCAGCTCAATTTTGGTTGACCAACCTGGGTTTTGATTGATGATTGGTGGATACCTTCAACAAACAATATTTATTGAATCCAATATTGCTTATCTGCCTTTAAGATTAAAATGTAGCAACATAGGAGTCAATGTTAAATCATTTTGAACAGTTTGAACAGTGAAATCAATGATTTAAATAAATCATGTCAATGTCCCTTTAAGAAACAATAGATTCATTCATCTTTACATTCTTTGGATTAAACAATATTGATATATAATTCACATATTCACTGTTGGAGTTACTTTATAGATATCAGCATACTCTAACAGCACCATGATTACATATTTGTACTAATCAATTTGGTTTTAAATTGTGATAAATATGTGTTGTGTCCTAAACAAGATTACTGTACATTGCACAAATGGCTCGATGTGCCACATGTCTTTGTTTATATTTGTCAACAGCTGTTCTTCAAAATGTGGTTTGTGTGTATTCTTTTAAGAACATTGATCAATGGGTATATTTAGATATGCAATAGCATCGTATGAGATGAGTTTGATGTCTAATATAGTCAGAAATTAAACATATGTTCAATACATCATTTTTAACAGAATCCCCTTGATTCAATCAATCATTTTTTTGTTTAATGACTGCTCTATTCTTCACATTTTCAAGTTGATTATTCTTAAAATTTGCTACAGATGTGATTTAGTGATATCCCAAATGTGTTCACTAATATATATCTATATCATTCATAGAGAGAGTTGGTGTGGGGAGCCCACAGGAATCCAGCAGTGACACAGAGCCGCCTTTGCGGTCTCCTGGTAAGTCCATTGACTCATTTATATGTCATTGAAGGTGTATTGGTAATCAATATTATGAGCATGATTCTGATGAAGCATAACATTTGAAACAAACATATAATTTACTCCTCTGATTATATATTATTTTTCTTTGAATATTGAAAGATTAATAATTAAAACTTTCTTAGTCTACACATTTGTTATTCAGAAGATGTATAGCATATGTTTGTTTCCATGTTCATTTTTGACAACAGTCATCAAGTGATACACACATGAGAAATCTTAAATGTTCTATGTACTATGCTTTTATGAGTTTTAAATTAATACAAACAATACATCGAAAATCTGAATCATTGAGAATAACAAATCTAATGTAATTTGTATGCTCCATCAAAATGATGTAAATCATAACTTTGGGTGTGTATATCTTTAATGCAACATTGATGTGTGTCTTTGATCAACAGTAACATATGTTATAATATCTGATCTTAACATGTACACAACATGTTATGTTTTACAGAGATTGATTTAACATGTGTGACGGAGGAGGAAGAGGCTGCCTTGAAGTCTGATGGTATGTGAAATATATCTATCATGTTTCCAACATGTTGCTTTATTGGAAATCATTTTATTGAAGACATTCAAAGTCTACAGCTTTTGCACTTTAAAAAGGAAGATTATTTGTCTGTTCAAATACACTACTGCCCCCTTTCTATATCAGGCAGCATGATAAATATATATTTTTTTTATTTTATTTTAAAATTTATAATTCATGCCATCATTATGTCACATGCATATTCCAGGCCAAAACACAATAATAATGTTATAATTGTACAGACAGTCATTGATATTCATCTGAGTGCCTATATGCATACCATATCCTCATGTCATAATTGTTTAGAAATTCAAACACACTTCGAAGTATATTGAAAACATAATCAATTTGAAATGCGTTGATTTGATTTCATGATGTATGAGATGTTAATATATTTGGATTATTTTTTTCAGATGGATCCTCCACCTCTGGTCATCTGGTGTCCGCCCCTGACCAGTCCCCTGACCAGTCACAGACCCCTGCCCATGCCCAGACCACTGCCCAGGCCCAGACCCCTGCCCATGCCCAGACCACTGCCCAGGCCCAGACCCCTGCCCATGCCCAGACCACTGCCCAGGCCCAGACCCCTGCCCATGCCCAGACCACTGCCCAGGCCCAGACCCCTGCCCAGGCCCAGACCCCTGCCGGCCCTTCCCATTTGTCATTTCCTGTCCCTCCCAAAAAACGCCCCTTCACCACCCTTCACCGCTCTCCCCGTATTATGGGCCGTACAGCTGCCCAGACCCCAACTCACCACTCCCCAGCTGTACGGCCTACCCCGGAGCAGCAGCTCATCCCTCCCCAACCCAATCCCATCCCTCCCCAACACAATCCCATCCCTCCCCAACCCAATCCCATCCCTCCCCCCTGTCTCAACCTTCATTGTCCTGGGTGTCGGATGGTCCTTCCCAGGCACAGCTGTAAGTATCATTCAAAATCAACATTATAAGATACTTAAAGGTACACTGAAGGAAAATTGTTTCTATTGTGATTCAAATAGAGCATGCAATGTTAATCAAATTTATAATTTACTTCTCTTATGAATTATTCTTCATTCTCTTGCTATCTTTATTGAAACAAAGAAATGCCTAGAATTAATTTTAAATAGAAAATAATTGTGGACATCATTTCTTTATTGTTGGATGAATGTATCCATCAACCAGCAGGGACAACCAAAGTTGATAAACAAATATGGCCTGCCCTAAAAACCTACATTCTTGCATTCAAAATCTAGCTAGAGAATTCTAACATTTAAAGAATATGTTTAATTTTTTCTTATTTGTAATGTCATGCTCTATCTGAATCAGTCAATTAAATATTTAGGTTCAGTGTCCCTTTAATTTGATATCACTACATATACCAATCACCACTAATTGGATCCAACAATTTATGTACAAATGTTGATACATTATCTCTTGTCTAACCCAGTGGGAATGTAATTTCTTCAGGTTGCTATGTTTACACAGCTTGTCCTCAACGCCAAAATGTTTAAGGATAGGTGTGCCTACCACAGTATAATTAAAATATTTAAATTGCTAATGTAAGTACAATGTAAATCCTTTAATAAGATTTGATACACTCAAGCTGTATAAGTGGATCATCGAAAACCAATTAAAGGGGACAACATGTTTGAGTAAACTGTCCCTTTAATGATTTTGGTCTGTCTGAATAACATATTTAATGTGTACAGAATCAATGTAAACAAATTGATGTAAAGAATGATTTGTCTTTATGATGACAATGTATCTTTGCTTATTTTTTCGTCTATTGTGTAATTATCCTTAATATTTGATTTATTCTTTATTTTAGGCTGTGAATCAGCATGGCTCATGCTAGAAGGTATAGCACGAGTAGAGCAGGCCGTGTTGAGGAACGCAGCTGTCCTGAGAGGGATGAACGACACCATGCAGGCCCAGCTCCGGGTTCTGGATTTGACTCTGCGGCAGATCATGCTATTAAATTCAAGGCCTGAATCCGGAGCTGGACATGCACAGGACGATGAAGAGGATGACCAGTAAGTGGAGGATCTGGAGATGCTCCAAGGGCGCAGATAAGAATCCTCCGTCCACATGTTGATGTTTTTGTTATAGTTGCCATTTGGCCTTTTTCTAAGTTTATTGTTGTGCCTGTTGCACTCTTTTACCTTGTCATATGTCTCCAATGGGGCTATGCTGGCCCTTGGCAAGTCTCTTCATGGACTGTGATGCACTGTGTTACCTTGTCATATGTCTCCAATGGGGCTATGCTGGCCCTTGGCAACTCTCTTCATGGACTGTGATGCACTGTGTTACCTTGTCATATGTCTCCAATGGGGCTATGCTGGCCCTTGGCAACTCTCTTCATGGACTGTGATGCACTGTGTTACCTTGTCATATGTCTCCAATGGGGCTATGCTGGCACTTGGCAACTCTCTTCATGGACTGTGATGCACTGTGTTACCTTGTCATATGTCTCCAATGGGGCTATGCTGGCCCTTGGCAACTCTCTTCATGGACTGTGATGCACTGTGTTACCTTGTCATATGTCTCCAATGGGGCTATGCTGGCCCTTGGCAACTCTCTTCATGGACTGTGATGCACTGTGTTACCTTGTCATATGTCTCCAAAGGGGCTATGCTGGCCCTTGGCAACTCTCTTCAAGGACTGTGATGCACTCTGTTACCTTGTCATATGGCTCAAATATTCCTTTTTTTTACAAGATTATTTATAAATGTTATTGATGTTTTCTTACATACTAATAAAAGACATGTCATTGCACGATTCTTTGTCCTCATTCTTCATTTTATTGATTGGAATCTCTAGTTTATCTGGTTGATCCTTAAAGGGACCTACCAAAAATAATGGATTTTCAAGAATCATATATGTAATACAATTGTAAATGACTTTAAGATGAACATCTCCAATGTAATTTTATTATTTGTCTTTATATATTTTTCTCAAAGCTTTATCATTGCATGATTATGATTAGCATAGTAATTCTTTTATATATGTATATATAGATTGTTATTTGTGTATATATGTATATTTCAATTTTCACATCCATGTGTGTATTTAGAAACTCTGCATGAATTGATGCACCTTTAACAAATGATCTGAGGATTGATACAATGATATAATCCCTGTAAAGTGTTCATTTTATTGAAATAGTATTGTCTATGTGTATCCTCTTTTTAAAAACAAAATAATGTCCCTTTAAGTGATGGTGAGCACAATTGTTAATGAATGTATTTACATTTCTAAAGCGTTTTTGTCCTTTTTACATGAACAAGGACATATAATCTTATTAATAAACAATCTTATTGTAATGTTGACAACACATATATTTCATTTTCAATTCTATCTTATTGTAAAAGTGTAACCAAATAAATCTCTGTGTGTTATGCGCATATTTTAGATGATGAATATTTTTTAACAAATATGTTAACAAAATACTTCTCCTCCCATATATGGCTATAGGTAGGCTGACCATATTTCAACTTGAATAAATGACACGTTTAATCAATACATGTGTCATTATTGTTATTCCAAAACAATCTAAACATATCTTAAAACATCAATGGCATATGTATTTCTCATGTGTATCTTTTAAATGTTAAAGATATACACCATAGCTATAGTTAAAGGGACAGTCAAGTCCGAAAAGATGATTCATGATTTCATGACATTCCTAGATAGCAATCTACACACATACTAGTTACTAAAATATAAATGCGTTTCTTATTGATATGCAAAGCTGTCAACTGAGTCCTTGTATTGGATGCGGTTTTTCAGCGATCTCGGATGTGCCATGTTGCTTAAGACGTCACCTGCCAGGCTGTCCAATGATTCCTTGTATTAACTGACGTTCTTACGTGATCAAGAATGTGCCTTTTATTGGATTGCGTTTTGACGCGATCAAGGATGTGCCTTTTTTTGGTTTGCGTTCTTACGTGATCAAGAATGTGCCTTTTATTGGATGGCGTTCTTACGTGATCAAGGAAGCACCATGTTAATTAAGACGTCACATGCAAAGGTAAAAAAACGTCTAATTGTATTACGTAGTCCCGCAATATTTGTTTGTGCACGTTAAACACGTTTGTGAATGAAGCCAATTTTAAAAACCTTGCGAATATGGATTATTTGCATCATGTTACATTGTTGACCCGTAGCTGATAAAGACCACCACATTCTCTTTTGCTGGATGTCTGGTTGAATAAACGAACGAAAGCAAAATGTTTTCATGCATATGATATTTCGAGGCAAGTGCAAATCTCTATAGTCCATGCTGTTTAATATGTTTGTCAACAATATGTTCCTTTTTCTGAAAAATGAATGTTGTGTTTAATGTTAAAGATATCTAATTCATAAATATGCGCTATTGTGTTTGAATAAAGTAATCAATATGCATTTATCTTTATCATATGCTAAATATATGATGCCGACTTCTTCTAAATGTAATTTCGTTGTATATTTTATTAAAGGTTCATTAGACACTCACATTATAAATCAAATCTTTTAATTTGTTCTCTAGTTAGATAGTCCATTTGTTTAACACATACACGTTTCATTTTGCTTCTGTTCAAATAAAATGTAAGTAATTCTCAGACTCCTCGCCAAGCCTCTAAGTTTCATGTGAGTACCATCTCCAGCTTTCTCCTGTTTTGTGTATAATGGTGTATTGTCTTGTTTTACGGATGTAATGGGGGTTCATCTATATTTTCAATAGAGCTAACCCGATTTTCTTTGAAAGTGTTTAAAGCTTTGTAATATTGATATCAGTATATGTTAATCTTGTTGTTTCTAGTAGTGTCTATTACATACAGTTCTGTTAAAAATATAGTATACTGTCCCTTTAATGCAAATGTTGATTTTTGTATCATGTATGAGTTCCACTATGAGTTCCACATTGGTTAATCTCCAAATATATTATTGTTAGCATATTTTCACCCCCCACTCCTAAAAGGACTTTAAACCATATTCATTGTTAAAACAAATGTCTTTCTAAAAATAAATTAACACAATAATGTCTCTTTAAGAAAATAGACTTTATTTAACACGTCAATATAAATTTGATTTAAAAAAATATTGTTTGAACAAGTACATGTAGATATACCAACAATCTTCAAATATATGTTAGCATATGTAATTTTGTTAAAGGGACAGTTTAGAAAACAAATAATGTTTTGCATTATTCTAAAAGTCAATTTTGTAATATCAATGATATCAAATGTTTCTCACCAATTAATCATTTGTCTGTGTTTATTTTAATTTGCTAGCTAAACCTATGAGGTTCGTGTGCTCATTTCTTCGAGCTTGAAGAGTGCATGTAATCATTATGCAATTTGACCACTAGAGGGCATTTGGATAGCATTTGTATATGTAAAACCTTGTGCTCATACAGCATATTATTTACCATGTATTGATCATTGATATCTAAAATGTTGTTATGTCAGAACAACAAATAAGTGGTCATTTTTCATAGTCATAGATACAAGGGTAAGCACATAAGTCATACGTATTTCTCCATGTTTTGTTGTTTCCAACTTGATAATGCGTAATACAGTGTTTTCTTTGTAATCAATAATTTTCTGACTGTCCCTTTAAGCTGTGTTATTGGCATTCAAACAGTAATATGCCATCATGGATAATTGTAATGGTAATTTTGTTTGCGATTCGGGAAACAGTTTGGACATCACATCACAGAAACCAATCAATATCATGAACAAGGATAGGTATGTGATGATGTGGTTTTCACACACTTATAACCCACACTCTGCAAACAATCTGCCTCCATGGACCCGGTCCCATAGAAGTAGATTATATACAGAGTGTGGTCCACAAGTGTATGAAAACCACATCATCACATACCTATCCATTACACATTAAATAAAAAAAACATTAAACATGAAAAAAAATACTTACTTCCTCTTCCTTCCCCTCTTCCCACGGGGCGGAGGCTCTGGGAGGGGCAACTGCCGACTCTGAAGAGTTCTCCTTGGAGATGTTGTGGGAAGAGTGGAAAGAAGAGTACTGGGACGACCAAGGTGAGGAGGAGAAGATGGCTGAGGAGGAGAAGATGGCTGAGGAGGAGAAGATGGCTGAAGAGGAGAAGATGGCTGAAGAGGAGGAGATGGCTGAAGAGGAGAAGATGGCTGAAGAGGAGGAGATGGCTGAAGAGGAGGAGATGGGCCGGCAGGAGGAGATGGGCTGGCAGGAGGAGATGGGCCAGCAGCAGGAGGCCCAGCAGCAAGGGGCCCAGCAGCAGGAGGTCCAGTAGCAGGAGGCGGACCAGGAGGCAGACCAGCATGTGCCTCCCGGAAAAAATTGAACATCTCTTGATGTAGATTAATGATTCTGTTTTGCCCTTGTTCGATTCTATTAAGTATGTTTATTATTTGGTTTTGGCCTTCAATTATTTGATTTTGTCCATCAATAATTCGAGTTTGGTCTTCGATATTTTGTATCAGGGAGTTACGCATCTGGTCTATGTAGTCCAGTAGAACCCGCACCTCCGCTATTTCCTCTTGTTGTGCTTGGCGGGGTACCCGTGCACGGCAGGGTGCCCGTGCACGGCGGTGTGCGGGTCCTTGAGGGGCCTCTGGTTCCGCGGGCTCCTCCTCTGCTTCCGGGGCCTCTTCATCTGCTTCCGGGGCCTCTTCCCTCCGAAGTGGAAATTCCTCCCCACCACTCTCATCCCGGGGAGATGGAGGAGGCTGTATTTGTTGTGCTGCCTCCTCCCCAGACTCTGTATATTAGAAAAAAAAAAAATGTATATATTAGCATATTTGCAAATCAAGCTTTAAATGACTTAGCTTACGATACAATTACAAATGCAGAATCATTAATCCACTTTGAAATCTAACAATCAATACGATTTCCGCATTTTCTAAACCGTGTTTGTGATATCTCTGGTCAATCTCAATGTTTTAGCGTTTGTTTTCAGTCTGTTTAAATGCACACCTAACCTATAGCCTAGATACTGATGTAACCGCAAAGTAATTGTGAATGCGTGTAAACAACGTTATAGCATTAATCTGATCCTTAAAGGGACATGAAACCCAATGTTTTATCTTTCATGATTTAGAAGCATACATTTATAATCAACTTTCTAATGTACTTTTCTTATCTAATTAGCTTCATTCTCTGGATATTCTTTGCTGAAAAGCATATCTAAATATGCTTATAAGATGCTGATTGTTAGCTGAATATAGCTGCCTCCTGTGATTGTTTCACCGTGTGCATGGCTATTTCTTCATTAAAATATATCTCAAGAATGATTCAAATTAGGTAATATAAGTACATTTGAATGTTTTGTCAAATTGTATTCGCTACCTCAATCATGAAAGTAAAGGTTTGCGTATAGTGTCCCTTGAAATACATTAGCTTACCGTCAGATGAGAATGGCAGGTTCCCGGTATCAATTCCTCCGATACCGACTACATCCACCTCGGAGATGCTGGGCCGCAACATTTTCTCCCATCGGCAGTACTCCGGTTCCTGCGGAATGTCTGGCCTCCAGGCTTAACTTTTTCTTGAGATCCATCTTACAGTCCCGGTAGCGATGTTTTATAGAGTCCAGATCTCTGTTCCGGCCACCCACTGCATTGACTGCATTCCTTATCTCATTCCAGAGCCTCCTCTTGTCAGTCGGGGTAGTCTTCTGGTGCTGCAGCCTCCTATACCTGGCCATATAGGCCTCTACGAGGGCCTCCTTCTCCTCCATCGAAAACCTCGCCTCCCTAGTCGCCTTGGCCTTCCCCTGTGACAATGCCCTCTGTTTCCCGGACTGTGAAGCCCTACTCTGTCCGCCACTGGGCCCAGCCACTTGTTCATCTTGAACCAAGTGGCTGGGTCCACCCACCGCTTCCACCCCCGCTTCCTGCCCCCCTTCCTGCCCCCCTTCCTGCCCTGTTCCTCTCCCCCTCCCTCTCCTCCCCCCTCTACCTCTCCCCTGCCTGCCCTCCATCTGTTCCCTAAACTAAACCCCAAATAATCAAACAAAAAGTGAGTGGGATGAAATGAAAGGGGGTCAAAATAAAGAACTAAAAAGACAAAAAAAGTGCTGAAAGTGTGAGAGGGATCTAAAAAAACAAAGAGGGTAAGGAGTATTTAAATAACCAAAAGAAGAAGAAGACTAAAAGGAGGATATGTAAACTAAATGTAACTAGGGGATGGGTATGGGATGGGTATGGGGTATGGGATAAGAGTAAATGGGATGAAAGGGAATGGGACTACAGGGAATGGGGTATGGAGTGTAGTATGAGGGGGTAGGGGGTATGGAGTGTATGTAGTGTTATTGATTAGTGTATGTATGTATTGAATGTGTTTGCGTGTAAATGTGTTAAGTGTACAGAAAAATCACTTGCTCGCTAACTCACACTACTACTAATTCTCACTAACACACTACTACTAATTCTCACTAACAATCACTCCCACTAACTCTCACTAACTACCACTAACTCACGCTCCCACTAGCACTAACTCTCACTAACAACTCTCACTAACAACTCCCACTCCCACTAACTCACTCACGCTCCCACTAACAGACTCTCTCCCACTCCCACTAACTCCCACTAACTCACTCACGATAACACTAACAACTGACTCTCTCACGCTAACACTAACTCACTCACAATAATGCACAAACTCTCTAATCTTAAACCTCCAATCTCCAAAGACCCACCAGCAACACAGTCAAAGAAGCCCTGCTTGTGTGGTGCTTATATACCCTGTGTAAATGTTTAATGATGTACCGATTTCCGTTGTAAATTGTGTTCAGGTGTGCTTTATTAGCAATTAATATTAGTGCAATGTGTATTAGTTGGGTGAATTTGCGCATGCTCATTTTGAGTTAGTATTTGTGGAATGTGTAGAATGCGATGATGTCATAGTGGTCGTTTTCTATAACATTGTCCAATAGTATTCTGTTTAAATGTGAATTTGCGATGGTGTGGTATTAGTGAAGTGTTGTATATGTATGTTTGTCCTAAATTATAGTGATATTGAATGCGATTATTTTTCTAGTGTATGTATATATTTTTAATTCCTTGTTGTTATTTTGCGAATTTCTGCATCTTAAAGTATATGCGTATTCCCCGTATTAAATTTTATTAAAATCCCCCCCGCTTGTGAATGTGTAATGCTTGTGTGCTTTGTTGATTGATTGTTGTTGTGACATTTGCGGCGTGTTATTGTTATGCATGATGTGGTATGGGTCATATGACCGAGCTGTGCGTATTTTTCGCGACATCGAGTGTTAGGTGAAAAAAGCTATTTTTTGCTTTTCCATTGATCTCTATGGGAGACTGTCTAACGCGGGCAGGATTCCGCGTGTGACATACACGCGTTAGGAGCATCGTTAGATGGTCTTTTTTGAACTCGAAATACCGGAGTCAAACAATGCCGTGCGTTAGACATAAAACACGCGTGGCGTTAGCAACCCATCTACCGCCAAACTCCAAATCTAGCCGTAAGTGACTTAATTTTTCTTGTTGTTTCTCTTTTCACGGATGCTTATATAAGAGAGTGCAGTTGAATTATTATGACTGTTTAACCTGGATAGTCTCTTTATGCTTCTTTTCTTTTTCCTTTCTTTTTTGTTTTCTTATTTGATGCACATATTTGTAAAATACAACAGCATACTACCATAGCTTGCATTTGGAATCTGTGATGTAACAGTTCTTGCTCCTTTTTTGTTATTGACATTTCCAAATTGTAATTGGATTTTTATTTTGCTTAATAAAGCTGTTTTGAAAAATAAAAATACCAAGACAACAAAGAAAAATGATAATAGGAGTAAATTAGAAAGTTGCTTAAAATTGCATGCTCTATCTGAATCATGAAAGAATACATTTAGGTTTAGTATCCCTTTAAGAGTCAGGTTAGTCTGGGGAGATTTAAATTACCACCTCTTAGGTAGTTGAGAGATTAAGAAGTTGTGAACCTATACAGGGACTCAGAAGCTTCATCTGCAGAAATTAATTCATATTCTGAGCCCATTTTGTTCTTAAATAGACATTGTACTTACCATTTTTTTATCATACATATGAAAGTATGTTTAGTGGTTTATTTAGGACAGGAAAAAAAAAGTAAATACATTTGAAATACTCAATTTTTTTATTTTATTATATATTTTTTATTAAACACATATTTATTATAAATAAAACATTTTTTTATTTATTAGTATTTATTGAGTTTTTACAGAGAGAAAAATAAAAAGAAATAACAACGAGAAGCATAACAAAACAAAAAGAGAACAATCCAGCTGGTTGGAGCACATAGGTTCTACTTCAAAACAATAGTATTTCCCATGCACATACTGTTTCTGTAGGATACCCAGTAGAGAACTGTAATGAGTCTCTGAATGTCCAAAGTTCCTCTCCACTGGGATATTATGTGAATTGTCTCTTGTTATATAAACAATCCTTAATGATAATATGTAAGTTATTAAAAAAAAGGAAAAAGAAAAACAGGAAAAACACATCAAAATAACTAATTTTGTTAATCATTGTGGACACAGGCCTCCAGGGAATTTCAACATCGCAATTACACTTAATATATTTCTCATACAAGGTTCAGTTTTCAGCTAGCTAAAATGATACCATGCAGCTCTGCCCTGTGCGCAAACTATTTAACACTCTCCTTGGTATTAGTTGGCATTTAGGTATTGTTCCCAAAGGAAGATTATGTCATGATATAGGGACATGTTCCCTAGTTTGAAGTAGTGGAGCTTCTCTAGGATAAGTGTGTTCTTAACTAATGCTTTCCACTCCGCTAAGGATGGGATCTGTGGGGATTTCCAATTTTTGGGAATGAGGCGTTTTGCTGTGTTAATTAAGATTTGATATAGACTTCTTCTGATTTTGCATGAAATGTCCATGTTTGCATTAAATAAGATCCTTTCTGGATTGATATTTAGTTGTACGCCTATTGCTAAACATGCTTGCCTATGAACTGCGTCCCAAAACGGGCGTATATTTTCACAGCTCCACCAAACATGGAGCATGGTTCCCTCCAGATCACAGCCCCTCCAGCATCTACCGTTTGCACTAGGGAACATATGTTTCAGCCTATTAGGAGTTAGATACCATCTGGTGAGCAACTTAGTGTTTGTTTCTAAAACCGCTGCTGAGTGGCCCGATCTGGTCGTTGCTCTGAACCAGGACAACCATGTCTTGGTGGGGAAAGTGTTATTTAGTTCTTTTTCCCATTTTTGAACATAGTTGGGCCTTGATGGCAAATTAGATCTAAGGACAAGCTCATACATCATGGAAATTACTCTTTTTGGATGTTGCTGTGAGATACATACATTTTCAAATGGTGTCAACTGCCTCAACATATCTGATTTTCTTTTTTGTGAAAGAATATAGTGTCTAGCTTGGTGGTAGAGCAGCCATGATTTATATTAATCTAAACCTTTCTCCACTAGCATCTCCCTAGGGGTTATCCATCCTCTCTCCACTATCTCTCTAATGAGGAGGAAGTCTGACAAATTTGGAGTATGTGTAGTTTGTTTTGCTATTCCTCTCTGTTCGATAGGAAGTTCTTTATTAAGGAGGAGGGTAGTCAAGGGAGAATATGTCGTGGAGATAATGTTCGATATGTCTCGGATAGCGATCCAGCTTGACCAAACCTCCCTTATATTTGGATATGGTTCCAATAGAGACCAGGGCAGCCTCTGAGGAGCCCAGCAAATCCTTCCTATATGTGTGACATTTAACAGTTGCAATTCTAATAGAATATTTTTCTTATTAGAGCCTTTACCCTGTCTACACCATTCCACAACTTTACTCAAGGAAATTGCCTGTTTATAAGCCTGAAGACATGGCACTCCCAGGCCTCCTTCTTCTCTACATGCATAGATAGTGTTTTTTGCTAGTCTGGGTGGTCTATGGTTCCAAATATACGTATTTATAATAGTTTGTAATTTGCAGATATATCCGCATCTACTCCTGGTATTTGAAGGGCTTGCATTACATATAGAGCCTTTGGCAACAACATCATTTTAGCTGCCGCTATTCTCCCTAGCCATGATACGTATTTTGGGAGCCATGAGGAAACCAATGTATGGAACTCCTCCTGTAGTCGACCATAGTTCAATTTACGCAAGCTTTCTAAATTTGAGGTGATGTAAATACCCAGACAGCGCAAAGCCTTCTCCTGAATTTTGAATGAGAAATTCTGTTTAATTATGGCAAGGTCTCTTTCATTTAGGTTAATAGGGTATATCTCAGATTTTAAGTTATTAATTAGAAAATTTGATACTGCTCCATAATTCTCCAGTTCAGTTTGCACTGCTTGGAGGGATGTCGGCGGTGAAGACAAAGTCATCAAGACGTCATCCACAAACATAGCCAATTTATATTCATGGTCTGATATAGTGAAACCTTTTACTTTCAAATTGTTTCTCAGTTTAACAGCCAGTGGCTCTAGTGACAGTACAAACTGGAGCGGGGACAGAGGGCAACCCTGTCTCGTGCCGTTGAGGATTTCAAATGGGTCAGAGAGAGTACCATTTACCAGCACCTGCGCTGAGGGGTTGAGATACAGGGCCCAAATTTGTTGAATTAATTTTGTGGGGAATCCAAATTTATGAAGTGTGGCTTGGAGAAAGATCCAATCTAAGCGAACGAACGCTTTCTCCGTGTCAGTTGAAAGGTTAACTGAGGGTGTTTTAGAATGTTTAAGGAAGTCTAAGCGGTTCAATGTCTTGTTAATATTGTCTTTAGCTTCTCTCCTTGGTACAAACCCAACCTGGTCGCAATGTACCAGGTCAGGTAAGAATTTGTTTATTCTATTGGCTAATATCTTTGCAAATAATTTCATATCTACATTAAGCAGCGATATGGGTATAAAGTTTGCTGGCTTTTCTGGGGGTTTGCCGGGTTTTGGGAGCACCGAGATATGTGCTTGTAGCATTGTGTCTAGAAATGGGCCTGAGGTTGTTATATCGTTAAATAGGTTCAGTAGGTGAGGGGTTAATTGTTTGACAAAAGTTTTGTAATAGCGGTTAGAGAGCCCATCTGGCCCAGGTGCCTTGTCTGGTTTCATATCTTTGATAGCTTCAGTTATTTCTGCGCTTGTGATCTGGTCTTCCAAAATCTTAATGTCTTCTGGTTTTAGTTTGGGCAAAGGGATATTTTTTTAAATATGCCTCACATTTCAACTTATGTATATGCAGTGATCTGTTAGGGTAGAGATTATATAATTTATGGTAAAATGAGTGGAAAGCTTTTCCTATTGATTTGGTATCCTCAATTTTATTTCCTTTCTCAGAAACGAGGGAGTGTATGAAAGCTTTCAGTTTTTGCTTTTTGAGGGCTCTAGCTAGCATTTTGCCAGCTTTGTTACTTTCTGTGTAATATTTTTGTTTTAGGAATAGTTGGTGTCTTTGGGATTCTATCTGGAGGTGTTCATTTAATTTGTCGCGTTTATCTGTCAGGTTGGCCAGTAGGGATGCGTCTGAGGGATTTAGTTTCAGTTGGAAATCTGCTTCTGTAACCTCCTGCGCTAACTGTGCATAGATAATAGAGTTTTGCTTTAGTTTCTGGGCTTTTACTTTAATAACTTCCCCCCTAATATATGCTTTATGCGCCTCCCAAACTATGGCTTTTCTAGTTTCGGGGATATTGTTTATCATAAAATAATTGTCTAATTTGCTCGTAAATCTCTCGACTAGTGTTGGGTCCAAAAGCAAGGAATCATCCATTCTCCAAGTAAATGGCTTTAAGGGAATCGAAGGCCAATGTACCAAACAGCTCACCATAGAGTGGTCTGACCAGGAGGTGTGGTTAATATTAATGTTTTTGATTAATGATAGAGCTATATGATCTACTAAAACATAATCTATTCTTGAATGGCTTTTTTGTGGGTTGGAGAAAAAGGTATAATCTCTAATATTAGGGTGTGTATATCTCCATGCATCATGCAGGGTGAGGGTCTTTAGGTTGCTCCAAATAGTTTGGAGATCTTTTGAATTTTTACACAATGAGGGATTTGAGCTATCCATATCTGGCACTAGGGCTATGTTCAAATCTCCTGCCAGTATAAGTGGTCCTTTAACTAAATCTATAATTTTATTAGTGCTGTTAGACATGAAGGCTCCCTGTCCTTGATTGGAGGCGTAAATATTAACTAAAGTAACCGGCTTTCCAAACAGCAAGCCTTATATTCCTAGATATCTGCCCTCCTTATCCTTATCCAGCTTAATAAGTTTGAAAGATAGAGATTTATGCAACAGGATACTAACTCCATTTGCCTTTTTTGTTTAATTTGTGCTATGAAAATGCTGCGTATAGTGGCTGGAGAAGTACCTTGGTACTTTGTGTGCTTTGAAGTGTGTCTCTTGTAGCATTAGAATCTTCCCCCCTCTCTTTCTAAGGTCCCGCAAACCCATAGTTCTTTTGTTAGGACAATTGAAACCCTTCACGTTTTGAGTGATTAATTGTATATTTTGTGTGGCGTGGGTTGTCATCCTATTGGTTTAATTGTGGACCAACTATATGTTACATTTATCATATTATACATTGCAACCATCAAGAAAACAGTTAACATTACCTGCCTAATTCCCTGGAGAGCCTGTGAAACAAAAATAAAATAAATACATAACACAAAATAACATAACCTTTGTGGTACACAACTGGTGTACATGAGAAAACCTAGTAAGGTAATTCTGCGGGTAAGGGAGAATGATTCCCTACAGGCAACATTCTCAACATGGTAAACAATATTGTTATCGTATTAGCTTAAATAGACATTGGGATTAAAAAAAATAAATTAAAATATACCAACATTCCTACTTTGAGTAAATTTTACTCTAAGGGCGATTGTGCTAGCAATCGGTCTGGATAAATCAACCTCAACCTGTAAGGAAAATAATACAGTGGATGAGAAAGTTTATAGAGCATATATACTTAGTCCCCTTCTAGTAGTTCACCGTCCGTCGATCAGGGTTCCAGGCAGCTTTGGATCTCTAGAAGATGATTTCTCTGTCTGGAGTCTTTGACACTCCATCCTCTGTGGGAGAGGTGGGAGATTCATTTTATCTTTAGAAGAATTTGCAGGGGAGAGGTCTTGTAAAGAAGGAGGTGTTATTTCCATGTCTGTGCATATTCTTCTAAAATCTTCTGTAGTATTACAGACCCATCTTCTTCCTTTCCACATGATTTTCAGGCTGAAGGGGTGACCCCATCTGTATGGAATATTGTGCTGTCTCAGCTTACTTGTGAGAGGGCGAAAGTCTCTTCTTTTTTGAAGGGTTAATGGTGTTAAGTCTTCAAAAATCTGTAGTTTATCCATTTTGTACGTTATAGGGTGCTTTTCTCTGGCCTTTTTCATTATGTTCTCCTTTATCGGGTAACTAGTCACTCTGACTATGGTGTCCCTCAGCGGCTGATCCCCCAGGGGTTTAGCACGCAGTGCTCTATGAAATCTATCCAGTGCAATAGTAACCTCTGCGTCTTCATCTGTTAAGTGTGAAAATAAACCTTGTATGTACTGCTCTAATGCAGAAGGTGAAACAGTCTCTGGGATTCCCCTGATCCTGATATTGTTGCGGCGGCTTCTATTTTCCAGGTCGTCGACCCCTTCTTGATGTAATATCTGAGTTTGGAAAGAGGCAATATTTGCTGTTAGTGAATCTGCATCACCTTCTAGCTTTTCCACCCTTTGGCCCACATCTGAGAGCTCTTTTTTGTTTTCCGAAATTTCTTCCCTGATGCACTGTTTAACTTGGCTTACAAGGTTGGAAAAATCTTTCTTGGAGGGCAGAGATTTTAAGAGAGCCCTAGGAATAGAGATTGCAGTGTCTAAGGCCTCTTCCTATTCCTCTGATGAAGGAGACGAGTCTCTGGATTGTACATCTGGGGGCTTTTTATGTAATGCTGTTGCTGCTTCTACGTTTTTGAAATAGTCATTAACAGAGGGTGTGGAGGGTGCTTGCTTTTTCAACTGTTTATCAGATTTGCTCCCTTTTTTAGGAGACATGGTGCTATATTGGTCCCAGTTATATCAATTTTCAAATAAAAAGTGCTGCTGTTGGCAGGATGTTAACTGTTGAACTGTATATATTCACTTACACGGTCCCACATGTGAGGTTCTCTCTATATCTTTATGGTATTGGTGTGTATACCTAAACAGTGGAGGGATTCCACTCCCAGATTGCTAGGCCTCAGTTGCTATTGTATGCAATCAGTCCTGCACCTTCCGGTTTATGGATAAGGCTGTGATGTTGTATTTTATTTAGGTGCCATATTTAAAGAGTTATCGTCTCGTATATTGCTCCCCGAAGCTTAAGTCAAGATGAAACTATCCCTCCTATCACTGTTTAGAAGCATCCTTGATGATAAAGTAGAAAGTTGCCATAAGCGTGTTCTTTTTAAGTGTCACGCATTGAACTATTTTCCCAGTCTATATGAGTTTAGAGATTCTGGCCCCATTACCTGATGCTTTAGGGGTGTTCCTTTCAGGCAAGGTTATCCGACTGCTTTAAATTTTCATGACTGCGTTTAGTAGCCTCCGTTATCTCCTGCCCACGTGGCCTGATCCGGTCTCGGTATGTCCGCTTAGCTTTTATCAGTCACGGGGCTCTGGTCTTGTCCTTGCAGGGCTCTGCAGCTGTTAGCACATAAGTTTCGGTAAATCTGTGGTGGATAGGGCACCGGAATGTGTAAATTGCCCTTTAGGGATCCAGGAGCTCACTCGTGTGCAGCCGTCTCCATTGAGCGCTGGCTCCGCCACCCTGAAATACTCAATTTTTAAATGAAACATAGAAAAAAAGTAATCAATAATATCCTTTAATATGTTAAAAAAAGGAGAGGAAAAAAACAAATAATAAAAAAAAGGTTTAAGAGATCTAACCGTAGAACTGCCTTAATTAAACACACACACTACTTTCACAGCATTAGTTAGATTACATTCTTTATGATCAAATACAATCGGGTTGATTGACACCCCCTACTAGCGTATGCTGTCAGCATTTATCGATATGCAGTGGACATGATACGTTACATCCTATCATGTCTGCTCGCACTTTAATAAATCTACCCCTATAGATTGACCACCTCTCACTCCCTTTTCCCTTCACTTTATCATTCACTTTATGGAAAGATTTTTTTCACCCACTTCGCAGTCTAGGGTTAAATCCCCAACAATGGCAAACAAAGAGAAAGAAAACAAAAAATTCTATGGAAACCTTAATTGAGGTACACGCAGATAGCAACCCCCTTTTAATGAATGAACCGTTGGATAGACAATTGTTAGTCAAAAACATTATTGAATCTTTATCCCCTCAATTTGACTCTCTCAAAATAGAAATGAAATCAGAGATTACTTCTTTAAGGCAAGAAGTCTGAGAGTATGCTAATACAGTACAAGAGGTAGAACAGAGTGTGTCTGATCTAGAGGATGCCTCTAACGTACACAGAAGTGAGATAGAGGAAAAAAATGCAGTCAAAATTAGATCTTGAAAACTGAAGTAGAAGAAACAACATTAGGATAATAGGAGTCCCTGAACCTGACACATATGAAGATTTACTTTAATTTGTATCCACCACACTCCCCTCTGTTTTAGAGATTCCTAACACACGTATCCCAATAACAGTGGGAAGGGTGCATAGAATGTGTAACAATCTATCTAATAAAGATGTAAGTATAAGACCTAGATCGATTATTGTCAAAATCTTAAATTTCCAAGATAATATTCTTATTTTGCAAGATTTTAGAAAGAAACAGATGGTTCAAATAGAGGATGCTCAGATAAAGATCTTCCAAGATTTTTCATACAAAACATTAACTAAGAGAAAATAGTTAACACCGATATGTGGTAGAATGATAAAGGAAGGGACCAGGGCTATAGTTATTTATCCAGCCACACTGAATTTTTTTTGATGATCTAGCAGTTAATTTCTTTGCTAATATTAAAGAAGCAGAGTGATTTTTAAGTTTTTTTAAAAAGACACATAGGTAATGTCCTAGAAAAGTACCTTAGATTCAGCAACGGGATGGAATCTGGTTTGGGAATGTATTTGTGTATTGTGCATGATAGAGTTAAGTGACAGTATCCCCCTCCCCTTTTTTCTACCTTCCCTTCACTCCTGGCCACCCCTCTCTTTTAATTCTTTTTTCATTTACCTCCTAATTAAGATAACATATGAATAAAGAGCTTAATTTAGTGATTACATCTTGGAAAATGGGGGTATCACCTCCCCTATAAAGAGGAAAGCCATTACATTCTGAAATCGCCTTTTTGCAAGAAACACATTTATCAATGAAGGAAGTCCTAAAACTTAAATCTCACTGAGTGGAGGAGGTGATAGCATCCCCATCGATTGCAAGGAAAAATGGGGTGGCTATTTTGATGGGTAAAAATTTGGAATTTAAAAATATCTTTACTTATGCTGACCAAGAGGGGAGTTATGTTATATTAAAAACTAAAATTAAAAATAATATTTATACATTATGCAATCTGTATGCACCTAATCAGCTTAACCCCAAACCTTTGGGACTCCCTTCAAAGTAAAATACTAAATACAGTAGAAGGTCACCTTATCTTGGGAGGGGATTTAAATATGGCACATCAATTTCCCCTGGATAAGTTAAGACAAGGTAAAAATCAATTTAAAACTAATAGGGATACAACTGAAAACAGACAATTCAGGAAACTTTATAATAATTTGGGAGTTAAAGACATATGGAGAGAACAAAATTTGGACATGAAGGGTTATTCCTGTATGGCCAAAAAATATAACTCACTCTCAAGAATAGATTTATTTCTAGTTAGCAATAGCTTAATTAACATTGGAATTAATGCATCAATTTATCCATTCTGTTTGTCAGATCATGCTCCAATTGGATTGGCTATTTCTTGTTTTTCTTTTAAATCCTTTTTCGCCGTTTCCACTTTCTAATATTTTTACTTAAGGATTTTAAATTTAAAAAATTTCTTAATAAAAAATGGGAAGAATTGGGGGGCGGAGCCAACTGCTAGAGCAACAAGACGCACCATAGCAGAGCTCCTGCCACTGTTTCATTGAAAATCTAAAATTATGGCATCCTGAGAAGCTATATCTATCTAAGATCTATCTATGACATATGCTGGAACATGGTCTCTATAACCTGAGCCTGAAATTTAATTTATTGGACTTTGAGAAGGCACAGAGGCATCCTAAATGGCTCAAACCGAGAAGGAGAATACATTGTGGTAATTGAACCACTAAATACCCATTTGACGGACGGGCCCAGTTCATCAACTAGCCGGTTGTTGTTACCCCTGCACTGCTTTGAAAATGGAGGAGTCGTCCATCTATCTAGCTTTATTTCTAGAGGAATTATGCAGTAAAGCAGACAGGCAGTATCACGGCCTGCGGTCTCTCATTTCTGATCCACGCAACAAAGATGGCGCCGCTCACCTAACTGACAGAGATGTGGATGCCGCTAGCCAGACAGAGGATTCACTTCCACCGATCCCACTTAAATATGAACGACCGCTGGGGCAGCAGACTGGTCAGGTCTCTGCAAATATTCTGTTGGGGGCGATGAGCTGCGACCCGGCGCACCCACATACAGCCGCTGCGGTCATCTCTATTGAGGTCTTGCTAGTTCCGACCATGGCTGAGAAACACCCCCAGCCTTTGCTCACCACTCACCTGCGGCACCAGGTTACTCACCCACGGAGGCTATCCTGGGGTGCTGCAGAAACATTCTCGAGGCCTGCGCATTTAGATATCTCACTTTGCACTCCTCCAGCTCCTGACATCCTGCCCGACAGAGTTGGGCTGACACAGCCGGCTGATAGGAAACCCCATCAAGACTTTGCTATGAGAAATCCCTCTGCTCGTTATGGGGATTCACAGTTTCAGAGCCATCCTTGTACATCGCAGCTGCGCAGCGAGCAGCAACCAAGAAGCCTTGGGATGTCCCTCCACATTCTAAAGAAGCAGCTCTGGCTTTTAAATTACCACACTAGTTGGGACATCAGGAGTACATCAGGGGTCCCTGTCTTTATAATTTATGCTACCGGAACAGAACGGAGACATCACAAAACAGATTCTACACAACCCTACACTGGTCTGTCAAGTGGCACTTTTGATCCAGGTGGCTAGGCTTACTATCTGTCTGCCTGACATATGGAGCGGAGTTAGAAGACTCTAACTCGGTAGGCAGGTTTAAGGACATGATCGTCAACATCATAGACTTTATTTATAACTACGGATATATTAGTTTCAACCTGTTCATTATGCTTTTTTTATAAGTTTGACGGTTCTGCTCCTAGTTCACAAAAGTTTTAATGAGTTATGTATCTATTTAAGTTAACTATATAAGTCTCCAGCAAGTGCTAGCATTTGCTTTCGTTAGCTATTTGTTTGACCTTCTATGGCTCTATTACGTTAAATCATTTATGTTTAAATAATATGTGTTTAAATACTTGTCACAACTGGTCAATAGCTTATGAGATAGTTATTGGGGATTTTGCTACTGCGCTGGATGAGGGCTGTAAGAGTCAATCAGTTAAAAGAGAATATTAATGTTTACCATGCCAGCTGCCATATACGGTATAAAAGTTTAGACTGTGGCTTTTGCATAGCGGCTTGACACCAAACTAAGAGGCTAATAACTAGGAAGGAGGCTCTATTTTTGATGTATTTCATAATCATCTCTCACACTTAGTATACTCCACAGATATAGCAGAATTAGGATGCAAAATATAAATCTTCTTTACTCTCTTGTGCGCTTTCTTTCTGTTCTCAATGTTATAATGTATTCTAAAGCATGACATATATGATTGTTCCTCATATGACCCTCAATACCACTTACCCTAGTGTCTAATGTACTAGAATATTTGTATCTACTTGGGGACTGTAACAGTCTATAATCCAGACGTCAAAGCATGCAGATATTTACTACTTGTGTATGGTAATCAGCCTAACCCAGTGCCTCTAGTTTGTAGATACAGAAGGTATACGGTAACCTTTACGCTAAGGAGCAACCACTCTACATGCTAATTGAAGTGCTTTACTAATGTTTGCTCTTTCTTTTCACCAATATGGAGGTATGTCTATGTCTTGGGGCTGCATCTCTGCTTATGTTCATCCCCTCTTAAATTTGAATGTTGGAGTTTCATAATATTATGATCCGTACTTCTCTAACATATTGTGTTATGTTTTGCACTACTGGACCTGACAATACCCATAAGAAGGCCCCTGCTATACCTATAGGACATGAACATAGTCCTCATGCCATAGATTAAGTCTTCTCCATCCTACAAAATAATGCCGCGCCCAATCTCTTCACCTCAGCTCAACCCTTAATATTTGGGCTTTTAAGCTCCTACTTTTAGTTGTCTACTAGATTCCCCCATTGTACGATTGACAGCCCGATTGGCTCCGCCCTCCACCCCCCCTCCACCCTCCCTATTATATTTCGAGCAGCTTTTGCCCGCTGCACCCCCCCCCCCCTTTTAAATTATGAAGCTAACTCCCCCCTGGCCCTAACTGTATCTGAGCGGACACTCTAATTTACCTTCTATATAGCCCAGGGAGGACTATTTTTGTTTTACTGTTATTATCTTTTATAAAACTGAAGTCACACTGTAAACTGCCCAAACTTTATCACATTGCGTGTGCTATTTGGACACAATATGCCATTACTTTAGGGGTTTTGTTTGTAACACTTATCTAACAATATTGTATTTGCACTTTTCTGTAAATGTTGTGGGGCATACCCTCTGGTTGTATTTATTGACGACTTCAATAAAAAAATATATTTAAAATAAAAAAAATGGGAAGAATTTTGTTTTTTTAACCAAGTGCTTATGAATAGACCTGAGCTTTTTTGGCAAACGGCCAAAGAAGTTTTAACAGGAGACACTATGGCCTATGTGAATGTTTTGAAGAAGAGATTTATTAAGAGAGAAAATGAAAAAAACTAATAATTTAGTCAATTCATATAATACCTATCTTCTAACGCCTACTAGAGAAAACTGGTCGAAATATATATAGGCGAAAAAAGAACGAGATACCTTTTTAATATATTCCAATACACAAAAAGATTTAAAATTACAAGCAAAATATTATAGACATGGGAATAAAGTTGGCAAACTTATGGCTATGCTGGTCAAAAATCAACTAAAACCCAAGGTGCTGAGGCTATACAATTGGATGGTGTCCTTTACAAGAACCCTAAAGAAATTTCATCAGCCTTCACTGATTATTATTCCCATTTGTATTCTTGTAAGGAAAAAACTTTTAACTAAAATTAACACTCCGATTACCAAAAAGGAGATATCTTATACTATAGATCAAATCTCTCTTAATAAATCACCTGGATTTGATCTATTTCTGAATGAATTTTACAAAATCTTAAAACCTAATATTATCCTACACCTAAAAAAAATCTTTATAATAGTTATTATGTAGATGGAGGGCCATGTTCGAGTGCCTTCTCTGCATCCTGGACCACGTTGATATTGAAACAGGGGAAAAACCCATGTGACATGGGATCACATAGGCCAATCACTTTGTTAAACTCTTATTACAAAATTTTAACATCAATTCTAGCCAAAAGAATGCAAAGTTCTTTGAATCAGATTATTCATCCAGATCAGGTAGGCTTTTTGAAAGGAAGAAATGCTTCTGTAAAGATAAGAGAATTATTACTTATAATAGACTACCTTCAAACAAAAGAAACCAGATCAGGACACGCTGGAAGATATGGCTGTTGTTTCATTGGATGCAGAGAAGGCGTTTGACTCGGTAATTCATGACCATATATTTTTCTCTTTAAAAAAATTTGGTTATCATGGTCATATTATACACTTTGTAGAAAATATTTATAAATATTCTAAAACTTCATTAATAATAAATGGTAAATTATCTCAGAGCATTACATTAGATAAAGGTACAGGACAAGGTTGCCCACTCTCCCCTCTGTTATTCATTGTAGCTATAGAATTCTCTTGCAATTACACTACAACAACAAATTGATGGTATCAAGATAGGCAAAAAAAAAAATGATCTTCTAGCATATACTTCCAATTTTTCTAAAAACATACCACAGCTCTTACAAAGTATTGAACAATTTACCTCATTTTCAGGATACAAGGTCAAAACAATAAAATCTGATTTTATTTGGTTAAAAACCCCCTCATAATTCTAAAGTAATGATGACATTTGAAATTGCAACTAACTCTTTTAAATACCTTGGAATTCACATATCATTAGAACTGGACAATTGGTATAGATTAAATATTACATTAAGTACATTAACCAAAATTAGAGAGGACATGAAGAATTGGCACAATCTTCCTCTAACTTTGTCAGAACATACCTATGTGTTTCAAATAAAAGGACATACAAACTTTTAATTCAGATCTATCATATTTCATTTGGCAGGGTAAGAAATCTAGGATAGCGTTGAAAAAAACTTTTGTTCCCTAAAAATCATGGGGGCTGGCCTTACGAGACCTAGAGAAATGTAATCTGATTCTAATGGGGAAAATTGTAGTTGGTGGCGGACAGCAATCAGGCTGATCGAATACGATCGGGTTGATTGACATCCCCAGCTAGTAACCGATTGGCCGTGAATTGGTGGTATTGCACCAGCAGTTCACCAGAATAATAGTAATGGGCACAGATTAAAAGAATTTACTAAAAAACAATGTATTATTGAACAGAAAGATACAGAGATAAATACAGAATTGCAAATTCTTTAATTTTTTGGGAAATGGTCTATTTTCATTAGATCCCTGACAAAAGAGGAACAAGATATTATTATACTTCCATTCAAAAATTCAGATTTAGTGTTCCTCGGGACCTGGTAGACCCTGGAGAGATGGAGAGGCCAGGATTGAAGAGAGAGAATTGGAGTATTTCCTTACTTTCCTCCACACTCCCCCCCTTCCTTTTTTTTGTATTCTTCTCCCTGATGAAACAAGTTTATGGGGTAAATGTATTATTGTGCAGACAGACATGATATGATGTAGCATATCATGTCCACCACACATCGATAAATGCAAATAGAATATGTTGTCGGCATTAATCATTGCACCAGCAGTTCTTGTGAACTGCTGGTGCAATACCGCCCCCTGCAGATTCGCGGCCAGTCGGCCGCTAGCAGGGAGTGTCAATCAACCCAATCGCATTCAATTGGGCTGATTGCTGTCCGCCACTTCAGAGGTAGCAGACGAGTTAAGGAGCAGCGGTCTTAACTTCCGCTTCAGGTGGAACTGAAGCGGAGTGGGTCGGAAGCAGCATCCGCTGCTTCATAAATCGACCCCATTGTTTGTATTTGTAAGATATTTTGCTTGATGTAAATAAATACAACAGGCAGATTGTACAAACTAATATTTTTATATGAGTAAATATTATGGACGCAAAGAGGGCTTACATAAAGACTCCTACAGGATATAATTTGAAATGATTGTTATTACTAGAATGTTGTTGTATTTCTTTTTTTTCTTTCCCCCTTTGCTCCTTCGTTTGTTTTCTGTACCCTGCCAGTAACTAATATCCTTTAAGTAATCAAACATCACAGAGCATGAAGCCTGAAGTAAACCTCTAGATTTACACCATGACAGAAATAATCACAATACTAAACACCAAAGTGTCAATTAGATATGTGCATGGCGAAAAAAATCTGTTCAGAACGATTCAGAATTTTTGGAATTTCGGTTCGGATCGATTCGAATTTGGAAAATTTTGAATCGATTTGGTTCGGATTAGTTTCGGATTCATTCGGATTTGAAGAAATTCAGCTGGATTCGGTTCGATTCGGTTCAGTTCGGAAATTCGGAATTTTGTTAAGTGTTAAGTGGGATTAGACTAGTATTATGTACTGTATATTAGGTGTAACCCATAGCAGAGTGATAATACCTAATATACTGTACAATACTAGTGTAATCCATGGCCATCCGAATTTACCGAATAAATCCGAACTAATTCGGATTTATTCTGTAAATTCTGCAGTATTTTAATTCGGAAATTCGGTTCGATCCGAATCTCTGAATTTGCTGAATTTTCCGAATTTCCGAATCGATCCGAAACGAATTGCACATATCTAGTGTCAATAGGGGCGCTCACTACAAATAACAACGGTATTGATATATGTATATAGAATATAGGACAACAATAAGATAAAATGCATAATATATAATATAATAATGAAAGTAATTCACGGTAAGTCCCAATAATACAAAGATCTTGGAAATAGTCGGTCTGGCAGCTCTCCTCAAATGTTAGGCCATCCAAATCTGTTAAAAAGTCTCACGGACGGTAAAGGTAGCTTTTAAAAACAAGTGTTTATTATAAAAACACAATCGGCTAGATTACGAGTTGTGCGTTAGGCTTAAAAAGCAGCGATGGCCAGTCCCAATGCTGCTTTTTAATGCCTGCTGGTATTACGAGTCTTGAAGGTACAGGTGTACCGCTCACTTTTTTGGCCAGACTTGGAAATACTACAAATCCACTTACGTCGATTGCGTATCCTATATTTTCAATGGGACTTGCATAGCGCCGGTATTACAAGTCTGACAAAAAGTGAGCGGTAGACCCTCTCCTGTGAAGCCTGGTACCGCATTTTAAAGTCAGTAGTTAAGAGTTTTACACTACAACGCCGTAGCATAAAACTCTTAATTAAAGTGCTAAAAAGTACACTAAAACCCATAAACTACATATTAACCCCTAAACTGAGGCCCCCCCCACATTGCAGACACTAAAATAAATATTTTAACCCCTAATCTGACAAAACGGACATCGCCGCCACTATAATAAATATATTAACCCCTAAACCGCCGCACTCCTGCATCGCAAACACTAGTTAAATATTATTAACCCCTAATCTGCCGTCCCTAACATCGCCGACACCTACCTACATTTATTAACCCCTAATCTGCTGCCCACAATGTCGCCGCCACTATATTAAATGTATTAATCCCTAAACATAAGTCTAACCCTAACCCTAACCCCCTTAACTTAAATATAATTACAATAAATCTAAATAAAATTACTACAATTACCTAAATAATTCCTATTTAAAACTAAATACTTACCTATAAAATAAACCCTAAACTAGCTACAATATAACTATTAGTTACATTGTAGCTATCTTAGGGTTTATTTTTATTTTACAGGCAACTTTGTATTTATTTTAACTAGGTAGAATAGTTATTAAATAGTTATTAACTATTTAATAACTATCTAGTTGAATTAAAGACAAATTTACCTGTAAAATAAAACCTAACCTAAGTTACACTTACACTACACTATAATTAAATAAATTAACTAAATTAAATACAATTAATTACAATTAAATAAAATTATCTTAAGTACGAAAACAAACAAACACTAAATTACAGAAAATAATAAAATAATTACAAGATTCTTAAACTAATTACACCTACTCTAATCCCCCTAACAAAATAAAAAAGCCCCCAAAATAAAAAAAGCCCTACCCTACACTAAATTACAAATAGCCCTTAAAAGGGCTTTTTGCGGGGCATTGCCCCAAAGTAATCAGCTATTTTACCTGTAAAAAAAAGTACAAATCACCCCGTCCAACATTAAAACCCACCACCAACACAACCAACCCTACGCTAAAACCCACCCAATCCCCCCTTAAAAAAAACTAACACTAACCCCTTGAAGATCACTCTACCATGAGACATCTTCACCCAACCGGGCAGAAGTGGTCCTCGAGATGGGCAGAAGTCTTCATCCAAGCCGGACAGAAGAGGTCCTCCAGACGGTCAGAAGTCTTCATCCAGACGGCATCTTCTATCTTCAATAGAATGCCAGCTCAATCCTATTGGCTGATTGGATCAGCCAATAGGATTTTTTCTACCTTAATTCCGATTGGCTGATAGAATTCTATCAGCCAATCGGAATTAAAGGGACGCCATCTTGGATGACGTCACTTAAAGGTACCGTCATTTAGTAAGAAGACTCCGGATGAAGAGGATGCTCTGCGTCGGATGTCTTGAAGATGGACCCGCTCCGTGCCGGATGGATGAAGATAGAAGATGCCGTCTGGATAAAAACTTCTGCCCATCTGGAGGACCTCTTCTGCCTGGCTTGGATGAATACTTCTGCCCATCTGGAGGACCACTAGTTATATTGTAGCTAGCTTAGGGTTTATTTTATAGGTAAGTATTTAGTTTTAAATAGGAATTATTTAGGTAATTGAAGTAATTTTATTTAGATTTATTGTAATTATATTTATGGCCTAGATTTGGAGTGTTGTCGGTAAGGACCCGCGTAGCTAACGCCGGCTTTTTTCTGGCCGCACCATAAAAATAACTCTGGTATTGAGAGTCCACATAAAGGCTGCGTTAGGCTCCAAAAAAGGAGCGTAGAGCATTTTTAATGCAGCTTCAACTCTCAATACCAGAGTTGCTTACGCAAGCGGCCAGCCTCAAAAACGTGCTCGTGCACGATTCCCCCATAGAAAACAATGGGGCTGTTTGAGCTGAAAAAAAACCTAACACCTGCAAAAAAGCCGCGTTCAGCTCTTAACGCAGCCCCATTGTTTGCTATGCGGAAACACCTCCTAAGTCTGCACCTAACACCCTAACATGTACCCCGAGTCTAAACACCCCTAACCTTACACTTATTAACCCCTAATCTGCCATCCCCGCTATCGCTGACACCTGCATTTTATTTTTAACCCCTAATCTGCCGCTCCGTAAACCGCCGCTACTTACATTATCCTTATGTACCCCTAATCTGCTGCCCCTAACACCGCCGACCCCTATATTATATTTATTAACCCCTAATCTGCCCCCCACAACGTCGCCTCCACCTGCCTACACTTATTAACCCCTAATCTGCCGACCGGACCGCACCGCTACTATTATAAAGTTATTAACCCCTAATCCGCCTCACTAACCCTATAATAAATAGTATTAACCCCTAATCTGCCCTCCCTAACATCGCCGACACCTAACTTCAAACATTAACTCCTAATCTGCCGACCGGAGCTCACCGCTATTCTAATAAATGTATTAACCCCTAAAGCTAAGTCTAACCCTAACACTAACACCCCCCTAAGTTAAATATAATTTTATTCTAACAAAATAAATTAACTCTTATTAAATAAATTATTCCTATTTAAAGCTAAATACTTACCTGTAAAATAAATCCTAATATAGCTACAATATAAATTATAATTACATTGTAGCTATTTTAGGATTAATATTTATTTTACAGGCAACTTTGTAATTATTTTAACCAGGTACAATAGCTATTAAATAGTTAAGAACTATTTAATAGTTACCTAGTTAAAATAATTACAAAATTACCTGTAAAATAAATCCTAACCTAAGTTACAATTAAACCTAACACTATACTATCATTAAATTAATTAAATAAAATACCTACAATTACCTACAATTAAACCTAACACTACACTATCAATACATTAATTAAATACAATACCTACAATTACCTACAATTAAACCTAACACTACACTATCAATACATTAATTAAATACAATACCTACAAATAAATACATTTAAATAAACTAACTAAAGTACAAAAAATAAAAAAGAACTAAGTTACAAAAAATAAAAAAATATTTACAAACATAAGAAAAATATTACAGCAATTTTAAACTAATTACACCTACTCTAAGCCCCCTAATAAAATAACAAAGCCCCCCAAAATAAAAAAATGCCCTACCCTATTCTAAATTACTAAAGTTCAAAGCTCTTTTACCTTACCAGCCCTGAACAGGGCCCTTTGCGGGGCATGCCCCAAGAAGTTCAGCTCTTTTGCCTGTAAAAAAAACATACAATACCCCCCCCCCAACATTACAACCCACCACCCACATACCCCTACTCTAACCCAAACCCCCCTTAAATAAACCTAACACTAAGCCCCTGAAGATCTTCCTACTTTGTCTTCACCCTGCCAGGTTCACCGATCGGTCCAGAAGAAATCCTCCGATGTCCTGATCCAAGCCCAAGCGGGGGGCTGAAGAGGTCCATGATCCGGCTGAAGTCATCATCCAAGCGGGAGCTGAAGAGGTCCATGATCCGGCTGAAGTCTTCATCCAAGCGGGGCAGAAGAGGTCTTCCATCCGATTGAAGTCTTCATCCAAGCGGGATCTTCTATGGTCATCCATCCAGAGTGGAGCGGCAGGATCCTGAAGACCTCCGACGCGGAACATCCATCCTGGCCGACGACTGAACGACGAATGACGGTTCCTTTAAATGACGTCATCCAAGAAGGCGTCCCTCGAATTCCGATTGGCTGATAGGATTCTATCAGCCAATCGGAATTAAGGTAGGAATATTCTGATTGGCTGATGGAATCAGCCAATCAGAATCAAGTTCAATCCGATTGGCTGATCCAATCAGATTGAGCTCGCATTCTATTGGATGTTCCGGTTACTAAGTATAATGTAGGTGGCGGCGGTGTCCGGAGCGGCAGATTAGGTTAATAATATAATGCAGGTGTCGGCGATGTCGGGGGCGGCAGATTAGGGGTTAATAAGTGTAATATTCGGGGTGTTTAGACTCGGGGTTCATGTTAAGGTGTTAGGTGTAGACATAAAAAGTATTTCCCCATAGGAATCAATGGGGCTGCGTTAGGAGCTTTACGCTACTTTTTTGCAGGTGTTAGGTTTTTGTTTCAGCTGGCTTTGATCCCTATGGGAAAATCGTGCACAAGCACATTTTAGCAGCTCACCGCTAACGTAAGCAGCTCTGGTATTAAGGTGAGATGTGAAGCTAAATTTTGCTCTTTGCTAACTCTTGCGGTTAACGCTGGGTTTCTAAAAACCCATAATACCAGCGCTGTCTGTAAGTGAGCGGTGAGCTTAAACTGCTCGTTAGCACCGCATAGCCTCTAACGCAAAACTCGTAATCTAGGTGTTACATAATGAACACTTATTTTTGCTGAAAATTTCAATACTAAATTTAAAAGTTTGAAACGCATTATTCAAGAAATACATTAATCATATATTGATAAAACATATCCAAATTATAACAAGCCACAAATACCAAGCTTGTAATTTACAAGATGTAGACTTGTCAATCAAACTTTAGAACCAAAATAGCAGAGTTGAAACCACATAATGTTCCCCTAACAAATTCCAGTTGTTTGTATAATTTGTTATTAATTTACAGTGGTTATTATATATACATTAATACTTCTCTCTTTTTAAAATCAGGATATTTTTAAATAGCGATATTCAGCATTTAAATACATTTATAACTTTAAAAAATGTTTAAAGTATGTGCAAAGTTAAAAACTTAAAAAAAAAAAAAGCAGCCAATCAGGCCTTATATTTAGTGAAGCTTATTTACAAGTTGGTCAAAATTGGCTGATTTGCTAAATAAACAAATCTGATTTCATTTTTAGACCACATGACTTTCATCCACAATGTACCTTGATGCTTCCAGTCTCAAACATTATGACATTTAAGAAAGTGTGGGTTAGATTACAAATGGAGCGCTAAATTATTGCGCTCCCACAAATTTGTCTGTTTGTGAGAGTGCAATAATTAGCCAGCCAATACAAGTGGCTGGTTATTGCTACTGCAAGCTCGCAGTAGCAATTAGCGTTCCGAAAATTAACTAGAGATTAGAGATTAAAAGTGGCCCAAATGCCATCAAAATAGAGGGCATTGTATTTTTTTATTTTAAAAAAAGTAGCATTTTTTTATTAATTAAAAACAACTGTACTATGCAGTTTTTGGGGTGTTAGAAAAAAAAAACAGCACTGAAAAGTGCTTTTACATTGCGGTCTATGGGAACTATGTCTTCCCATAGACTGCAACGTAAATATATATGTATATGATTATATACATATATATTAATATGTGTTTATACACATATTAACACATACATTTACACTCACCGGTCACTTTATTAGGTACACCTGTTCAATTATTTGGTAACATAAATTGCTAATCAGCCAATCACATGGCAGCAACTCAATGCATTTAGGCATCTAGACGTGGTGAAAATGACTTGCTGAAGTTCAAACCGAGCATTAGAATGGGGAGGAAAGGGGATTTAGGGGACTTTGAAAGTGGCATGGTTGTTGATGCCAGACTATCTGGTCTGAGTATTTAAAAAACTGCTGATCTACTGGGATTTTCACGCACAACCATCTTTACAGAGATTTACAGAGAATGGTCCGAGAAAGAGAAAATATCCAGTGAACGGCAGTTGTATGGACGACAATGCCTTGCTGATGTCAGAGGAGAATGGGCAGACTGGTTCGAGATGATAGAAAGGCAACAGTAACTCAAATAACCACTCGTTACAACCAAGGTATGCAGAATACCATCTCTGAATGCACAACACATTGAACCTTGAAGCAGATGGGCTACAGCAGCAGAAGACCACACCAGGTGCCACTCCTGTCAGCTAAGAACTGGAAAATTAACCTACAATTCGCATAGGCTTACTAAAATTGAACAATAGAAGATTGGAAAAATTTTACTGGTCTGATGAGTTTCAATTTCAGCTGTGACATTCAGATGTAGGGTCAGAATTTGGCGTAAGCAACATGAAAGCATGGCTCCATTCTGCCTTGTATCAACGTTTCACACTGGTGGTGGTTTTTGTGTAATGGTGTGGGGGATATTTTCTTGGCACATTTTGGGCCCCTTAGGACCAATTGAGCATCGCTTAAATGCCACGGCCTACCTGAGTATTGTTGTTGACCATGTCCATCCGTTTATGACTACAGTGTACCCATCTTCTGATGGCTACTTCCAGCAGGATAATGCACCATGTCGCAAAGCACAAATCCTGTCAAACTGGTTTCTTGAACATGAAAATTAGTTTACTGTACTACAATGGCCTCCACAGTCACCAGATCTCAATCAAATAGAGCACCTTTGGGATGTGGTGGAACGGGAGATTTGCATCATGGATGTGTAGTCGACAAATCTGCAACAAGTGCATGATGCTATTATCTCAATATGGACCAAAATGTCTGAGGTATGTTTCCAACACCTTGTTGAATCAAATGCCACAAATAATTAAGGCAGTTCTGAAGGCAAAAGGGGGTCCAACCTGGTCCTAGCAAGGTGTACCTAATAAAGTGGCCGGTGAGTTTATATGTATATATTTATATACATATATATTTAAAAATGCTGCCTATCTGAGACGGCATCAGAAAGAGGCTTCCATAGGAGCCTATGGAAGCACTGCAATTAACTTTTAATACCAGCGCACATTATCGTATGATGGTATAACATAGTGGAGCGCTAAAAATATAACTTGCTTACAAGCAATATTTAACACTCCACTTGTAATCTAGCTCTGTGTGTGTGTGTGTGTGTATGGGGGGGGGGTGTATATGTATGTGTGTGTGTATGCATAAGAGTATGTGTGTGTATGTATGTGTGTGTATATAAGAGTAAATGTGTATTTGTGTGCATATGTGTATGTGTAAATAAGAGTATATGTGTGTGTGTATATATATATATATATATATATATATATAAAGAGTATATATGTGTGTGTATGAGTATATGTGTGCATGTGTGTGAAGAGGGGGAACAATATATTGTATAATAACTAAAATATTTTCTATAAAGTAACATTGAAATTCTTATGCCATTAGACATGCATTGAAAGCAATATTTAAAATTAATTTGAGACATATTGTACCAATTGTATACCCTGATTTTATGCATATTTGAAGAACAATAATTATTGGTCCTTAGTGTGACTTGAGAGAATATTGTAAGAGTTTTACAGGCAGACCTATGAATAAACCGCAAACACATCTAACCAGCATATTATAAATCCATCATTTTCATAACAGTTTACAATTTTTAATACCAGATATAAATAAAGCCCATACATTAACATCTACCAATGAGAAAAAAAATTCTGTCGCTTCAACATTTTCCTTCTGTGGTCTGACATTGCACATGACCCCTTTTTGCCAACTTTCTACTTTCCAACTTCGTTTTAGATTTTCTAATGCGTTCTTGGGCTAGATTATTAGTGGAGTGCAATCATTTACATGAGAAGCACAAACAATGGATTGTGGTGTTTTTTGCACTCAACTGCGTATTACAAGTGGAGCGGTGTTTAAATTACCTTGAGTCTGTTTGCGTGAATTTGTGATATTTTGCGCTCCCTATACTTTCAATGGGCCAGTTGAGTGTAAAAGTCTTACAGGTTGAAAGTAAATGCGACAATTCAAACAAAAATTGCATTTATGCTAAAACTTTTTATGCAATTTGAAAGTTCACGTAAAGAGTTTGGGCAGAGGAAAAAGCTGCACTAAACTATACTATTAAATGATAAACCGCCACACACCCCATTGCAAACTACCCCGCTACACTTTTAACCCCTAAACAGCCACACCCCATTGCAAACTACCCCGCTACACTATAAGCCCCTAACCCGCCAAGCCCCCTTTTGCAAACTACCCTGCTACACTATTAACACCCTAACTGCCACAAAGCCCACCGCAAGTAACCCCCCTATACTATTAAACCCTAATACACCACAACCCCACCATCACAAACTACCCTCTAACCATTCACAACCCCCTAAGCTAACACCCCCTAAATTGCAAAGAATAAAAAAACCTACAATTACAAAAATAAAAAACCTTAACCAGTAAGACACCCTAAAACTAAAGTACTCTTAAAAAAACCCTCAAAATAAAACCCCTATACTAACACTAAAACCTACTCTAAAAATTGCCCTTAATAGGGCATTTGCTGGGCAGTGCCCTAGTTGAAGCGATTAGCTATTTTGCATAAAAAAACCTTTCCTAAAACAAATGAACCCACCTAAAAAAAAACAACCTATCTTTAAAAATACCTATCCTAAAGCTCTTTTTTCTTAAATAAATAAATACCCTATACTAAAAAAAGATGACCTGAAAAGGGCATCAGTGAGATTGCTATTTTTGACCGAGCATTAGAATGGGGAGGAAAGGGGATTTAGGGGACTTTGAACGTGGCATGGTTGTTGATGCCAGACTATCTGGTCTGAGTATTTAAAAAACTGCTGATCTACTGGGATTTTCACGCACAACCATCTTTACAGAGATTTACAGAGAATGGTCCGAGAAAGAGAAAATATCCAGTGAACGGCAGTTGTATGGACGACAATGCCTTGCTGATGTCAGAGGAGAATGGGCAGACTGGTTCGAGATGATAGAAAGGCAACAGTAACTCAAATAACCACTCGTTACAACCAAGGTATGCAGAATACCATCTCTGAATGCACAACACATTGAACCTTGAAGCAGATGGGCTACAGCAGCAGAAGACCACACCAGGTGCCACTCCTGTCAGCTAAGAACTGGAAAATTAACCTACAATTCGCATAGGCTAACTAAAATTGAACAATAGAAGATTGGAAAAATTTTACTGGTCTGATGAGTTTCAATTTCAGATGTGACATTCAGATGTAGGGTCAGAATTTGGCGTAAGCAACATGAAAGCATGGCTCCATTCTGCCTTGTATCAACGTTTCACACTGGTGGTGGTTTTTGTGTAATGGTGTGGGGGATATTTTCTTGGCACATTTTGGGCCCCTTAGGACCAATTGAGCATCGCTTAAATGCCACGGCCTACCTGAGTATTGTTGTTGACCATGTCCATCCGTTTATGACTACAGTGTACCCATCTTCTGATGGCTACTTCCAGCAGGATAATGCACCATGTCACAAAGCACAAATCCTGTCAAACTGGTTTCTTGAACATGAAAATTAATTTACTGTACTACAATGGCCTCCACAGTCACCAGATCTCAATCAAATAGAGCACCTTTGGGATGTGGTGGAACGGGAGATTTGCATCATGGATGTGTAGTCGACAAATCTGCAACAAGTGCATGATGCTATTATCTCAATATGGACCAAAATGTCTGAGGTATGTTTCCAACACCTTGTTGAATCAAATGCCACAAATAATTAAGGCAGTTCTGAAGGCAAAAGGGGGTCCAACCTGGTCCTAGCAAGGTGTACCTAATAAAGTGGCCGGTGAGTTTATATGTATATATTTATATACATATATATTTAAAAATGCTGCCTATCTGAGACGGCATCAGAAAGAGGCTTCCATAGGAGCCTATGGAAGCACTGCAATTAACTTTTAATACCAGCGCACATTATCGTATGATGGTATAACATAGTGGAGCGCTAAAAATATAACTTGCTTACAAGCAATATTTAACACTCCACTTGTAATCTAGCTCTGTGTGTGTGTGTGTATGGGGGGGGGGGTGTATATGTATGTGTGTGTGTATGCATAAGAGTATGTGTGTGTATGTATGTGTGTGTATATAAGAGTAAATGTGTATTTGTGTGCATATGTGTATGTGTAAATAAGAGTATATGTGTGTGTGTATATATATATATATATATATATATATATATATATATATATATATATATAAAGAGTATATATGTGTGTGTATGAGTATATGTGTGCATGTGTGTGAAGAGGGGGAACAATATATTGTATAATAACTAAAATATTTTCTATAAAGTAACATTGAAATTCTTATGCCATTAGACATGCATTGAAAGCAATATTTAAAATTAATTTGAGACATATTGTACCAATTGTATACCCTGATTTTATGCATATTTGAAGAACAATAATTATTGGTCCTTAGTGTGACTTGAGAGAATATTGTAAGAGTTTTACAGGCAGACCTATGAATAAACCGCAAACACATCTAACCAGCATATTATAAATCCATCATTTTCATAACAGTTTACAATTTTTAATACCAGATATAAATAAAGCCCATACATTAACATCTACCAATGAGAAAAAAAATTCTGTCGCTTCAACATTTTCCTTCTGTGGTCTGACATTGCACATGACCCCTTTTTGCCAACTTTCTACTTTCCAACTTCGTTTTAGATTTTCTAATGCGTTCTTGGGCTAGATTATTAGTGGAGTGCAATCATTTACATGAGAAGCACAAACAATGGATTGTGGTGTTTTTTGTACTCAACTGCGTATTACAAGTGGAGCGGTGTTTAAATTACCTTGAGTCTGTTTGCGTGAATTTGGGATATTTTGAGCTCCCTATACTTTCAATGGGCCAGTTGAGTGTAAAAGTTTTACAGGTTGAAAGTAAATGCGACAATTCAAACAAAAATTGCATTTATGCTAAAACTTTTTATGCAATTTGAAAGTTCACGTAAAGAGTTTGGGCAGAGGAAAAAGCTGCACTAAACTATACTATTAAATGATAAACCGCCACACACCCCATTGCAAACTACCCCGCTACACTTTTAACCCCTAAACAGCCACACCCCATTGCAAACTACCCCGCTACACTATAAGCCCCTAACCCGCCAAGCCCCCTTTTGCAAACTACCCTGCTACACTATTAACACCCTAACTGCCACAAAGCCCACCGCAAGTAACCCCCCTATACTATTAAACCCTAATACACCACAACCCCACCATCACAAACTACCCTCTAACCATTCACAACCCCCTAAGCTAACACCCCCTAAATTGCAAAGAATAAAAAACCTAAAATTACAAAAATAAAAAACCTTAACCAGTAAGACACCCTAAAACTAAAGTACTCTTAAAAAAACCCTCAAAATAAAACCCCTATACTAACACTAAAACCTACTCTAAAAATTGCCCTTAATAGGGCATTTGCTGGGCAGTGCCCTAGTTGAAGCGATTAGCTATTTTGCATAAAAAAACCTTTCCTAAAACAAATGAACCCACCTAAAAAAAAACAACCTATCTTTAAAAATACCTATCCTAAAGCTCTTTTTTCTTAAATAAATAAATACCCTATACTAAAAAAAGATGACCTGAAAAGGGCATCAGTGAGATTGCTATTTTTGACCGAGCATTAGAATGGGGAGGAAAGGGGATTTAGGGGACTTTGAACGTGGCATGGTTGTTGATGCCAGACTATCTGGTCTGAGTATTTAAAAAACTGCTGATCTACTGGGATTTTCACGCACAACCATCTTTACAGAGATTTACAGAGAATGGTCCGAGAAAGAGAAAATATCCAGTGAACGGCAGTTGTATGGACGACAATGCCTTGCTGATGTCAGAGGAGAATTGGCAGACTGGTTCGAGATGATAGAAAGGCAACAGTAACTCAAATAACCACTCGTTACAACCAAGGTATGCAGAATACCATCTCTGAATGCACAACACATTGAACCTTGAAGCAGATGGGCTACAGCAGCAGAAGACCACACCAGGTGCCACTCCTGTCAGCTAAGAACTGGAAAATTAACCTACAATTCGCATAGGCTTACTAAAATTGAACAATAGAAGATTGGAAAAATTTTACTGGTCTGATGAGTTTCAATTTCAGCTGTGACATTCAGATGTAGGGTCAGAATTTGGCGTAAGCAACATGAAAGCATGGCTCCATTCTGCCTTGTATCAACGTTTCACACTGGTGGTGGTTTTTGTGTAATGGTGTGGGGGATATTTTCTTGGCACATTTTGGGCCCCTTAGGACCAATTGAGCATCGCTTAAATGCCACGGCCTACCTGAGTATTGTTGTTGACCATGTCCATCCGTTTATGACTACAGTGTACCCATCTTCTGATGGCTACTTCCAGCAGGATAATGCACCATGTCACAAAGCACAAATCCTGTCAAACTGGTTTCTTGAACATGAAAATTAATTTACTGTACTACAATGGCCTCCACAGTCACCAGATCTCAATCAAATAGAGCACCTTTGGGATGTGGTGGAACGGGAGATTTGCATCATGGATGTGTAGTCGACAAATCTGCAACAAGTGCATGATGCTATTATCTCAATATGGACCAAAATGTCTGAGGTATGTTTCCAACACCTTGTTGAATCAAATGCCACAAAGAATTAAGGCAGTTCTGAAGGCAAAAGGGGGTCCAACCTGGTCCTAGCAAGGTGTACCTAATAAAGTGGCCGGTGAGTTTATATGTATATATTTATATACATATATATTTAAAAATGCTGCCTATCTGTGACGGCATCAGAAAGAGGCTTCCATAGGAGCCTATGGAAGCACTGCAATTAACTTTTAATACCAGCGCACATTATCGTATGATGGTATAACATAGTGGAGCGCTAAAAATATAACTTGCTTACAAGCAATATTTAACACTCCACTTGTAATCTAGCTCTGTGTGTGTGTGTGTGTGTGGGGGGGGGTGTATATGTATGTGTGTGTGTATGCATAAGAGTATGTGTGTGTATGTATGTGTGTGTATATAAGAGTAAATGTGTATTTGTGTGCATATGTGTATGTGTAAATAAGAGTATATGTGTGTGTATATATATATATATATATATATATATATATATATATAAAGAGTATATATGTGTGTGTATGAGTATATGTGTGCATGTGTGTGAAGAGGGGGAACAATATATTGTATAATAACTAAAATATTTTCTATAAAGTAACATTGAAATTCTTATGCCATTAGACATGCATTGAAAGCAATATTTAAAATTAATTTGAGACATATTGTACCAATTGTATACCCTGATTTTATGCATATTTGAAGAACAATAATTATTGGTCCTTAGTGTGACTTGAGAGAATATTGTAAGAGTTTTACAGGCAGACCTATGAATAAACCGCAAACACATCTAACCAGCATATTATAAATCCATCATTTTCATAACAGTTTACAATTTTTAATACCAGATATAAATAAAGCCCATACATTAACATCTACCAATGAGAAAAAAAATTCTGTCGCTTCAACATTTTCCTTCTGTGGTCTGACATTGCACATGACCCCTTTTTGCCAACTTTCTACTTTCCAACTTCGTTTTAGATTTTCTAATGCGTTCTTGGGCTAGATTATTAGTGGAGTGCAATCATTTACATGAGAAGCACAAACAATGGATTGTGGTGTTTTTTGCACTCAACTGCGTATTACAAGTGGAGCGGTGTTTAAATTACCTTGAGTCTGTTTGCGTGAATTTGTGATATTTTGCGCTCCCTATACTTTCAATGGGCCAGTTGAGTGTAAAAGTTTTACAGGTTGAAAGTAAATGCGACAATTCAAACAAAAATTGCATTTATGCTAAAACTTTTTATGCAACTTGAAAGTTCACGTAAAGAGTTTGGGCAGAGGAAAAAGCTGCACTAAACTATACTATTAAATGATAAACCGCCACACACCCCATTGCAAACTACCCCGCTACACTTTTAACCCCTAAACAGCCACACCCCATTGCAAACTACCCCGCTACACTATAAGCCCCTAACCCGCCAATCCCCCTTTTGCAAACTACCCTGCTACACTATTAACACCCTAACTGCCACAAAGCCCACCGCAAGTAACCCCCCTATACTATTAAACCCTAATACACCACAACCCCACCATCACAAACTACCCTCTAACCATTCACAACCCCCTAAGCTAACACCCCCTAAATTGCAAAGAATAAAAAACCTACAATTACAAAAATAAAAAACCTTAACCAGTAAGACACCCTAAAACTAAAGTACTCTTAAAAAAACCCTCAAAATAAAACCCCTATACTAACACTAAAACCTACTCTAAAAATTGCCCTTAATAGGGCATTTGCCGGGCAGTGCCCTAGTTGAAGCGATTAGCTATTTTGCATAAAAAAACCTTTCCTAAAACAAATGAACCCACCTAAAAAAAAACAACCTATCTTTAAAAATACCTATCCTAAAGCTCTTTTTTCTTAAATAAATAAATACCCTATACTAAAAAAAGATGACCTGAAAAGGGCATCAGTGAGATTGCTATTTTTGCTTAAAATAAATAAATACCTTATCCCAAACAAAGATGACCTGAAAAATGCATCAGTGATATAGCTCTTTTTCAAACCCTAACCAAAAACCCTAACACCAAACCCCAAAAGTTAGTACTCACCAATTTGAATCCGGCTCCTTAGGTGGGCAGCTCTAGCAGCGCTCCACTTTCTTCTTTCATGGTGCGCTTCTCTTCTTTCTTCTTTCATGGCGCGCTCCTCTTCTTTCTTCTTTCATGGCAGCGCTCCTCTTCCTTCTTTCATGGCGGCACTCATTTGCGGGTGTCTTCTTCTTCCACCTGATGTCCTCTTCATGCGTTCACCACTGCGCACTTAAGCTTAAATGCGAGTTCCCCCTTATGTAGGGATACCCTTGCATTTCTATTAGTTGATTTTTGTATTCTTAATCCAATCAGCCAATAGAATAAAAGCTTTTTTTTTATACTGCATTCTTACAAACATTTATTTATGTAGACTAGGACTTCATCTAAACCAAGGATTAATGTCTAACTTCAGTTTCTTATCTGTAAAGTGTGCTTCACACAGGCACCAGTGCAATCATTTGCTTTGCTTTATTTATGATACAGACATTGCATTTATAACAGGACTAACAGATATAGCTTTATCACTACCAGTGCATTGTTATTGCTGACTGCAATATTGTTAATGTAATTTCCTCCTGTAATTTATGTCAGACCCTTTCTTATCCTAATTTGTATTTGAATAACATTTTCTCACCCATATTTTTTTTAGTCAAAGGGCAAGAATGTTTTTATGCTCAGTAGTTTGGGGAATAAATACCATTACACGTTATAATAATTTTGAAGTGTGGCCCCAAAAATGAGCAGGACAACCCTTATCTGTAATGATTATATGCTATTGAACAATCACTAAATGCATTAATAATATATTTGAATACGTGTTTCTCTATAGACAGATGCAACATAAAACTTTATAGAACTTATATATATATATATGTCTTTATTTGTTTTTTGCAATTTAGCTCAGTTTGGTTCTAATGGTTGAAAACCGATTCAATATCGATTCAATACATTGGACAGATTCTTCTTACATTAAGCAATACAAGTGATTAAAAATATAAATCTGGCATTTGTTTAAAATTGCAATCGCCTAGATTTAGAGTTTTGTCGGTAAAGACCCGCGTAGCTAACGCAGCTTTTTTTCCCAACGCACCCTTAAGACAACGCTGGTATTTAGAGTTGTCTGAAGGGCTGCGTTAGGCTCAGAAAAGGGAGCGTTGAGCCGAATTTAAGCTGGAAAAATGTGTCCGTGCACGATATCCCCATAGGAAACAATGGGGCAGTTTGGGCTGAAAACAAACCTAACACCTGCAAAAAAGCAGCGTTAAGCTCCCAACGCAGCCCCATTGTTTCCTATGGGGAAACACTCTCTAAGTCTGCACCTAACACCCTAACATGTACCCCGAGTCCAAACACCCCTAACCTTACACTTATTAATCCCTAATCTGCCGCCCCCGCTATCGCTGACACCTGCTGTATATTATTAACCCCTAATCTGCCGCTCCGTACACCGCCGCAAGCTACATTACCCCTATGAACCCCTAATCTGCTGCCCATAACACCGCCGACCCCTATATTATATTTATTACCCCCTAATCTGCCCCCCCAATGTCGCCGCTACCTTACCTACACTTATTAACCCCTAATCTGCCGACCGGACCTTGCCGCCACTATAATAAATGTATTAACCCCTAAACCGCCGCACTCCCGCCTCGCAAACCCTATAATAAATAGTATTAACCCCTAATCTGCCCTCACTAACATCGCTGCCACCTAACTTCAAGTATTAACCCCTAATCTGCCGACCGGACCTCGTCGCTACTCTAATAAATGTATTAAACCCTAAAGCTAAGTCTAACCCTAACACCCCCCCAAAGTTAAATATAATTTTAAGTTAACAAAATAAATTAAATCTTATTAAATAAAGTATTCCTATTTAAAGCTAAATAACGAATAATTATATTGTAGCTATTTTAGGATTTATATTTATTTTACAGGCAACTTTGTATTTATTTTAACTAGGTACAATAGCTATTACATAGTTATTTACTATTTAATAGCTACCTAGTTAAAATAATTACAAAATTACCTGTAAAATAAATCCTAACCTAAGTTACAATGAAACCTAACACTACACTATCAATAAATTAATTAAATAAATTACCTACAATTACATACAATTAAATAAACTAAACTAAATTACAAAAAAAACCCCACTAAATTACAAAAAATAAAAAAAAGATTACAAGAATATTAGGCTAATTACACCTACTCTAAGCCCCCTAATAAAATAAAAAAGCCCCCCAAAATAATAAAGGTCCCTACCCTATTCTAAATTAAAAAGTAACCAGCTCTTTTACCAGCCCTTAAAAGGGCTTTTTGCGGGGCATGCCCCAAAGTCATCAGCTCTTTTGCCTGTAAAAAAAAATACAACCCCTCCTAACATTAAAACCCACCATCCACATACCCATACTCTATCCCAAACCCCCCTTAAATAAACCTAACACTACCCCCCTGAAGATCTCCCTACCTTGAGTCGTGTTCACCCAGCCGGGCCGAAGTCTTCATTTGATGGGGCAGAAGAGGACATCCAGACCGGCAGAATTCTTCATCCTATCCGAGCAGAAGAGGACATCCGGAACGGCAGGTGTAGCTTTCAATTAAGAAAGTGAGAGATTACATATATGGCGTAGGTTTCAGCACAACTGCTGAAACCCATGTTCCCGTAAGTTCTCCTTGCACATCAGGTGAATCGCATATATGGTGCTGGCAGTTCATATACTGCCGTAATTCAGATAAACCGGTTGACGTTAAGAAATGTGCGGACATAGACATTTCTGGAGTCACCAGTGCCTAAGTGAAAAAAAATATGTTGTAATCGCCAGTAAAAGTCTAACCCGCTACCCAGAAATGAACCAGACACGTCAAACCCCCTATATCCGCCAACCCCCCACATCGCAACTAATAATAAAATGTATTAACCTCTAAACTGCCATCCCCGACAATGTAATCAACCTATTTAAACTATTAACTCCTAATCTGCCAACCCCCACATCGCAAAGTACCTAATAAATGTATTACCCCTAATCCGCCATCCCCCACATTGCAAATTACCTAATACATGTATTAACCCCTAATCTGCCATCCCCCACAATGCAAAGTACATATCAACACTATTAACCCCTAAACCACCATCTCCCCACAATGCAAAGTACCTAATTACCCTATTAACCCCTAATCCGCCAACCCCCCCCACAAAGCAATCTACCTAATTAACATATTAGCCCCTAAACCACCATCCCCCCACAATGCAAAGTATTAATCTAATCTCTAAGCCCCCTAACCTAACACCCAATAAATTAACCCCTATTAACTACAACTACATAAAATAAAAAAACTAACTTTAAAAATTAATTAAAAATTACCAAAAATTAAAAATCCTATCTTTACATAAACCCCCCTAAATTTACATAACAACATCTAATATTACAAAAAATACAAAAATCTATGATTACAGAAAAAATAAACAAAATTATCCAAAATAAAAAAGTAAACCTAATCTAATAACCCTATAAAAACAAAAAAGCCACCCCAAAATAAAAACACCCCCTAATCTAACACTAAACTACCAATATCCCTTAAAAGAGCCTTTTGCAGGCATTGCCCTGAAGGAATCAGCGGGGATGGCAGTTTAGGGGTTAATAGGATAATTAGGTAGATTGCATTGTGGGGGGTTGGCAGATTAGGGGTTAATTGTGTCAATAGGTAGATTTAATTGTGGGGTTTGACAGATTAGTGTTAAGAGGTAGATTGCGTAGTGGGGGGTTGGTGGATTAGGGTTTAATAGTTTTAATAGGTAGATTTAATTGTGGGGTTTGGCAGATTAGTGTTAAGAGGTAGATTGTGTAGTGGGTGGTTGGTGGATTAGGGGTTAATAGTGTTAATAGGTAGATTGCGTTGTGGGGGGTTGGCGGATTAGGGATTAATAAAACTCTTTGCGATTTGAGGGTTTGCGAATTAGGGGTTAATACATTTATTAGTTATTCCGTTGGGGGATGGCGGTTAAGAGGTATATATTGCGCATGTGTAAGTTGTTTAATATAAAGTGTTATACTGTGTATTCACTGTACATATTTGACATTCCAATGTTCTGCAAATAAAAAGCCGGAACGGAATGGAACAGGCCGGAACAGGCCTTTTATTTAGGAAATTGATTTAAAATATAATGGGATGCATTAGAGACTCTTGAGAACAATTTTAGGAACAAGAATATTTGTGATATAATAATTAATTAACCCTTTAACTACCAAAATAGTATCCAGAACCAAACATCACAGCCCGGAACAGCACCTTCCCAGAAAACCAGATACACCAAATTCACAAGTCACATGTGACTAAATGTAATATGTGTAATCAGCCACAAACCATCCATAGAAACCACATTATATTATCTGTTCCGGCCTTTAATACACTTTTTTATAAAAAGTGATGGAACGGCACCTTCCCAGGAAAATATACAGACCAAATTCACTAGCCACACATAACTAGATGTGATAAGCACCTCTCCAGCAAACCAGATACACCAAATTCACCAGTCACACATGACTAAATGTTATAAGTGTAATCAGCCACAAACCATCCACAGAAACCACATTATGATATCTGTTCCTGCCTTTAATACACTTTTTTTTATAAAAAGTGACGGAACGGCACCTTCCCAGCAAAATATACAGACCAAATTCACCAGCCACACATAACTAGATGTGATAAGTGTAATCAACCACAAACCATCCACAGAAACAACATTCCAATACCCGTTCCGGCCTGTAAAATGCTTTTTCATGAAAAGTGACGGAATGGCACCTTTCCAGCAAACCAGATACACCAAATTCACCAGTCACACATGACTAAATGTTATAAGTGTAATCAGCCACAAACCATCCACAGAATTGATTACACTTATAACATTTAGTTATGTGTGACTGGTGAATTTGGTGTATCTGGTTTGCTGGTAAAGTGCCGTTCCGTCACTTTTCATGATAAAGCATTTTACAGGCCTGAACGTGTATTAGAACGTGGTTTCTGTGGATGGTTTGTGGTTGATTACAATTATCACATCTAGTTATGTGTGGCTGGTGAATTTGGTCTGTATATTTTGCTGGGAAGGTGCCGTTCCGTCATTTTTTATAAAAAAGTGTATTAAAGGCCAGAACAGATATCATAATGTGGTTTCTGTGGATGGTTTGTGGCTGATTACACTTATAACATTTAGTCATGTGTGACTGGTGATTTTGGTGTATCTGGTTTGCTGGTAAGGTGCCGTTCCGTCACTTTTCATGAAAAAGCGTTTTACAGGCCGGAACGGGTATTGGAACGTGGTTTCTGTGGATGGTTTGTGGTTGATTACACTTATCACATCTAGTTATGTGTGGCTGGTGAATTTGGTCTGTATATTTTGCTGGGAAGGTGCCGTTCCGTCACTTTTTATAAAAAAAGTGTATTAAAGGCCGGAACAGATATCATAATGTGGTTTCTGTGGGTGGTTTGTGGCTGATTACACTTATAACATTTAGTTATGTGTAATTGGTGAATTTGGTGTATCTGGTTTGCTGGTAAAGTGCCGTTCCGTCACTTTTCACGAAAAAGCGTTTTACAGGCCGGAACGGGTATTGGAACGTGGTTTATGTGGATGGTTTGTGGTTGATTACACTTACCACATCTAGTTATTTGTGGCTGGTGAATTTGGTCTGTATATTTTGCTGGGAAGGTGCCGTTCCGTCACTTTTTATAATAAAGTGTATTAAAGGCCGGAACAGATATCATAATGTGGTTTCTGTGGATGGTTTGTGGCTGATTACACTTATAACATTTACTCATGTGTGACTGGTGAATTTGGTGTATCTGGTTTGCTGGTAAGGTGCTGTTCCGTCACTTTTCATGAAAAAGTGTTTTACAGGCCAGAACGGGTATTGTAGCATGGTTTCTGTGGATGGTTTGTGATTGATTACACTTATCACATCTAGTTATGTGTGGCTGGTGAATTTGGTCTGTATATTTTGCTGGAAAGGTGCCGTTCTGTCACTTTTTATAAAAAAGTGTATTATAGGCCGGAACAGATATCATAATGTGGTTTCTGTGGGTGGTTTGTGGCTGATTACACTTATAACATTTAGTTATGTGTAATTGGTGAATTTGGTGTATCTGGTTTGCTGGTAAGGTGCCGTTCCGTCACTTTTTATGAAAAAGCGTTTTACAGGCCAGAACGGGTATTGGAACGTGGTTTCTGTGGATGGCTTGTGGTTGATTACACTTACCACATCTAGTTATTTGTGGCTGGTGAATTTGGTCTGTATATTTTGCTGGGTAGGTGCCGTTCCATCACTTTTTATAAAAAAGTGTATTAAAGGCCGGAACAGATATCATAATGTGGTTTCTGTGGATGGTTTGTGGCTGATTACACTTATAACATTTAGTCATGTGTGACTGGTGAATTTGGTGTATCTGGTTTGCTGGTAAGGTGCTGTTCCGTCACTTTTCATGAAAAAGCGTTTTACAGGCCGGAACGGGTATTGGAACGTGGTTTCTGTGGATGGTTTGTGGCTGATTACACTTATTACATTTAGTCACATGTGACTTGTGAATTTGGTGTATCTGGTTTTCTGGGAAGGTGCTGTTCCGGGCTGTTATGTTTGGTTCCGGACACTATTCTGGTAGTTAAAGGGTTAATTAATTATTATATCACAAATATTCTTGTTCCTAAAATTGTTCTCAAGAGTTTCTAATACATCCCATTATATTTTAAATCAATTTCCTTCATAAAAGGCCTGTTCCGGCCTGTTCCGTTCCGGCTTTTACACCGTTCCGAATATCTTCTATGTATTTGTAAATAGATATTCCTATATATATCTGTATATATCTATACCTATAAATAATCATGTATATATATATATATATATATATATATATATACATATAGGTATAGCTATATATTGGACCAAAATACCATCAGATCCATCAGATATATATATAGAAATATTTATGTATGAATAAATAGAACATATTCTTGTAACTGAAGAACATTAGAATTTGGGATATTAATATTTTCATGTTGGGTTAGCACATGAGAATATCTGATTGGGTTTGCGCGAGAGTGGGTTGTTTTTTTCCTCCATTGACTCTATGGGGGAATACGTGAATGTGCACATGATATACTTAATTTTTCTTTTTGTGCTTGTTGGGCTAGCGCAAGAGCGAAAATAGTTTACTTTCAACTCGTAATACAAACGTAACTAGACAAGGGTGTCACATGCTTTAAAAAGGTGGATTGTCAGATTTACATCAACAATCATGCAGTCCAGGAACATATACCTTGAAAAGCATGTTGATAATGTTTGTCTTATTCCATTTTTTGTGGCGACTTAGACATTGGTCCACTATAAGGATTTCATAAAAACTAGACATGTGCATTCGGTTTTGTCACAAAATTTGTTCTTAAACACGGATATTCGATTCATATTCAGAATAATATCCGAACAAAGGCACCAACTAGATTGAAAGAAAATGAAGAAATACTTACCTCTTGCGCCTGGCGAGCCGTGCTAATTTTGACCCTTATTCTTATAGGCCCGGGTCATACTAATAGGAGGCTTAGCACAGCAAATCCCAGAGCCTGTGTTAAAGGAGAAGGTTCTTAAATGCAAGCCCTGGGATTCACCAATATAATGGCTAACGTGGCCCAGAGGTCTGAGAGGAAGGGTCTAGATTAGAGCGGTTCTCCTGCATGCTAGAAGGTAGTATATAATGCTGACGGTGACATTTTTCACCTGTTGCAAAGGAACCTTTACATTCATTTAACATAAATTAATTTAAATGTTCTCCAAATATTCAGTATTTGATTAGTTTAAAATAAAATGAATATAGAATATTTGGTAAACTATTTTTTCTGAACATTCTTTCCGAAAGATTCTTCCGAATTTATTTTTTTGCACGTGCTCATGTCTAATAAAAACTAAATTGCCCCTCTGAATTATGGTTGCGGTTTGCTATCAGAGCTGGGAAGGTTGTCTAGTTTTTATTTTTTATTTTTATTTTTCAAAGTATCCTTTTGTTTGTATGTTAGTTAAAGGGACAGTCTAGTCCAAAATAAACTTTCTTGATTCAGATAGATAATATAATTTTAAACAATTTTCCAATTCACTTTTATCACCAATTTTGATTTGTTCTCTTGGTATTCTTAGTTGAAAGCTAAACCTAGGAGGTTCATATGCTAATATATAAGCCTTTGAAGGCCGTCTCTTCTATCAGGGCATTTTGACAGTGTTTCACCACTAGAGGGTGTTAGTTCATGTGTGTCATATAGATAACACTGTGTTCACGCACGTGGAGTTCCGGTGAGCCATCTCTGATTGGCTAAAATGGATGTCTGTCAAAAGATCTGAAATAAGGGGGCAGTTTGAAGAGGCTTAGATAAAAGGTAATCACAGAGGTAAAAAGTGTATTTATATAACTGTGTTGGTTGTGCAAAACTAGGGAATGGGTAATAAAGGGATTATCTATCTTTTTAAACAATAACAATTCTGGTGTAGACTGTCCTTTTACGTTTTATAAGATGAATATTTTTTTTCCTCTTTAAATATTTTTGTTTTGTTTGGTCTTGAAGGTGTTTTTGTGATACAGGTATCCTTGACAGTGGAACTTGCTTTTCACATTGAGAAGTGAACGTTTGCATGATACATGAAACTCTCTCTTGATTAAAGAGCCAAACTGACAGCTCGTGGGTGGGATAAAGGGCTGGTATGAATCTGTTTAAAACTCCACAATTTTTGAGTTGTGATGTTGAGGTGACTTTTGTCTGTTAGATATAAGTTTATTGAACCGGTTTTATCGACTCCAAGTCAGTGACTCTAATCATAAACATGCAGATAGCTGATATTTGTAATATGTGTTGGATTTATATTTCATAGTTTATGCGTTTTTGTTGTTTTAGGAACACTGGGTAGTTTTACTGCATACCTGTACACTTTTGGGATGTGTTCAGCCCAGTCTAACATATTTAAACTATATACCCTTCTCACTGGTGTGAAAACAGTATATACATTTTCCAACATGCATGTTAATTTCTGTCATTTATAAAAATCGGACAATTCTGAAGATGGATGGACTTCATATGACAGCCTGTGTAGCGCTTGCTGATTGGTGGCTAAATGCAAGCCACCAACCAGGCAAGCGCTATCCAGGGTGCTGAACCAAAAATGGGCCCGACTCTAAAGCTTACATTTCTGCTTTTTCAAATAAATATACCAAGAGAATAAATAAAAATTGATAATAGGAGTAAATTAGAAAGTTGCTTAAAATTGTCTACTCTATCTGAATCATGAAAGAAAAAAAAATGGGTACAGCATCCCTTTAACACCTTAACCCCTTAGTGACCAGAGCACTTTTCCATTTGTTGACCGTTTGGGACCAAGGCTATTTTTACATTTCTGCTGTGTTTGTGTTTAGCTGTAATTTTCCTCTTACTCATTTACTGTACCCACACATATTATATACCGTTTTTCTCGCCATTAAATGGACTTTCTAAAGATACCATTATTTTCATCATATCTTATAATTTACTATTAAAAAAATTATAAAATAAGAGGAAAAAATGGAAAAAAAAACAATTTTTTCAAACTTTGACCCCCAAAATCTGTTGCACATCTACAACCACCAAAAAACACCCATGCTAAATAGATTCTAAATTTTGTCCTGAGTTTAGAAATACCCAATGTTTACATGTTCTTTCCTTTTTTTGCAAGTTATAGGGCACTAAATAAAAGTAGCACTTTGCTATTTCCAAACCACTTTTTTTCAAAATTAGCGCTAGTTACATTGGGACACTGATATCTTTCAGGAATCCCTGAATATCCCTTGACATGTATATATATATTTTTAGAAGACATCCAAAAGTATTGATCTAGGCCCATTTTGGTATATTTCATGCCACCATTTCACCGCCAAATGCGATCAAATAAAAAAAAATGTTCACTTTTTCACAAATTTTTTCACAAACTTTAGGTTTCTCACTGAAATTATTTACAAACAGCTTGTGCAATTATTACACAAATGGTTTTAAATGCTTCTCTGTGATCCCCTTTGTTCAGAAATAGCAGACATATATGGCTTTTACGTTGCTTTTTGGTAATTTGAAGGCCGCTAAATGCCACTGCGCACCACACGTGTATTATGCGCAGCAGTGAACGGGTTAATTAGGGAGCATGTAGGGAGCTTGTAGGGTTAATTTTAGCTTTAGTGTAGTGTAGTAAACAACCCCAAGTATTGATCTAGGCCCATTTTGGTATATTTCATGCCACCATTTCACCGCCAAATGCGATCAAATTAAAAAAAACTTTAAATATTTCACAATTTTAGGTTTCTCACTGAAATTATTTATAAACAGCTTGTGCAATTATGGCACAAATTGTTGTAAATGCTTCTCTGGGATCCCCTTTGTTCAGAAATAGCAGACATATATGGCTTTGGCGTTGCTTTTTGGTAGTTAGAAGTTCTCTAAAAGCCGCTGCGCATCACACGTATATTATGTCTAGCAGTGAAGGAGTTAATTAGGTAGCTTGTAGGGAGCTTGCAGGGTTAATTTTAGCTTTAGTGTAGAGATCAGCCTCCTACTAGACACATCCCACCCCCTGATCCCTCCCAAACAGCTCCCTTCCCTCCCCCACCTGACAATTGTCCCCGCTATCTTAAGTACTGGCAGAAAGTCTGCCAGTACTAAAATAAAAGTTTTTTGGGGTTTTTAGGGTTTTTTTTAAAAAAAATTCTTCTGCTGTGTAGGACCCCCCTTAGCCCCCAACCTCCCTGATCCCCCCCCCCCCCCCAAACAGCTCTTTAACCCCCCCCCCCCCCTCTGCCTTTATTGTGCAGCATATTGGGTACTGGCAGCTGTCTGCCAGTACCCAGTT